>NC_138153.1:22938064-23153064 GCF_964199315.1 Orbicella franksi
GCGAATACTCCTATTAATGAATTTTCCGCTGTCCCTCTAAAACAACGTGGACTTCAATCGACCAGAGGTAAACGGGCAATACCCGGAGCACCTTTCGGTATATTTGTCGCGCGGTACTCTTTACGCTTTGTAGCGCAACCATCCTCAAAACTGCTCTATAACACAGATAACACAAAGATTCTTTGAAGAATTACTCTTTCCTTTGCGACTTGCATTATTATAAACTGGCAGTTAAAGGTTAAATTTCATCTTTTACAACTAAAATTGACGCCCTCCTTTGGAACGGAATGGTAAGGAAAGGGTAAATGGCCGCAAATGGGCCTTGCTAGCCCACACACTGCAGATCTAATCCCAGTCTTAGCTGTATTGAACAACTGAGAGTATTCTTCTTTTCCATGAGTGGGATGCTAGTCCATCGTAGTTATCCGCCCCCACCCCCAGCCCACCACTTTGGAGCGAACTACTCTTACAGCAATGAAAGAAGAAAGAAATATAAACAGGAGCCATGATCGGGGACGGAGACCGTAAGTCTTGGGATCCGCGCGCACCTATGATATGGTTCAATTTTTCTATTTTTAGAACAAATTGCGCCATCCTGACGTCACATATCCGCGCGGATCCACGCACATATCGGGGGCTCTCGCGTGGATATTGTCACGTTGCCTGATCAAATGGTGAGAAAGGCGAGATTCTCTTGAAGATTTTTCACAGCGATGGCAGGGAATAAGGCAGGGAATTAGATCCAGGGCTCTTATTTGTAGCTTTATGCTCTAAACTAATGGAAAAGGTGAGATTTTCAGAGTCGAAAACAAGACTTCAATTTCGCGGTGTGAATTAATAACAATATGTGCTCGCGCTTGTTGAACGGGTAAGCTTTTGCGTTTGTTCTGTAAAGAAAAGTTATGAAAGAAAACTCTTTACTCTCGTATCGAGTTCATTTGAGAGTTTCCCAAACAGTGCTTAATCATAACCAAACCCTGTTTTTGATAGTTTCTTATTGCTTCTGTTTGTCAGGCGAGTTTGCAAAAGTTTTTTAAAGGAAAGTCTCACGCGTACATAAGTAGTTCATTTGCATAGTGCAGCCCGTACATCTTCAAATCCGAGGCGGTGTTTTCAATTGTCAACAAATCTTGACAAAGATTTTTTTCGTTGTCTTTTGCGCTTAGATTCTGCAACAATTTTCACCGACGCCAAAAGGCTACTAACATCAGGGGTATTTCTTTAACTTAGTGAAGTTTTACACTGCGGAAATAAAATAGACAAGGAGTTTTGATAACTCAACCAACAAAATCGAAATCTTTATTCGAGTACCGTGACTACTCGGGTTGATTAAAGAAAGCTGATTATTTCTGCTGTATTCGCATATTTTCAGCTAAGCTTTTAATATGTTCTGAAACATTTATCTACCTTAAACATATTTAAAAACTAGAGATATTATATGAGTTCGATGTACGTTTTCACACGAAAGTGGGGAAGTCCAATTTGTCGTGTTTTACTGACTGTGCAAAACACGCATCGGCGGGCGCTCTTATTCATCGACAACAGACAATTTATTGGATTTTTACTCAAACAAAACTGAGCATAATCTATAGACATAAACTTTATTGTCACTTATTGGGCCTTGATAAAGCATCAAGCGTTGCTTACAATTCAGGCGAAACTCAAACTTGCAATTACTTTGTTTTACTTTTCGGTCGAGATAGACTCTGGCGAAATCCTCGCAAGCGTGTGGCAAGAGGAGGGAAACTTTGAAGTCCTGAAACGGTGCTATATCCAAATATATCCAACTGGTTTTTTGCTGTGTTATGGAAAAGCTGTTAATCTTCGCTCAACATATGTGAAACTTAGAGTGGAGTAATGTGGAGCTCTTGTAAAAGAAACAGCGGCACACAACTTGGTCAGCGATGTAAACCGGGGCAACTAAATTCGGCACTGTCTTACTTCACTCAAACTGGAGCAGCTTACGACGAAAATACTGAAGCAATATTCCAACAGACATGAACGTATTGTTTTGTGGGCCAAGAGCATCAAACATTTCGGGAATTTCGGACGCCATTTCCCCGCGCTATATCCGCAAAAATCCACGCAGGACGTACGCGCGTGTGCAGCACATGATGGCGCAATTTGTTCTAAAAATGGAAAAATTGTTCCATATCATAGGGACAGCCCCAATACTACAAATGGCGCGCGCTTACGGTCTCCGTCCCCGATTATGGCTCCTGATATAAATTCATCAAACGAGACAAGTCGACCAAAGAAATGTCGTTGAACTAACGCGACAAATGTAATCTAGGGCGTCTATTTACATGAAAGTAATGTTTTAAAAGCGCTTTACACCCTGATAAAACATGGGTTTTTGACTAATCAGAGCGTGCGCAGGGTCTTATCTATATTATAGTGGTCATTTATTCGCAAATTACGTTCCATATAATTCTTGAAATTTTTCACTCGACTCTTGCGTAGATCTTAAAAGTAAATCCATCGGATAACACAACAAAAAAAATTCCCAGTGGTAAACCATGTGAAGCTTCGTTGACCAATTTTAAAAAGTAATAAATTAAAAAGTGCAACATCTGTGAAGCACCGATGAGATTTGAACCCATGACCTCCTGTTTGCTAGACAGGCGCTCTAACCAACTGAGCTACGGCGCCCTACATTAGATAACCTCATGTATTATTGTTTATTTGTTTATTTTTTAGATATAAAAAGAAAAAAAAAATTAAAAAAACATTGTAAATACATGTAGTACTAAGTTGGTGACATGTCCACTTTCACGCTTGGTAATTTCCAGCAGTACTAAGATAGCTTAATACCTCTTAGGGTGTTCAACCTCAAAAGATCCACAGCGGGAGCTTTCGTGGTTTCTTTTAGCGTATTGAGCTCAAAAAATTATGACAGGAGATATTGTGTCGTTTTAGAATTGGTACCTCTTAGGGGTCCCTCGGGGACCACCTGGGCTTTGATTGGGCGTTTGAAAGGTGGGGTGGGAAAACTCCAAGAGGTCAGACTCTAAAAATAAAAAGATACCAGAAAGGGTTGAATCCTAGGGTTGGTATGGGAGATGGACGCTCCGGGTCATGAGCTCCTGATCTTGCTTTATTGACGGGACGCAGAAAAATAATCAGTAGAGTTGGACTGGTAACTACACGACTACACAGAACAATAACCATAATAATGAATGTTTACCAGGGAGCATACTTCATCAACGGTGTTCTTCGTTGGGGCCCCGCAACTGTTCTCAGATAAGTTTACACATTTTGCAACAACATTTACACAAATGTCAACATGGAAAAACATAGTATTAATTCCAAGTTTGAAGTGAACTTTTCTCTGCCAAATATTGTTTAAGTGGGGCTATTAAGTGTATTTAGTCAACTGGTGAGGTTCCTTAAAGAACAAGTTCGCATTTAGCGACTATAGGTTCACGCGCCTTGTAGCCACAAGATGGCAGGATTCGACGTCCCGTGGAGAGAAGTCTTAATGTTTTTTTTTAACTGCCGGCTTCCTACCTTTTTTCTTTTTTTAAGTTTCTATCTTTATTGGTAGCAAAGATCATTTTTTTTTTTTTTTTTGTTTTCTTTAACTTCCTACCTTGATTTTCTGTTTATTTTTGGACAATGTGGAGATAATTGTAAATAAAATCTGTTTCTGGAAAGAAAAGTAGGGGTCAGCAAGCTCGTTAAATCCAAGCAAAGCTATAGCAGTGGCCATCTGCCCTGTCATTGTTTATTTTAGTACTTAGCGCGCGCAGTTGATGCATGACGTGGCTCACTCTTCATCCTCTCCACACACCGGCGAATTGTTTAAGCAACCTGCCAAAATATTCTTCACCCTCACAGATGTTCTCATCATGCTATACGATAATAGGGGTTAAGGTTATGGATTGCGTGGAATGGATTGGTCAATGTCATCTCTCTTTTTCGCCAAATCTTATTAGCAAAACGTATAAAAGAAATTGATTTATTACTCCATTTAAAATACCCTGGAACACAACAAAAAGAATCGAAAAGTTTAAAACGATGGTTTTGTCTTTGGAGAATACAAAAGTTGAAATTGACATTTAACACAAAAACAAACGCTGTCCTTGTTTTGGCGTTAGGCAGAGGATCTCAATGGGGTTAACCGTCAAATGGCCAAAACATTAACCGTCAACCATCAAAACCGCAATATTTTTACCGTGAACCGTCAAATGAGCAAGTTCATATTAGCCGTCAAATGTCTCAGATATCCTTAATTAAGAACTAAACGATTGTCTAGGGGCAATATATGCTGTTTATAAAGGAACGTTTTAATATATCACAAAAAGTATGCTTATGTTCAAGTCGTTCAACTTCTAGTCACGGGAGCAGGCGATTAATGCGCGTGGCGGTAATAAAGGTGATGTAATTACGTTAATAAGACAAACATTTGAAGACTAAAGACGTAATATTGAATGCACAAATTATGGTACTAATTGGATTGTTTAAATATGGACAAATTTGTACCCTTTTATGAAAAATTACAGCCACATTTGCTTCAACCGTCAAAAAACCAATAATGATAACGATCGCGATAATAACGGTTTATTCACATCACATCCGCGCAGTGACTGTATGTTTGAGAAGACCTACTAACATGCAGTACAACTAAAAATGAAGCTAACAGGATGGACTCTTGACGCTAACTATATGGAGAACAATTATCAAAACAGAAAGAATCGTCCCCGGGTGGGCTTGAACCACCAACCTTTCGGTTAACAGCCGAACGCGCTAGCCGATTGCGCCACGGAGATTTCCATGGAGGGAATTTGTACGATTTTCTCCCTGCCCCGCCCCCTGCCACTAATTTTTTGTTACCTCTGTCCCCGTGCCCTCGCGCGATTCCCGCTTACATGAAAGGAAACGGAAAAGACTGCTACGCAGGCTAGCCTGAAATGGAAAACTTTATTTTACGATCGACAAGTTTTTGATTTGTTTGTCAGCGTCAGTAGTTATCGGATTTGGAATCGCTGGAAATATTTCCGTCCTGTTAATAATCAAGAGAACCCAGTCGCTTCAAAACACTCAGAATTATTTATTGGCAAATCTAGCGGCTGCCGATGTTATAAGTCTCCTGTTTTGTGGTTTTTGCCTCATCCCAATGATTAAGGTCCTTCCAGATGGAGCTGTTGGAACTGTTCTCTGTATGTTCTTTGTCGGCTTAAACGTTTCTCTGACTGCTAAGCTTGTCTCAGTATTCACGCTTATAATCCTAGCAATAGAACGGTGTAACGCAGTAGTAAGACGCCTACGGATGTTGCAGCTTACGAGAGAAACGGTTCGATACGCGATTATTGGCACATCGATGGCGTCCCTTGCCTTAAACACACCATTGTTTGTGTACACAAACTACAAGTTCAAGACAGCAGCTTGCCGACAGACGTACAGTCAGAACGCAGAGTTAACTCACATTATCTTCTACATAATTTTTGTTTTCACTCTTCCTTTTCTCGTTATCAGCTTTTGCTATTGTAAACTTGTGAAATCGCTCAATCGCAGAAGTGCGGTTACACCGGCCTGTGTGTTTTACCTGCCAGTGTTGTTATTGCCCTTCGCTATTTTCGGCTGGTAAGCCAAACCGTGCGGGCTTTTGGGCTATTGCTGCTTTTCATATGTTCTGTGGTAAATCCATTCATTTATGCATTTCACAGCTCAAATTATCGAGGCGCTTTTAAAACATTACTCAAATGTAAATAGACGCCCTGGATTACATTTGTCCCGTTAGTTCAGCGACATTTCTTTGGTCAACTTGTCTCGTTTGATGAGTTTACATTTCTTTCTTCTTTCATTGCAGTAAGAGTAGTTCGCTCCACGGTGGGGGGTGGGGGCGGATAACTAAGATGGACTATCATCCCATCCGTGGGACAGAAAAATACTCTCAGTTGTTTAATACAACGGAGACTGGGATAAGCTCTGCCGTGTGTGGGCTAGCAAGGCACAGGTGCGGCCAGTTAACGTTTCCTTACCATCCAGTGTCAAAGCAGGCCGTCAATTTCACTTCTAAAAGATGAAATTCAACCTTTAACTTCCAGTTTTCAATAAAGCGAGTCGTAAAGGCAAGAGTAATTTTTCAGAGAATCTTTGTGTTATCTGCGTTATACGGCTGTTATGAGAAAGGTTGCGTTACAAAAGCGTTACTGAAAGCGTACACCGCGCCAATACCGAAAGGTGCTTCGGGTATTGCTCCTTTACCGCTGGTCGATTGAAGTCCACGTTGTTTTAGAGGGACAGCGGAAAATTCATTAATAGGAGTATTCGCATCTTCTCTAATAGCTAGATTATCCAAATAAAAAGTTTACAAACTGTTATTTGTACAACAACGGTCCGAAAAAAATCTGCGTTCAAAAACAATTAAAGCTACATATTAGCTAGTAAAATAAAGACTGCTGGAGAATCCGGGTATCTATACCGGTACCTCCCGCATGCTAAGCGGGCGCTGTACCATTTGAGCTAATTCCCCAAAGCGTAAGCATTTAGTTCGATATACAAGTTGCTATAACTTTTGAAAAACCAATGTTTGAGGCATGACCTGGTAATTAGTTTTAAGCTTTTTTCCAAACAATTTACTTAGAATTTCATTTTAGAAAAACAGATAATTTAATAAAATATGTTGCTTTTCATTCTAGTTCCTTGTTATTTAGAACATATGCTACTGATATTGACCAGACATTATTAGAAAGTATACAAGAAACAACTGCCAATAAATAATTTCGGGATAACTATATTTCAACAAAAATGTCCTCATCATTTGACAAAGCACGTTAACAATATATACATACATCTTAAAGAATAAAACCAAATCAGTTTGAACAAAGCCAATAAGCGGGTGCTGTTCCTCATTAGGCCAAACTTCTGATAACGTTGTACAAACGTTGCACAAAGGCAGTAATACTTAAAAAAACGGCACCGAGATTAATTTGTCTGGTCCGTTAGCTCAGTCGGTAGAGCGTGGTGCTGATAACGCCAAGGTCGTGAGTTCGACCCTCACACGGACCAACTTTTCCTTTTAAGTAAACCAGCTGGAAAATACCATTTTAAGATTTGTAACTGACTGTACTGTGATTTCTCTTTTCCTTTTTTTTTTTTCATTAGTTAATTCCCCCTGATCATTTCAAAACAAGAGGACTAGATCAAAATTACTTTAGATTAATATTTTCCTAGGAGTCGTTGGAAATGTTTCCCGGCCAACAGAAACACTTGGTTAAGTCTTATTTTAATCTAGAAGGGCTTCATAGCAGTCACTTGGAATTCTCTGCGCAAAAACAAAAGTGCTTCTTTAAAGAAGAAAGGTATTTGAAAATTTTACAAATAGCAGTAAGTATTTTTAAATGTTCTGAATTCTTTAATGTGGTGTATTTAAATCTCCTCTTTCATTTTCGGTAACACTTGACGAAAACTGGTGAGCAGTTTATCTAAATAGCCTCGCAATAGTTAAGGCATGTGTACAATGTGGAATTAGCTCAAATGGTAGAGCGCCCGCTTCGCATGCGTTTGCTACCCAACATAACACTTTTTTTTTGTCTTTTTGTCTTTTTTTTTTTTTTTTTTTTTTTTTGGCAGTTCTTTTTTCCTCATCTATCTGCTCATAAAACGCAGGTAGTGTGCCAGAACTTCCCGCGCAAAATTACTGTATTACTCATCATCAGTATTGACTGTTATTCGGATTCTCCATTTTTTTAAATCAATTTGCCATTAGATATTTGTTTCTCAAGTTATAATTTGAAACGTGCATTGAAATTTTCTGTAGGAAACCGTGAACGCACCATACTCTCAATGTTAAGCAGATTTTCATTGAAAATATATTTATTGAATAAGATTATTATTTACTTAAATCTTTAAGATGAGCTGGCTCACTGGTGGCGGAGCCTAAGTGCGGCTTCTTGGACACAAGGTGTCATGGCGTCTGTAACAGTGCGCCAAAATCCACAGTGGGAAAAAATGGCGGCTGTACATTTTACCACACTGAATGCATGGCGTACCTGGATTATCAAAGTAGGTATAAATTAATATCTTTGCAACATTTTTCGCTGTATTACATTCATTGTGTACGCTAGGTTTAAAGCTTTAGGAAGTTTTCTGTGTATTTTTCAAGAGCGTTTATTAGGGATATTGAAGCTAAGAATTATTGGTAAATGCACCAGTCGCCATCTTGTTCCCCACAGTGGATTTTTTTGGAGAATTTTTACATAGGTTTCTCCAGTTATCGCAACATCGACATGAAAGCGCAAGCTTATAGCTTAAATTCCATCGTGTTTAATAAGGAATATTCATTCATTCATCGCAGATTCTTAACAAAGCTATCGTTGCCTTCAGTTAATTTTCAATCTTCTTATTTCTGCGCTGGAAACAGGGTGTGAAGAAAATCACACGTGCTTTCATCATGCGCAGCTTTTTGCTTCACTTAAAGGACAACCAACGCAATTCTATTAACATGTTTATACTGCTTTTTTTAAAAGCAGTTTAAAATTCCCTTTTCTGTTTTGATAAGGACTAGATGGAAAACAAAGCAAGCCGTTTTTAAAAAGTTTGATATAAATTTTCATGGTTTAAAAAATTTGTGTAGCAGACCATTTACTTTTGCTTCGGTGAGCCTATTTCGGAGATCCAAAACACACAGTTCGGAACGCGCGCGAGGAAGAAAATAACCCTGACCTGATCTTTTCAACCAAACCAAGCATTGTTCTTTTTCGCTCGTTTCTGATACAATGAAGCTGCTCACGGCAGTGTTCAATGAAAGACCCCCATTGATATATTTATAAACTTGATCTTGAGGCTATATATAGTGTGTGGAATGAATTTTTATTGAAAAGCTACAACTATCAGACAAATTTTAATTTGCAAATTTGAATATCTGTTAAAGATATTAAAGTATCCCATAGAAACAATAATCTGCCGGCCACCACCCAATGGACTATCAAAATAACTGACACCACTAAGCCTTTGCTATATCTCACCTGACCCAACTTATGGTCAATTTCTTGTACAAAGGCACAATAACTTAATAAAAGACGGCATTGAGGTTAATTTGTCTGGTCCGTTAGCTCAGTCGGCAGAGCGTGGTGCTGATAACGCCAAGGTCGTAAGTTTGACCCTTACACGGACCAATATTTCTTTTAACTAAGTCAAATGGAAAATACTATCTTAAGATTTTCTTCTGATTTATCTGATTTCTCTTTTCCTAATTCTTGACCTTTATTTCAATTAAAAACCTGTTTATATGTATATTTTTTGATCGCCACAAAACAAAAGGACTAGATCAAATTTATCTTTGTCTATAATGTTACTACATGTAGCTGAGAACCCGGGGAGTAGGGTACTTTAGGAATTTCTGGGTGGGGATGTTCCGCTGGAACCCCAGTTAATAATATCCAGTAGTGTTTTAGTGTTATTTTCCTCCCCACCCCCTCCCCCTCCCCGTTCCTCTTTTTGCTCTCGCCCCATGCATTCGCGCGACTTCCCCTTGGCTCTCGCTTTCTCCCGCTAAGAGGAAACGGAAAAGACTACTACGCAGGCTAATTTGAGGCTTTCTTTACCAACTCCACTATTGTCCCGTTCATTGTAGAATTCCCTGAAATGTTTAAAGACATTCTCTTTCCCAGATTCGTTACTTGGTAGCGATTGAAGATCTGTTGAACGTTGAAGTTTGTGCCAAAGCAAATGGCTTGTAACAAATTAAAGTAAGCCTTCCTGAAAGATGTCATCAAAGCAATCAACCTTTAATGCAAAGGGGTAATCAATTTTGTTGTCTATGAATGGCAGCAAACGCAATTTTAAAAAATGATTGAATCGTTCTTCGGAAAATGAAATTGATTAAGAATGAAATCTTGCGAAACTTTTTAATCCAGCTCGGTAGTTGGTACGGCGATGGCAGTTTTTATATTAATTTTGCTTTCTCCAGGGAGAAGAAATTAATTGAAAATGCGCCGATCGTAATCACTCGTCCAAAGATGACCCGCCTACATTAGCTCAGCTACCCGCGGGCATGTTATAATTGTAATTTTAATTTGATAACAAATAAAATGTATATATGTATATATGTACGTACGTACGTATGTATGTACGTATGTATGTACGTATGTATGTACGTATGTATGTATGTATGTATGTATGTATGTATGTATGTATGTATGTATGTATGTATGTATGTATGTATGTCACTTAGTATTTATTTCATAGCGCGAAAGATTAAAACAAACAGAGCATTTAATCCACGTGCGAGAATCAGTTTTGTGTTCAGACTGCCATCTACTGCTTCATATATGAAGGGTAAATGTAATTACAGACTGATGTTATAGATCGCCATCGATTCGAAAATAGCCTAAGGTTCAGCTTACTATTATATGCTGTTCTTAGCAAATTTATACCGAGGTTTAGGTCTTTTAGGTTCAGTTCCTATTTGATGATGATGGACAGAAAGTAAAGCTATTTTATTATTTTATTCCTGCAGACGCTTTAATTCACTGATGTTATGTTCCGCTAGAATCACGATTTTAATTTTTTGCTATGTAAGCAAAAGCCAAACACCACACAGGTCCGACTGAGGTTCTCCCAAAGGTGATAGTTTTTAATTGCAAACATACACCCGTATTTACATAAGAAAGAGTTGTTGAATCTGGGAAAATAATGATTTTGAAGAAAAAAACAATCTGGAGAATCCGGGTATCGATCCCGGTACCTCCCGCATGCTAAGCGGACGCTCTACCATTTGAGCTAATTCCCCGCAAGTCGTAACAGCATCGATTTCTTTGGCTCTTTTTTATCACTGGCTTATTGCATGTAAAGAACTGAACGAACGTGCGAAAGAAGAAAAGCGAAGAAAGTAAGCGAAAAAGATACTTCATTCTCACGCGAAAGCTAGGGCTTGCGTTGAACTGTGAAACTCTTCCTTTGATTTGTTTACCATATACAAAGCCTTCTTTGAACATGTTTTAATAAATATCTGCTGCCCTGGAAATGTCTTTTTTAAATGAGCAAAGAAACATTTCCCACCCAAAGAAAGCAAAAAGAGAAACACAAATTTGGCTTGCTATTGTTTGCGTGCAGTCCTTATCAAAACAGAAAAGGGAGTTTTTTAACTGCTTTAAAAAAAAAGTGGTATAAACATGCTGATAGAGTTGTACTTGGTTGTCCTATTAGTGAAGCAAAAAGCTGCGCATGATGACAGCAGGCGTGACTCTCTTCACACCCTGTTTCCAGAGCAGAAATTAGAAGATTGAAAATTAACTAAAGGCAACGACAGCTTTGCTAAGAATCCGGCTGGAATGAATGAATAAATAATCATTACTTATTAAACACGATGAAATTTAAGCTAGAAGCTTGTGGGTTCATATCGATGTCGCGATAAGAAACCCATCTAAAAATTATCCCGAAAAATCCCCTGTGGGCAACAAGATGGCGACTGGTGCATTTACCAATAGTTTTTAGCGTCAAAATCCCTAAGAAACGCTCATGAAAAACGCGCAGAAAACTTCCTAAAGGTTCAAACCTAGCGTACAAAATTAATGTAATACAGCGACAAATGTTGCAAAGATACGATTTTATGTCTACTTTGATAATCCAGGTACGCCATGCATTGTCGTAAAATGTACAGCCGCCATTTTTTCCACTGTGGATTTTGGCGCGCTGTTACTGACGCCATGACACTTGTGCCGAAAAAGCCATACTTGGGTTCCGCCACCAGTGAGCCAACTCTTGTTAAAGATTTAAGAAAATAATGATCGATTTCAATAAATTTATTTTCAGTGGAAATCCGCTTAACATTGAGAATATGGTGCATTCACGGTTTCCTATCGAAAATTTCAATGCACGTTTTAAGCTATAACAATGAAAAACAACTATCCAATGACAAAATTGAGAATCCGAATAACAGTCAATACTGATGATGAGTAATAACGTAATTTTGTGCAGGAAGTTATGGCACACTTCCTGTTTTTTATGAGTAGATAAATGAGGAAAAAAGAACTGTAAACAGAAAAGACAAAAAGACAAAAAAAAATGTTAACATGGGTAGCAAAAATCTTGAATTTGGAGAATCCGGGTATCGATCCCGGTACTTCCCGCATGCGAAGCGGGCGCTCCACCATTTGAGCTAATCCCCTATTGTATAGATGCCTTAGCTATGACGAGGCTATTTTGAAAAATTGGTTACCAGTTTTCGTCAGGTGTTACCGAAAATGAAAAAGGAAATTTAAATACACCACATTAACTAATTTAGAACAATAAAAAAGACTTATGCTATTTGTAAAATTTTGAAGAAAATAACTTGCCAAATAATAGTAAAAAATCAGTGTTGATCTGAACTTTGTCTTTTGAAGCAAAATAATAATATATGGAGAATCCGGGCATCGATCCCGGTACCTCCCGCATGCAAAGCGGGCGCTCTACCATTATAGCTAATCCCCCGGTTGTTACATGAAATCAGAGTCTTGGATTAAACAAATTACTAGTTTTGGAAGAATATTTGGACGTCTTTGAGAATATTTGGTCCAAGCTGTTGTCATAATATTACAACAGAAAAATAACTGCTAAATAATTTAACTGATGCAGCGAAGTCTGCTATTATATTTTGACATCCTTCAATTATGATTAATTTACTTGTCAAGATTACTATAACTTCAGTATCATTACTCTTAAAATACAAGGTGCCATAAAACAGTTCATAAAGAAATCGAGACATGCAAAGAAGTCAAATAAAGAAACGAAAAAGAATGCTTCCGGCCGGGCTCGAACCGGCGACCTTCCGCGTGCGAGGCGGACGTGATAGCCACTACACTACGGAAACCTCGGTGAACCACTAGTGATCCTAAAACGAAGTATTTCTAAACCACGTTAACGTGGTACTATGATCAAATTTTACTCCTTGAATTTTTGGGTCAATCACATGGAAATCCACGAAATATTAAAAACGCCGTTTGCCGCTTGCAAATATCTGCATTAGTTCCGGAGATATTTAAGTTTGAAAAATGTGTAAAATATGCAAATGAAAGACAGCTCAATATTATATCGAATATATAAATAGAGCTATCTTGGTCAATTTGCAGCGGAAACCATTGAACCATTGTTCCCAGGGCAACTAACTGTTGTCCATTCCCCTCCAATCTGATTCAAATATTTTAGTGATTTTCAGCTGGAAAAACATGAAACAAGGCCACAAACACCACCTAACATATTTATATGTTTGCTGGATCATGCAGATGAGGCACCACTGGCAAATATCAAATTGGAACGCCAAAGGTGGCCAGAAAAGCTTTCAATATCGAGGAGGTGTGGACCCCAGCATGTTCCCATGGTAACATAACTGTTTAGCTCATATTGTGGAGCACATGTAGTAGAATCTTACCGCAAAGAATCAAAGATTTCTGATACAAATTGGCTGAGATATCTTTTTCGTAAAATTTAATCAAAATTTGGTCGAGTTTATGACGTCATCACTTGGCCAATTTGCATATTTTAAAATCTTGAATATCTCTGGAACGAAAGGAGATCTTTGAAATAGTAAACAGCGTTTTTCTTCTCGTACAGTCTACTTTTTTTGTGCTTTAAAATGGCTTACATACGAAAGATGCGAATTTCATGATATATAGTAGCACTTTAAATGAACCGTCATGTAATTTTTCAGTCGACCCCTGCGTGGACCTTAAAAATAACACTCTTATTGGATAACACAACCTTACAAAAATTCCCTGTTAAGCAATATGTGAAGCTTCGAGAATTAAAAAGTTTGACCCCTCTAAGGCACCGATGGGATTTGAACCCATGACCTCCTGTTTACAAGACAGGCGCTCTAACCAACTGAGCTACGGCGCCCTACATTAGAGGGAGAGAGACTTCATGGATTCGAGAAAGAAACATCTGGTAGGCAGGAAAGAGAATTGTGTTCTCCTCATAATAGAATTATTGTTAAAATTAAGAAGTGTGTGTGTTTTTCTTTTCATTATGTGGGGGTAATGATTGTGTTTCTATGTCTGTTTCACTGCTTGGCTTTTTTTTTTGCATTCTGATCATATAAGGGATAAAATTGGTTTCATTTTTTTCAGACATTTGACCAACTGATAGCAATCGTTCGCTTGTTGATATTCATGATTTTGTGACGTGTGTCAATCGAGACGGGTATGTTCTTTTTTTTTCTTTTTTCATCTTGTAGCTTGTGCCGAGAAAGCAACAAATTTATTTGCGCTTTTGAAATATGTAATTTCTGACGATCGAGGGACGAATTAGTCAGAGATTACTATTCTGACAGCATGATGGAGAGGCTCGCGGGGTGTCCTGGGATGTTTAAGGACTTTTTTGCCTTTGGCGGGAGATTTACGTCATTCTTGATCAGTCAGTCTTCGTGTTCGTCCAAAATCTTATTAAGCTTTGTTTTAACAGCGTCTTGTAAAATGTTCTAGCTTATTGATTTGTACCAGGAGCCATAATCGGGGACGGAGACCGTAAGCGCGCGCCATTTCTAGTACTGGGGCTGCCCCTATGATATGGGAGAATTTTTCTATTTTTAGAGAAAATTGCGCCATCATGTGCGACACACGCGTGTACAATGCAGCGAGGATTTTTGCGGATGTAGCGCGGGGAAATGGCGTCCGAAATTCCCGAAATGTTTGATGCCTTAATTTTGGCCCACATATCAATACGTTCATGTCTGTTGGGAGTTTACTTCAGTATTTTCGTCGTAAGATGCTCCAGTTTAAGTGAAGGAAGACAGTGTCGAATTTAGTTATGTGCCGCTTTATATCACTGACCAAGTTGTGTTCCTCAGCTTCTTTTACAAGGGCTCCACATCACTCCACTCTAAGTTTTACATATGTTGAAGATTGACAGCTTTTCCAAAACACCCCAAAAAAACTAGTACGATGTATTTGGATATAGCACCGTTTCAGGACTTCAAAGTTTCCCTCCTCTTGTCACACGCTTGCGAAGATTTCGCCAGAGTAAAAAAGAGAGAGTAAAGAGAAGAGTAAAAAAAAATAATAATAATAATTGCAAGTTTGAATTTCGCCTGAATTGTAAGCAACGCTTGATGCTTTATCAAGGCCCAATAAGTGACAATAAAGTTTATCTCTGTAGATGCTGCTCAGTTTTGTTTGTGTAAAAACCCAATAAACTCTCTGTTGTCCATGAATAAGAGCGACCGCCGATGCGTGTTTTGTACAGTCAGTAAAACATGACAAATTGGACTTCCCCACTTTCGTTTGAAAACGTACATCAAACTTATATAATATCTCTAGTTTTTAAATATGTCTAAGGTTGATAAATGTTTCAGAACGTATTAAAAGCTTAGCTGAAAATATGTGAATACCGCAGAAATAATCAGCAAAGTTACGATGACGCTTTCTTTAATCAACTGGAATAACGATTTCGATTTTGTTGGTTGAGTTATCAAAACTCCTTGTCTATTTTATTTTCGCAGTGTAAAATTTCACTATGTTAAAGAAACACACATGATGTTAGCAGCCTTTTGGCGTTGGTGAAAATCGTTGCAACATCTCAGCACAAAACACAACGAAAGAAATTTTTGTCAAGATTTGTTGACAATTGAAAACACCGACCTCGGACTTGAAAGTGCATGCGCTGCACTATGCAAATGAGCTACTTGTACGCCTCAGACTTGCCTTTCAAAAACTTTTGCAAACTCGCCAAACAAACAGAAACAATATGATTAAGCATTGTTTGGGAAACTCACAAATTAACTCGATACCAGAGTTAAGAGTTTTCTTACACAACTTTTCTTTACACAACAAACGCAAAAGATTACGCGTACAACTAGCGCGACCAGATATTATTGATTTACAGCGCGAAATTGAAGTAATATTTTGGACCCTGCAAAACTTACCTTTTCCATTAGCTCAGAGCATAACACTACATATAAGAGCCCTGGTTCTTATTCCCTGCCTTATTCCTTGTCATCGCTGTGAAAAATCTGCAAGAGAATCTCGCAACTCTCACCATTTGATCACTCAACGTGACAACATCCACGCGAGAGCCCCTGACATGTGCGTGGATCCGCGCGGATATATGACGTCAGGACGGCGCAATTTGTTCTAAAAATAGAAAAATAGTCCCATATCATAGGTGCTCGCGGATCCCAAGACTTACGGTCTCCGTGCCCGATTATGGCTCCTGCTAAAACAACACAGAACAGCTATTAAAACACCAGCTGAGTTAAGGGAGTGGCAGATTAAAGCATTTGTCTAAAGAGATTACTATATGTCTGGCCTGTTGCTCTAGTGGCATGATTCTCGCTTTGGGTGCGAGAGGTTCCGGGTTCGACTCCAGGACAAGCCCAAATTAATTGTTTTTCTTTTCAAATAATAATTAAAATAAACATAACAGTAATTTTTTTTTTATTTTCCAAATTGTAGGTATGGATGAGACATTCACTCGTTCTTTCCCTCTCTCCGTCGCTTCCTGTTAGAGTTTTCGTGAATCCGCTGATCAATTTAAAGGGAAAAGTAGTCACAGCCCAAGGGAGTCCCGAGCGGCTTTAACACGTGCATTTTCATCCTCAGAGAAAACATCAACGCAACGCTCGTGCTAACATTATCCGCGGGAGAACCGGCTACTATATCTAAAAATAGTTTGAGAGGAATTACCTTGCTCTCCTGATACCGGCGAAATGTTTAAGCAACCTGCCAAAATACTCTACACCCTCAAAGATGTTCACATTAGGCTATACAAATATAGGGGTTAAGGTTATGGATTGTTTGGACTGATGCGATCATGAAATGGTCGATTTCATCATCTTTATATTTCGCCAAATCTTATTAGCAAAACGTAAACAAGAAATTGAGTAGTTATTCCATTTAAATTACCCTGGAACAAAACAAAATGAACGGAAAAGTTTAAAGCGATGGTTTTTGTCCTTGGGTCATTTGAAAGCTTTCATTTAACACAGAAATTACATTCAACCGTCAACTTATAGCAGAGAGACTTTTGGTTTCTCCGGCTGAAACTCATACATTTCTGGCTACCAATCCACTAACAATCAGTGACATAAGCTTTGTTAAGATCATAGCTCGATAACGTTATTTAAGGTATCGATCCCAACATGAAGTTGCTGAAAGATAAAAAATTAAATAAGCTCAGTTACGTCAACATCTTTCGTTTTTTTCGTTTTGTTTTGTTTTCGCTGACTCAAAATTTTGTAAGAGCCGGCTAGAGTTGGGTAGCAAGATTTAGTCTCATATGAAAAACAATCATGTGTTTCCGGCCGGGCTCGAACCGTCGATATTCCGCGTGTAAAGTGGACGTCATGACCACTACACTACGGAAACCTGTTACGACTGAAAGCTGCCATACTCAGTGGTGTGCTAATCAGGAACTCGTAGTTTCTAGTTTTTTTTGATCAGGAAGACAGAAAAAATAAGTCTGCGAAGTACAGCAAACAGTTGAACATTTGCCTACTTCTCACGATGCTCAATATTGAAGTTTTTCAAAAACGATGCTATCCTTGTTTTAGCGTTACCAGAGAATCTCAGTGCAGTTAACCGTCAAATCGCCAAAAAATTAACCGTCAACCGTCAAATGAGCAAGCCAATAGTAGCCGTCAAATGTCTCAGATATCCTTAATCAAGAGCTAAACGATTGACTATGGAAAATTTATGCTGTTTAGAAATGAACGTTAATACACCACAAAAAGATACACTTATGCTCAAGTCCTTCAACTTCTAGTTATGGGAGCGGAAGATTAATGCGCGCAGCGGTGAGGTGATGTAATTACGTTAATTAGACAAACAGTCGACGATTAAAGAAGTCATAAGTAATGCACAAATTATAGGACTAATTGGATTACTCAGATACGGGCAAATTTGTACCCTTTTATGAAAAATTACAGCCAAATTTGCTTCAACCGTCAAAAAACCAATAATGATAACGATCACGATAATAACGGTTCATTCACATCACATCCGCGCAGTGGCTGTTTGTTTGAATAGACCTTCTTACATGCAATACAACTAAAAATTACGCTAACAGGATGGATGAATGGAATCCTGACGCTAACTATATAGAAAATAATTATCAAAACAAAAAGAACCGTCCCCGGGTGGGCTTGAACCACCAACCTTTCGGTTAACAGCCGAACGCGCTAGCCGATTGCGCCACGGAGACTTCCATCAGAACATTTTGAACAATTTTCATCACATTTTGTGCAAGAAATTTTAACTTGCGTAAGGTTTCTGTTACATTATTGTATCTTGCTCGAAAGACGTGAAAAGCGAAAAACCGGGGGAGTTGGTTAGTAACTGTCTTGGCCAATGAGACAACACAAAACAGGTGTTATAGAACCAGTTCGACAGAGAGAAGTAGATTAAGACCTTTGTCAAATGACGTTCAACCATGTTTGGCCTGTTGGTCTAGTGGCATCATTCTCGCTTTGGGTGCGTTGCGAGAGGTGCGGGTTCGACTCCCGGAGAGGCCCTTTGTAACACTCTTTTGTCAATGAACACAACATAATAACGAAGCAGGCAATATTACGATGGTTTTTGTGACGTCACAACGGCCATATGAAACAACGGAACACCTGCCTCCTTTTTTTGCAGACAATTCCAACTGACTACCATAAAACCCTAGATTCAAATATCACTTAACCGACTGTTTCTGTTGGCCGGAAAACATTTCCAACGACTTCTAGGAAAATATTAATCTAAAGTAATTTTGATCTAGTCCTCTTGTTTTAAACCGATGAGGGGGAATAAACTAATCAAAACAAATACAGGAAAAGAGAAATCAGAGTATAGTCAGTTAGAAATCTTAAAATAGTATTTTCCAGGTGGTTTACTTAAAAGGAAAAGTTGGTCCGTGTGAGGGTCGAACTCACGACCTTGGCGTTATCAGCACCACGCTCTTCCGACTGAGCTAACGGACCAGACACATTATCCTTGTGCCGTTTTTTATTAAATACTACTGCCTTTGTACAGGAACGTTGTCAAAAGTTTGGCCTAATGAGGAACAGCACCCGCTTATTGGCTTTGTTCAAACTTATTTGGTTTTATTCTTTAAGATGTATGTATATATTGTTAACGTACTTTCTCAAATGATGAGGACATTTTCGTCGAAATATAGTTATCCCGAAATTATCTGTTAGAAGTTGTTTCCCATTTATTTTATAATCATGTCATAGTTTTTTATTTTTAACTTAGGATAGAGTGCCACTGGTTCGTCAGTTTTTTTCAATGTTATGTGTTACCTTCTGTAAATAAAGTTGTTACTTCCTTACTTACTTACTAATATCAGCCGGTCCATTTTGGTCCATTTTGGTGATTTAACATAAACAATAGCCCTTTTGTTATTAGAAGCGCCGAGTTCTTTTTCGGAAGCTTAGCGAGAAAACTTGTGATCATCGGAAAAATTGTCGGCATGAGGAATTAGCTACCTTGGGGGTGCGAGGAGTGTAATTTTTGTTATCACAAGATCAATTTCCATCGGGGGAGCCCAAAGGAACACTTGACCGGCTGTATGAGTATCGGCCAGACTCTCACCAATAAAGTAAGAGTTTTAGGCCTATTCCAAACGTCGTGCCACTGCCGTGCCGAACGAAATTCAAGAACTTAATTTAACTTAAGCACGACAGTTGCACAACGTATATTTTTGTAATCGGCTACTAAGGCATGGCCCGCCTAGATTAGCCTTTCAGTGCTACTTGCGGGCATGCGACTTGGCTTCAAACGGCGTGCTCTTGCAGGGCCGAACTGAATTCATAGCCTGTTATCAGCTTCCGTTGCTTTCTATTATTTAAAATGGTCTTCAGCAAGGCAAACTTCTTCCCATCTTCGGCGACTGAATTAAATTCGACGTTTGAAACCACTGGCGTTATTTTGTCATACCACTACTGGGTCAAATTTATTTGAGTTCGTCACCGCAGTAGCACGACGTTTGGAATAAGCATTAGCTTACAAGTTTGATTGGCAATGTTCGCTTTTATATCGATTTAATTTGGCAAAAGATAAAATGATTTATTCACTTGTGCTAGCATGACAAAGTATTATTAAACTTAAACTTAAACTTAAACGGCCGGGACAAGAAGAGAAGGTGAGGAGGAGTGATTTATGTAATACATTTCTATGTGTTAATAAATTTGGCCTTCATAAATTTTTTGACTTATTTTATCGTTGTGATAATATCAGGCAAGAGAAAAAGCGGTCATTGTGCACGACAGTTCGTTTCTTTGTTTGTCGCGTCCGGAGCAGGCAGCGTAAGTCAAAAGAAAAGAAACAAGTGCGATTTCTAAAAGCCGATTAACGAATTAAGATGCGTTGTTTTTACCTAATTTAAAAGTGAAAAAAAACAAAAACAAAAACAAAAAACAAAAACAAACAAAAACAAACAGCGGCCTCCGAAAGAGCAAAAGTTTACGCAACTCAGTTATCATTAGTGCAAGCAAAATATTGCCAACTGATCGTAGACTTTCTTCGGATTTTTTTTTCATTGCCTGTGGAAAGCGGAGATGATCGTTCACAACAAGTTCAACATTAAGCTTATTTAGCACACTTCTGTAACACGCATCCAGTTTTTGTGCTTCCTATTTTTCAAGTTCCTATGCCTTTCTGTTTGTCTTAAAAAAAGCGTGAACTGTGCTAAGTTTTGAGTTGTTTTTCGCTCGGTAGTTTTCATTGCGTGAAATGAGTAATTTCGTGGAATTTACGTGGCCGTGAAATTCCTCGACACTCGACGAGTCCGAGATCAGAACGTGATGTGTCAAGACACGTGACGTGTCGGAGAGTGCCATGTTCCTGATACGTACGTTGCGGCGTGTCAGGAAAACTCATGGCCTGGGTACGTCATGTGCGGCGTATCAAGGGAAGCCAGGACTCTGATACTTAACGGCATGCGGTTTTAGTTTAATCAGCCAAATTAATGAACGGAGCTTATTTCTCTTTACGCGGAAACTAAAATTTTCGGACGTGCGTTTCGTTTGTTCGTTTCAGAATGTTCAAATATATACAAACAAAAACAACAGCAACAATAACAGAATGCTAAATAGCATTTTTTATCACGTCCGACTACTATTTTATATTCTAGTATTTAAAATCTACTTATCGCAGGGCTCTTTTAGAATACTACCCTGGCTACTGAATGTAAAACCCTTGTTTAAATAAAGTGCTAAAAAAACCACAGTGGAACATCCCTTCTCACCGACCTACGTGGTGGCGCAACTCACCAGTTTCGCAAAGCTTGAGAGCGGAATGCCCTAGGATCGGTTGCATGGGAGGACTTGAACCGGGACACCAAACTCACTTAACGGTGCCGCGTATTTGATGCAAACCATGGAACACTCATAGGAGGCCTCTGGCCGATCTTAAGCTTGAAAAGATTGAATGTTGCAAAATCTATTTATTTAGACCGACTGGTGGTTTTCCATCATTGTGGTTACCGCTGTTAGTCTGAAAGCATCAGCACATGCGTAATTATGGAGGGTGCCTTCAGCGAAATTTACCAACCAATATTTCTTCCAGTCGGATTTTCAGTAAGATTTCTAAACACAAATCAAATAAATGATTTTCGATTTTTTTTGTTGCGTCACAGTGAAAACTCTCTATAAACATTTTATCCGTCTTGGAATTGTTACGTGAATAACATTCAGACGTCTGTGAGCGATTAGACTTTTTATTCTTTGCCGAAAGGGGCGAATCATTCAGACAAGTTCATTATACGTCGTAAGTTATAACGGTCTGCTGAGCATCAGATTGTTAATATTTAAATCAAGTTACCCGTGACGCGGCCAATTAAGTCAGATATAAAGAGCGGGGCCTTTGAAAAACGTCCTCGAGTGTTGTCCGTGATAAAGACTGGCTTAAAATGTCGATCTGGTCTAGCTCCGGCTTTGCAGTGCTTCCATAATCAAAGCAAGTAGTAACATGAAATCTTTTGGGCGAGAGAATAATGCAGCAAAGTGAAACAATCGGTAAACTTGTCGCTTGTTGAGCATAACTGAATTTTGGTCCAGTATGAATATAAACAGCTTAAGGGGACAGCACACTTCTATTTAATCGTAATTACCTGGCGGCTTTCTTCGAAGTTCCGCAAATATTTTACAGCATTTCCTTCATCTTGCAGCTGTTGTACATTACGATCAGAAAATTTAAGGGGGATGAAAGGGGGGAATAATTCTTTTTCCAGTTTGAAGCCACACTAAATTTCCAACAGAGAAACCAAACAGCAATGGTGATATCATCGATAGCCGCAATGGTGACCCCTACCGGCCGCCCCAGGGTAACGACTTACACACAACAAATTGTACCCGTAATGCCTCCCCCGGGGAGGATTTGTCGTTACTTGGCTTTTTACAATCGTTCAAATCGTATCGCACGAGAAATTTTGAAAGTCCCTTGAGTATTTTTAAGCTGCTGCCGCCATTGTTAAAAAATGGCCATATTAGGTTAATTTTGGGCTGGATAACAAAGCCTTTTGTTAGCAAAATGGACCCGTTTTTCTTGAATATCAAGGAACTAGAATGAAAAGCAACATATTTCTTAAATTATCTGTTTTTCTAAAATGAAATTCTAAGTACATTTAGAAAAAAAAAAATAAAACTAATCACCAAGTCATGCCTCTAACATTGTTTTTCAATAGTTATAGTAACTTGTATATTGAACCAAATGCTTACGGTTTGGGGAATAAGCTCAAATGGTAGAGCGTCCGCTTAGCATGCAGGAGGTACCGGGATCGATACCCGGATTCTCCAGCGGTCTTTACTTTACTAGCTAACATGCAGCTTTACTTTTTTTTGAAGGCAGATTTTTTTCGGACCATTGTTGTACAAATAACGGTTTGTAAACTTTTTATTTGGCTAGTTTTCTCTAGCTATCAAGGAAGATGAAAATACTCCTATTAAAGAATTTTCCACTGTCGCTCTAAAACAACGTGGACTTCAATCGACCAGCGGTAAACGGGCAATACCCAGAGCACCTTTCGGTATATTTGTCGCGTGGTACTCTTTTACGCTTTGTAGCGCAACAAATAATAATAATAAATAATAATAACGAATCTTTAGACAGGATTAACCCATCAGTACTATAAAGTACTGTTATCAAAGGGGTCCTGTAAGATTTAAAAATTTAAAAAAGGTAAAAGGTTAAAAAGGCAAAACAAAAAAAAAAAAACTGCAAAACTGCAAAACTGCTATATAACACAGATAACACAAAGATTCTTTGAAGAATTACTCTTTTTTTTGCGACTTGCTTTATTGTAGCCTGGCAGTTAAAGGATTTATTAAATCCATTTTGAAATCACTGGTGATCCTTGGAATCTGTTTGGCTCTCAGTGGTGCGATTTATTCACTAATCGCACTATTTTTTGCTCTAAATCGCATCTTTTTCTCAGCCAATGAGAATGGGCCAGTAAAACAAAACAACCAATCAGATTTCAAGATTAGTTTAAAGTAATCAATAAAATTTCAGGAAAATGAAAGGCAAAAAGCCACTGTGTGGAGAATTTTGCAAATACTATTGCCAAAACTTTGTTGTTATTGTAGCTTTTTTTCCAAAAAAAATTGACAAATTTAATTAATTACAGTTTCTGAATGACGATTATGAGCTCCTTTAGGCTGAGGACCTACTTTAATGGAAGTTCCCAACTTTCAGTGTCCATTTTGACGAACATTTTGGCGATTTTTCTTCAACATCTGCTCAAGATCCGTATGATACTGAGTCCAGTAAAACATAAACAAACGAAAACCACACAACAACAAATTCAGAGTCATCTCAAGAAGGTAGATGTTTCCAGGTTTCCGGTAGTTTCAAACGAAGCAACAAAACACCTCAACTCTGTTGTTGTGAATAAACATAGTCAAAATACGCCACACTGCACAAAATAGTGCATGAACGAACGTCTTACGAAGCCGGTGCCAGTCCCGCCGTCTTGGAAATAACTTAAAACAAATGGCGCTGCAAGAACTTGACAACGTCCTGAGTATTGAGTCCCACGCGGAGGTTACAAAAAGAAACGGAGATGATAACGAGCTGGACCCCTTAAAATCATGCCATTGAACGGTATTTAAAAGAAAAAAAATGTACTATCCACTGGGCATCGTGCACTCGAGGGAGTTTCACAACCCAAAAGAAATCGATCGCAGAATTACACAGGATATGCACCTTCAAATTCCTTCTCCAAAGACAATGAAAAGTCTCAGCCTCAACCACAGAAGAAAGGTAGGCCTTCCATAATTGATTCAGGCGACGAGAATTGCACTCTTACATCTGAAGTAGACTATTTTCGACTTCAGATCAGAACTGCTTGTTTCTTTGTCATGCTCGAATGAGTTTTCGTCACATGACATCGTTTTGCATACTAAATTAGACGTAAAGGCGTTTCCGGTTCCGCTTTTTTTTTAACAAACCGGCTACTGGAACAATACACCAAAAATCTAACATTTAACGCGATAAAATTGTGCGATTTCAAAATGGATCTAATCAAGTGGCAATTGAACTTCGTGTCGTGCAATTTTGGTCTGAAATTATACTTGTTATTTCAGACCAAATTGCACTCCACTCAGTTCAATTACCATTATTAATTTCATCTTTTAGAACTGACGCCCTCCTTTGGCACGGAATAGTAAGGAAAGGTTAAATGGCCGCAAATGGGCCTTGCTAGCCCACACACTGCAGATCTAATCCCAGTCTCCGCTGTATTAAACAACTGAGAGTACTTTTCTTTTCCATGGATGGGATGCTAGTCCATCGTATTTATCCGCCCACACCCCCAGCCCCCCCCCCCCCTTCCCCTTTGCAGCGAACTACTCTTACAGTAATGAAAGAAGAAAGAAATATAAACAGGAGCCATAATCGGGGACGGAGACCGTAAGTCTTGGGATCCGCGCGCAACTATGATATAGGACAATTTTTCTATTTTTAGAACAAAATGCGCCATCCTGACGTCACATATCCGCGCGGATCCACGCACATGTCGGGGGCTCTCGCGTGAATGTTGTCACGTTGCCTGATCAAATGGTGAGAGAGGCGAGATTCTCTTGCAGATTTTTCACAGCGATGGCAGGGAATAAGGCAGGGAATTAGATCCAGGGCTCTTATATGTAGCTTTATGCTCTAAACTAATGGAAAAAGTGAGATTTTCAGAGTCGAAAACAAGACTTTAATTTCGCGCTGTGAATGAATAATAATATGTGCTCGCGCTAGTTGAACGCGTAAGCTTTTGCGTTTGTTCTGTAAAGAAAAGTTATGAAAGAAAACTCTTTACTCTGGTATCGAGTTCATTTGAGAGTTTCCCAAACAATGCTTAATCATAACCAAACTCTGTTTTTGATAGTTTCTTATCGCTTCTGTTTGTTTGGCGAGTTTTCAAAAGTTTTTTAAAGGAAAGTCTCACGCGTACATAAGTAGCTCATTTGCATAGTGCAGCGCGTGCACCTTCAAATCCGAGTCGGTGTTTTCAATTGTCAACCAATCTTGACAAAGACTTCTTTCGTTGTCTTTTGCGCTGAGATGCTGCAACAATTTTCACCAACGCCAAAAGGCTACTAACATCATGTGTATTTCTTTAACATAGTGAAGTTTTACACTGCGAAAATAAAATAGACAAGGAGTTTTGATAACTCAACCAACAAAATCGAAATCTTTATTCGAGTACAGTGACTATTCGAGTTGATTAAAGAAAGCTGATTATTTCTGCTGTATTCACATATTTTCAGCTAAGCTTTTAATATGTTCTGAAACATTTATCAACCTTAAACATATTTAAAAACTAGAGATATTATACGAGTTCGATGTACGTTTTCACACGAAAGTGGGGAAGTCCAATTTGTCATGTTTTACTGACTGTACAAAACACGCATCGGCGGGCGCTCTTATTCATCGACAACAGACAATTTATTAGATTTTTACACAAAGAAAACTGAGCATGATCTACAGACATAAACTTTATTGTCACTTATTGGGCCTTGATAAAGCATCAAGCGTTGCTTACAATTCAGGCGATACTCAAACTTGCAATTACTTTGTTTTACTTTTCGGTCGAGATGGACTCTGGCGAAATCCTCGCAAGCGCCTGTGGCAAGAGGAGGGAAACTTTGAAGTCCTGAAACGGTACTATATCCAAATATATCCAACTGGTTTTTTGTTGTGTAATGGAAACGCTGTTAATCTTTGTTCAACATATGTGAGACTAAGAGTGGAGTAATGTGGAGCTCTTGTAAAAGAAGCAGCGGAACACAACTTGGTCAGCGATATAAAGCGGGACAACTAAATTCGGCACTGTCTTACTTCACTCAAACTGGAGCAGCTAACGACGAAAATACTGAAGCAAAATTCCAACAGACATGAACGTATTGATTTGTGGGCCAAGAGTATCAAACATTTCGGACGCCATTTCACCGCGCTATATCCGCAAAAATCCACGCAGCATGTACGCGCGTGTGCCGCACATGATCGCGGAATTTTTTCTGAAAATAGAAAAATTGTCCCATATCAGAGGGACAGCCCCAATACTACAAATGGCGCGCGCTTACAGTCTCCGTCCCCGATTATGGCTCCTGATATAAATTCATCAAACGAGACAAGTCGACCAAAGAAATGTCGTTGAACTAACGCGACAAATGTAATCCAGGGCGTTTATTTACATTAAAGTAATGTTTCAAAGCGCTTTACACTCTGATAAAACATGGGTTTTTGACCAATCAGAGCGTGCGCAAGGTCCTACCTATATTATAATGGTCATTTATTCGCAAATTACGTTCCATATAATTCTTGAAATTTTTCACTCGACTCTTGCGTAGATCTTAAAAGTAAATCCATCGGATAACACAACCAAAAAAATTCAAAGGGGTGCAATATGTGAAGCTTCGTTGAGCAATTTTCAAAAGTAATAAAAAATTAAAAAGTGCAACAACTGTAAGGCACTGATGGGATTTGAACCCATGACCTCCTGTTTACTAGACAGGCGCTCTAACCAGCTGAGCTACGGCGCCCTACATTGGATAACCTCGTGTATTATTGTTTATTTGTTTATTTTTTAAAAAGAAAAATAAAAAAAATAAAAAAAAAACATTGTTAATACATGTAGTACTAAGTTGGTGACATGTCCACTTTCACGCTTGGTAATTTCCAGCGGCACTAAGATAGCTCAATACTTCTTAGGGTCTTCAAGTACCTCAAAAGGTCCACAGCGGGAGCTTTCGTGGTTCCTTTTAGCGTATTGAGCTTAAAAAAAATTATGACAGGAGATATTGTGTTGTTTTAGAATTGGTACCTCTTAGGGGTCCCTCGGGGACCACCTGGGCTTTGATTTGGCGTTAATTTGAAAGGCTGGGTGCGAAAACTTCCAGAGCTCAAATTCTAAAAATAAAAAGATACCAGAAAGGGTTGAATCCTAGGGTTGGTATGGGAGATGGACGCTCCGAGTCATGAGCTCCTGATCTTGCTTTATTGACGGGACGCGGAAAATTAATTAGCGGAGTTGGACTGGTAACTACACGACTACACAGAACAATAATCGTAATAATACATGTTTAGCAGGGCGCATACTTCATCAAAGGTGTTCTTCATTGGGGCCCTGCAACTGTTCTCAGATGAGTTTACACATTGTGCAACAACATTTACACGAATCTCAACATGGAAAAACATAGTATTAATTCCAAGTTTGAAGTGAACTTTTCTCTGCCAAATATTGTTTAAGTGGGCCTACTAAGTGAATTTAGTCAACTGGTGAGGTTCCTTAAAGAACAAGTTCGCATTTAGCGACTATAGTTTCACGCGCCTTGCAGCCACAAGATGGCAGGATTTGATGTCTCGTGGAGAGAAATCTTGAATTTTTTTTTTTAACTGCCGGCTTCCTACCTTTTTTTTTTTTAACTTTCTGTCTTTATTGCTAGCAAATATCATTTTTTTCGTTTGTTTTCTTTAACTTCCTACCTTGATTTTCTGTTTATTTTTGGACAATGTGGAGATAATTGTAAATAAAATCTGTTTCTGGAAAGAAAAGTAGGGGTCAGCAAGCTCGTTAAATCTAAGCAAAGCTATAGCAGTGGCCATCTGCCCTGTCATTCTTCATTTTAGTACTTACCGCGTGCACTTGATCCATGACGTGGCTCACTCTTCATCCTCCCCTGACACCGGCGAATTGTTTAAGCAACCTGCCAAAATATTCTTCACCCTCAAAGATGTTCTCATCATGCTATACGATAATAGGGGTTGAGGTTGTGGATTGCTTGGAATGGTTTGGTCAATGTCATCATCCCTCTTTTTCGCCAAATCTTATTAGCAAAACGTATAAAAGAAATTGATTAATTACTCCATTTAAAATACCTTGGAACACAACAAAAAGAATAGAAAAGTTTAAAACGATGGGTTTCTCGTAGGAGAATACAAAAGTTGAAATTGACATTTAACACAAAAACAAACGCTATCCTTGTTTTAGCGTTCGGCAGAGGATCTCAATGGGGTTAACCGTCAAATGGCCAAAACATTAACCGTCAACCGTCAAAACCGCAATATTTTTACCGTCAACCGTCGAATGAGCAAGCCAATATTAGCCGTCAAATGTCTCAGATATCCTTAATTAAGAACTAAACGATTGTCTAGGGGCAATATATGCTGTTTATATAGCAACGTTTTAATATATCACAAAAAGTATGCTTATGTTCAAGTCCTTCAACTTCTAGTCACGGGAGCAGGCGATTAATGCAGGCGGTTGTAATAAAGGTGATGCAATTACGTTAATCAGACAAACATTTGAAGAGTAAAGACCCAATATTGAATGCACAAATTATAGTACTAATTGGATTATTCAAATATGGACAAATTTGTACCCTTTTATGAAAACTTACGGCCAAATTTGCTTCAACCGTCAAAAAACCAACAATGATAACGATCACGATAATAACGGTTTATTCACATCACATCCGCGCAGTGGCTGTTTGTTTGAGAAGACGTACTAACATGCAATACAACTAAAAATGAAGCTAACAGGATGGACTCTTGAAGCTAACTAAATAGAAAACAATTATCAAAACAGAAAGAATCGTCCCCGGGTGGGCTTGAACCACCAACCTTTCGGTTAACAGCCGAACGCGCTAGCCGATTGCGCCACTGAGACTTGATTTTCATCAAGTTGAATTGTGTGGATGAAATTTTAACTTGCGTAAGGTTTTTGCTACATTATTGTATCTTGCTCGAAAGACACGAAAAGCGAAAAGCCAGGGAATTTGGATAGTAACTGTCTGAGCCAATAAGCCAACAAATAACTGGTATTATATAGTACCAGTTCAATAGAGAGAAGTAGGTTAAGACTTTTCTCAAATAAATATTCAACCACGTTTGGCCTGTTGGTCTAGTGGCATGATTCTCGCTTAGGGTGCGATAGGTCCCGGGCTCGACTCCCGGAGAGGCCCTTTTAATACTCTTTTATTGATGAACACGACATCAAAATGAAACAAGCTACGATGGCTTATGTGATGTCACAAATGCCATATGAAACAGTGAATTACCTTCCCCCTTTAAAACAAATTTCTTTTATTTTTGTGCAAACAATTCTAACTGACCACAATGAAGCCTCTTTATATCAGAATATGGCTTAATCAAGTGTTTCTGTTGGCATCAATATTTTTCAAACCGGTACTTTCCAGCCCCCGGGAGGGGGGGAATACTGCCGTATATAGGGCTATATAGGTAAGTGCCGCAGTAAAGGGTATGGTTTTCAAGCAGTTTACTCTAGCATAGTGTATATAAACCAGAGCGTTTGGGTCTAGAATAGAGTATCATTTGTCACGAAACTGACCAGTTGGTTGAAGATTTTATCTAAAGTAAGGAAACCAGGAATTGCCACTCAAAAATATAAAAAAACTGAAATTGGCAAGTTTAAATTTTTGCAACTCAGCCTCAACGGCGTCGAAAGATGACTATCATAAAACACTACTGGATATTATTAACTGGGGTCCCAGCGGAACATCCCCACCCAGAAATTTCTAAAGTACCCCCCTCCCCGGGTTTTCAGCTACATGTAGTAAAATTATAGACAAAGGTAAATTTGATATAGTCCTTTTGTTTTGTAGCGATCAAAAAAAATCTATAAAAACAGGTTTTTAATTGAAATAAAGGTCAAGAATTAGGAAAAGAGAAATCAGATAAATCAGATAAACATCTTAAGACAGTATTTTCCAGTTGACTTAGTTAAAAGAAATATTGGTCCGTGTGAGGGCCAAACATACGGCCTGAGCTAACGGACCAGACACATTGACCTCAATGCCGTCTTTTATTAAGTTATTCTGCCTTTGTACAAGATTTTGACCATAAGTTCGATCAGGTGAGATATAGCAAAGGCTTAGTGGTGTCAGTTATTTTGATAGTCCATTGGGCGGTGGCCGGCAGATTATTGTTTCTATGAGATACTTTAATATCTTTAACAGATATTCAAATATGCAAATTAAAATTTGTCTGATAGTTGTAGCTTTTCAATAAAAATTCATTCCACACACTATATATAGCCCCAAGATCAAGTTTATAAATATATCAATGGGGGCCTTTCATTGAACACTGCCGTGAGCAGCTTCATTGTATCAGAAACGAGCGAAAAAAAATCATGCTTGATTTGGTTGAAAAGATCAGGTCAGGGTTATTTTCTTCCTCGCGCGCGTTCCGAACTGTGTGTTTTGGATCTCCGAAATAGGCTCACCGAAGCAAAAGTAAATGGTCTGCTACACAAATTTTTTAAACCAAGAAAATTTATTTCAAACTTTTTAAAAACGGCTTGCTTTGTTTTCCATCTAGTCCTTATCAAAACAGAAAAGGGAATTTTAAACTGCTTTTAAAAAAAGCAGTATAAACATCTCAATAGAGTTGCGTTGGTTGTCCTATTAGTGAAGCAAAAAGCTGCCCATGATGACAGCACGTGTGAGTCGCTTCACACCCTGTTTGCAGAGCAGAAATAAGAAGATTGAAAATTAACTGAAGGCAACGATAGCTTTGTTAAGAATCTGCGATGAATGAATGAATATTACTTATTAAACGCGATGGAATTTAAGCTATAAGCATTATTATTACCAATAATTCTTAGCGTCAATATCCCTAATAAACGCTTGTGAAAAATACACAGAAAACTTCCTAAAGCTTTAAACCTAGCGTACACAATGAATGTAATACAGTGACAAATGTTGCAAAGATATCAATTTATGCCTACTTGTATAACCCAGGTACGCCATGCATTTAGTGTGGTAAAATGTAGAGCCGCCATTTTTTCCCACTGTGGATTTTGGCGCACTGTTACAGAAGCCATGACACCTTGTGTCCAAGAGGCCGCACTTAGGCTCCGCCACCAGTGAGCCAGCTCATCTTAAAGATTTAAGTAAATAATAATCGCATTCAATAAATATGCTTTCAATGAAAATCTGCTTAACATTGAGAGTATGGTGCGTAATTTACGGTTTCCTACAGAACATTTCAATGCACGTTTTAAATTATAACGTGAAAAACAAATATCTAATGACAAATTGATTAAAAAAAAGTTGGAGAATCCGAATAACAATCAATACTGATGATGAGTAATACAGTAATTTTGTGCAGGAAGTTCTGGCACACTACCTGCGTTTTATGAGCAGATAGATGAGGAAAGATGAACTGCAAAAAAAAAAAAAAGAAAAAAAGACAAAAAGAGATGTTATCATGGGTAGCAAACGCATGCGAAGCGGGCGCTCTACCATTTGAGCTGATTCTCCATTGTACAGATGCCTTAACTATTGCGAGGCTATTTTGATAAACTTCTCACCAGTTTTCGTCAAGTGTTACAGAAAATGAAAGAGGAGATTTAAATACACCACATTAAAAAATTTAGAACATTTAAAAATACTTACTGCTATTTGTAAAATTTTCAAGAAAATAGCTTGCCAATTAAAAAGTCATAGACAAGTGAAAGCAAACGATATAATCTCCCGACGTTTCAGCGACCTCATGACGCCATTATCAAGGGTACAAATGAGAATTAAATTAACAAATGCGAGTTCAAGAGTTACAACTAATTAACATAGTGGAGGTGGCTGCACAAATACTTTAGCACGGATAGAATCCGTTTCCACGTTCAAACTCGGTGTTAATCGTTTGATGTAAAGCATCTCGTTGACAAGACAATCGAATTTGTTCATGCATTTCTTGAGAACTTTGAAACAGCTGAGGAGTTCCCCAGGGACAGCACCCGCGTGGTCGTTGTCGTTGTAATTAGTTATAACTCTTGAACTCGCATTTGTTAATTTAATTCTCATTTGTACCCTTAATAATGGCGTCATGAGGTCGCCGAAACGTCGGGAGATTATATCGTTTGTTTTTACTTGTCTATGTATTACTAAATCATTGTTAAAACGAATTAAAAAGGCACTCTTGATCTAAATTTTGTCTTTTGGAGTAAAATAATATACGTGTAGAATCCGGGCATCGATCCCGGTACCTCCCGCATGCAAAGCGGGCGCTCTACCATTTGAGCTAATCCCCCGATTGTTACATGAAAAACGGAGTCTTAGATAAAATAAATTACTAGTTTTGGAAGAATTTTGGAACATATTTAAGCATATATGGTACAAGCTGTTGTCATAATATTGCAACAGAAAAATGACTACTTAATAATTCAACTGATGCAGAAAAGTCTGCTATTATACTTTCACATCGCTCAATTATGGTTAATTTACTTGTCAAAATTACCATTACTAGAGTATATTTTCACCCTCAAAATACAAGATTGCATAAAACAGTTCATAAAGGAATCGAGCATGCAATCATAAAAGCACTGCCGAAGTCAAATAAAATCAAAGAGCTCTGTGAGCAAACTCGTGAATTGAACAAATGAATTAAAACATTTCCTGGATTATGTTTAATATTGTTTGGTTTAGGGAATGTCGTGGTTGATTTTCATATTAATTGTACGAGCAGTAGTTCAGTGTTCGCTAATAAGGTACCAAGGAAACAAAGTAACATTTGGATAAGAAGGCATTACAACTGAAACGATCATGCTCGTACATTTGACAAGGGTGGACGATGTCATGTGTTTTAAACACTTATCATTTTTGTTTCTGGTTCACCAAGAAATAGTCGGCAGTAAATGTGGGTGAAAAGTGAACATCGGAAATATTGAAAAATCAAGGCAATACTGTCTTAATGAAAACATTAATCATTCTCTCTTTATCAAATGAGATAAACAGACACGAGTTTTGAGTTTTGTTGCAAAATGGCATTTTCAGGTTCTGCTTATAAGGACGTACAAGGACACTTTCATGACATTTTCGATGGAAGTTTCCGATGTAAGGATTTCGTGAAATGCAAAGTCTAGGCGATATTTTCATTTCAACTTGCGACAAGGCGTAAACGTAAACGAGCATACAAAAGGTTTAACTAGTATCTTTCAGTCTTTTCTCAGCTCTGCAAACAGTAAACTACACATAGTAGCTACTTTAAAAAGTAGTGAAAATCAAATAGCCTCTTCAACTCGCAGTTTTCTCTTTAGCGGCCGCTCGAGAGAACAACTAAAATGGCATCACGTGATCAGTGTTTTGCAAACCGCAGAGCCACAAGAAACATTGTCACGTGACCAGAATTTTTGAACCGCAAACTAAAACCAACGGTCTGTGAAGCGGGCCGAAAAAAAGCCCTTGTCCACGGACGTCTGAGATGGATAGTAATTTCCTCGCGTGCGACAAATAATTCAGGGCAGTGAAAGAAAAATGAAAGTTGTAAATAAAAAAGATGACAAACACAAGTCAATTATTTTGAGATAAATAGTATTTCAACTGTGCTAAATTAGGACCCACTTAGTTCTTTTCTCAGGAGTTTTATAGTAGCTGAATAAAACTAAAACAAAATGTATTTGAACGAAGCGAATAAACTAAACAAACACGGCTGCGGAGGTCGCCGTCATTAAATATACAGAAATCCACGGTGAAAAAATACTGTTAACTTTAAAACTAAAAAATTCACAAGAAAGGTAACCAAATGGAAGAAAGATGACAGGAAGTTCAATAACAATAAAGCTTCATTCAAAATGAGGCAAAAAACAAAAACTATCTAAAAGCAAAAAAAATGTTCAAAATTTCGCAGACGTGCTTCGCTGCGTGACAGCATGTTCAAATTAATTCTTCACGCTAAAGCGAAAGCTTGAGTTTTTATCGGCCGTGGCTTTAGTCGTCATTCAAAAATTTGAATTAAACTTCGAAGTAATACTGTACATTACCGCTTTTGTTTTCTAAAGTCCAGGAAGCTGCTTTAAATCCGCGATCTGTACTCAAAACCCACTTGAAGGCGCACCGACTTTATAAACACAAGGTTGTATTTACCTTCAAAAGCATCCTTAATTTCCGTGTCAGAATTTTCTGGCCCCAAAACTATAGCTTTGACTCCTTTCTCGTTCAGGCTGGACACCTGGTCTTTCATCAAGGAAATCAAAGAAAAAAATAACAAGACAAACTGTCTCAACAACTTCTCTTTCACCATGTTCAAAAAAGTCCAACACAAACGGCCTAATGTGGAATGTTAAACTCTGTTCAGATCCAGTCGGTGATTGCGACGACTAATGTATCCTTCAACTACTACGTTGATTCACTCCGATTTCTTCGAAACCAAGCTTCTTGAACAAAACATCTTGTTTCATCTTCCCTGTTTTGTATGTAGCTTGCGAAGAGCCCCGGTGCAAAACGTGTCATGAAGACCTTCCCTCAAAACAAACGTTGCGACTCTATTTGCCGACGAATGAACACATGTGACCTCTAAGTTTTAAGAGGCTGTCTCTGCAAGAACCGACCACTGATTTTACGTCGAAAATTCGATTTTTCTCATAAGCTGGGATTTCGAAGCCCTTATCTAGTCAATCACTAAAATTATTTTTATTCGATTAAAAATTCTAATTGAAGTTTTCTAGGATTGATTGAAGTTCGGTCCGCTGGACACAAGTTTCATGCCTGCCGAAACTGGAGAAATAGCACATATTGCCGGCGCTCTAAAAAAAATAATATTCGCTCAAAAGTCCCAATTCTTTTTCTCAACTATAGATGTATCATAGCAGTTTGTTTAGCCATGTTGCAATTACAATTCAATGTTGCTCCTTTAACGGTTAAAAGAAGATTTTCTACCCGTTGAATCGAGTTTTGAACCAAACCTCAATCCTCCCTTGGCTGCCCGGATCACCGCTTACTGTTCAGGTATGTGTGCCGAGAGTTGTCCAAAAGAATACTTCTACAAACCTTTCAAGAGGAGTCTACGTGATTAAACCGGCTTCGAGAAAAACAATGGTCAGTAATACAAAGAACATCGAAGTATGTGACGGTCAGACACGCTCGACACAGATGAGGAACGTATTGAATGTACTTTATATACAAACCCTGCAGCTGGAAGGAAAAGCTGACACTTTTAATGCTACCTAGGTTTCAAGGATCGCTACAAAGGACCAAATCTTTAATCTTGAATTTATCGGAGCAATTTACGAAGGCGAGTGTGTTAGTTACTCACTGAAATATTTTCAAAATTTCCTGAACTTTAAGCGGTCGTTAGTTTTGAAAACCTAGCAGGGAGAAAAATTTTCTTATTGTTTTAAAGAAAGGGCCATTTCTACTTTCTATTCATGTAGTTCGGCAGTTTCAAACAGGTGCCACATTTTTAAAACGTGTCTTGAAAGTAGAGCTATTTTCGCGTTTGGTTCAAAACTCGATTTAACGGGTAGAAAATCTTCTTTTAACCGTTGAAGGAACAACATTGAATTATAATTGCAATATGGCTAAACAAACTGCTATGATACATCTATAGTTGAGAAAAAGAATTAGGACTTTTGAGCGAATATTATTTTTTTTAGAGCGCCGGCAATATGTGCTATTTTTCCAGTTTCGGCAGGCATGAAACTTGTGTCCAGCGGACCGAACTTCAATCAATCCTAGAAAACTTCAATTAGAATTTTTAATCGAATAAAAATAATTTTAGTGATTGACTAGATAAGGGCTTCGAAATCCCAGCTTATGAGAAAAATCGAATTTTCGACGTAAAATCAGTGGTCGGTTCTTGCAGAGACAGCCTCTTAAAACTTAGAGGTCACATGTGTTCATTCGTCGGCAAATAGAGTCGCAACGTTTGTTTTGAGGGAAGGTCTTCATGACACGTTTTGCACCGGGGCTCTTCGCAAGCTACATACAAAACAGGGAAGATGAAACAAGATGTTTTGTTCAAGAAGCTTGGTTTCGAAGAAATCGGAGTGAATCAACGTAGTAGTTGAAGGATACATTAGTCGTCGCAATCACCGACTGGATCTGAACAGAGTTTAACATTCCACATTAGGCCGTTTGTGTTGGACTTTTTTGAACATGGTGAAAGAGAAGTTGTTGAGACAGTTTGTCTTGTTATTTTTTTCTTTGATTTCCTTGATGAAAGACCAGGTGTCCAGCCTGAACGAGAAAGGAGTCAAAGCTATAGTTTTGGGGCCAGAAAATTCTGACACGGAAATTAAGGATGCTTTTGAAGGTAAATACAACCTTGTGTTTATAAAGTCGGTGCGCCTTCAAGTGGGTTTTGAGTACAGATCGCGGATTTAAAGCAGCTTCCTGGACTTTAGAAAACAAAAGCGGTAATGTACAGTATTACTTCGAAGTTTAATTCAAATTTTTGAATGACGACTAAAGCCACGGCCGATAAAAACTCAAGCTTTCGCTTTAGCGTGAAGAATTAATTTGAACATGCTGTCACGCAGCGAAGCACGTCTGCGAAATTTTGAACATTTTTTTTGCTTTTAGATAGTTTTTGTTTTTTGCCTCATTTTGAATGAAGCTTTATTGTTATTGAACTTCCTGTCATCTTTCTTCCATTTGGTTACCTTTCTTGTGAATTTTTTAGTTTTAAAGTTAACAGTATTTTTTCACCGTGGATTTCTGTATATTTAATGACGGCGACCTCCGCAGCCGTGTTTGTTTAGTTTATTCGCTTCGTTCAAATACATTTTGTTTTAGTTTTATTCAGCTACTATAAAACTCCTGAGAAAAGAACTAAGTGGGTCCTAATTTAGCACAGTTGAAATACTATTTATCTCAAAATAATTGACTTGTGTTTGTCATCTTTTTTATTTACAACTTTCATTTTTCTTTCACTGCCCTGAATTATTTGTCGCACGCGAGGAAATTACTATCCATCTCAGACGTCCGTGGACAAGGGCTTTTTTTCGGCCCGCTTCACAGACCGTTGGTTTTAGTTTGCGGTTCAAAAATTCTGGTCACGTGACAATGTTTCTTGTGGCTCTGCGGTTTGCAAAACACTGATCACGTGATGCCATTTTAGTTGTTCTCTCGAGCGGCCGCTAAAGAGAAAACTGCGAGTTGAAGAGGCTATTTGATTTTCACTACTTTTTAAAGTAGCTACTATGTGTAGTTTACTGTTTGCAGAGCTGAGAAAAGACTGAAAGATACTAGTTAAACCTTTTGTATGCTCGTTTACGTTTACGCCTTGTCGCAAGTTGAAATGAAAATATCGCCTAGACTTTGCATTTCACGAAATCCTTACATCGGAAACTTCCATCGAAAATGTCATGAAAGTGTCCTTGTACGTCCTTATAAGCAGAACCTGAAAATGCCATTTTGCAACAAAACTCAAAACTCGTGTCTGTTTATCTCATTTGATAAAGAGAGAATGATTAATGTTTTCATTAAGACAGTATTGCCTTGATTTTTCAATATTTCCGATGTTCACTTTTCACCTACATTTACTGCCAACTATTTCTTAGTGAACCAGAAACAAAAATGATAAATGTTTAAGAGCCAGTTCCTGTAAATACCGAGAATGAGATGACAGTCGCGAAATTGTCTATTTCTTCATATTTTGCCCAAATAACCTCTATAGTGTGTTGTTTTCGAAAATACCATTCAAAGGTCCTGAAGCGCTTTAGTTTTTTCGAAAGCGAGGAAAGTTTGAAAATCGCCATTTTAGCTGCATGACAGCGCCGAAAATGGCCGAAAATTGTGCATTTTCTTTTCGCTCGTACTGATCAACGTGATGATATCTACCAATATACTCTGGGTAGCTCATAGTGCATGTCTCGTTGTTTCTAAAGCATTAATTTGATTAGTAAAAGCTTCAGGTTTAATAATATTTTAGGCCGATAGAAGTACCTTCATCGAAGCTCGTGAGCGAAATGGCTAATTTTAGCTAATTTCAATACCATCAAAAGCTCACTGGTACATTGAATTTGAACTCGAAACTAAAATTTTCTGAAAGCCCATACTCAATATTATGTTGTATGAAAGTCTCTTCCGCGGCCCGGAAAAACTTATCCGTCGAGAGACATAAACGTGTGGTACATTTGTGTAAATTCGTCATTCGCGAAACCAACATGGAACTTGGCCAGCTACCTTCATCAAGAACAAAAATAAGCGAATGGAAACCTTTTTCGTCAATAAGGATACTTGTAATCTGTGTTTTTTTCCTTTTAGATTGACCAGATGATTAGCTTTCGCAAACATTTGCAGTTAAATCAAAATAGACGCTGCTTTTGGTACATTTTAATGTTATGCAAATTTATTTCGATCACCGGCACGTGCATATCGCCCGAAACTGATTTTCCTTCCGCCTACTGTATGTTTCTTTTTGAAGGTTACAACTGTAGCACACATTATTCGTTCAATATCGGCAGTTTAACTTTTGTGGAACACCCATGGCCACAGCCGAGCTTGTCTTTAAGTAAAAATAAACATTTTGAAACGTGAAGTTTGAGTAAACAATCGGTTACAGTTGCATCCATCATGTTTGGCGTAAATATTCGAACACAACCATTTCATGTAAACAGGTACACTTTACTTTAAAAACAACCGCCTCATCGCAGCATTTCTTGGAATCCTGGTCTGAGACCAGGTAATGCCGTTAACAAAGCGCGAGCAGTTGACGAAACTTCATGATCAACTGTCGAAGCGTTGTACTTGTGGAATAAGCAAGATGATTCAAGTTTTGTATTTCTAACCCGTGTGCTTGCAATTCTTATGGATACAATTGCCCCTGTCTGTTACCACCACATTTATAAATGAATCTTTCGTTTCTTTAGCTAATATGGTACATACCTCTAAATAAAACACATACTGTGACATCACTTTTCTTGGGGTGTCCCAACAGTCGTCCGCGGCCACTTACAAAACGTAAGCAGCAAGACAGTAAAACCACAGAGGCTTCTTCGTCAATCGCACTACGCTGTCCAGATTTCTTTCTTACAAAGTTTCCAGACTGCGGTTTTTTTTAAAATTCCAAGACTGCGCCGTTCTGTTGGCCAGTCCGAATAATTGTCATGGTGTTAGTTGAGTAATTTCTTGACTTTGTTTGGTGGTCCCAGTTCAGTCCATCCGGCAAATGAGGATTGCGTGACAAACGGCCACTTGCAAAGTGTCCAAAGTGGGTGAAGATGGCGGCGAGTAAAACTGTTTGCTCGTGCAAGTAACGTGGTTCGCACTGTCAGCCTAAATAAACATTTTTGGACGAAATTGAAGGATTTAGGGGGAAGGGGGTGTTGTTTAATTCCGCAAGAGGACAGAACTCGACGAACTGACAGAGCCGTGCGCGGGTCCTGCTGTCACGGCATGTCTACGTAGATTAATGGAAAGTATTACCGCGTTCACAAAAGTTGTGCAAACACCTTTCCTCTTTACCTTTAAAATACATGTTTGTCGTTCGTACTTTTTGAATAGAAATGCACCGGTGATAGGGTTGGAATACAAAAAGGACAAAGGAGACCTAGAGGGCATCAGATCTTAGATACGCGGTGTGAGTTTAGATACATATTGTTACGAAAAGTTGTCTAAGTCTAGTTCTAGAACAATCTAGAGCCGGAAGTCATTCAGCCGTGACCAATTTATATAAGAACATTCCAGAACGTTCTGATCCTTATGTAATTACTCAGATTAGAAACTGTGTCAAACTACTTAATTTAGCTCTTAATAGAAGTTACTAGAACTATAAGCCTCATGTACATTAGAGATTGATTCAAATTTGAAGAAGCTTAGTGCTGTAAAGTCGCGAAGTTATCTTACGGAAATAAATTAGTTTGTTGCTGTTACCGGCGATCCTGAGTTCTGTCTGGAAACCACCCTGCTCTACAACGATACTCGTAACAAATGCTCACCCCTGTTGCCCTCTGCTAAACTATATAGACAATAATATGAGCGCTTTCCAAAAATCGGACACTCAGAAGAGCTAAAATTTTCTTTTATTTTACCTTGAGAATTAACAATTATTGACCTAGCGAACTTCCCATCAATAATTAGGCGGTATAAAATAGTTAGGCATTATGTATTGTAGCCTTATTTTGCGCATTTCAGAGGCAAAAATAAGAGCGAATGTATGGACTGTCCACCGGGACAAAAAAAATGTGTCTGCTGTAGAGAGGAGTTCACTGTGGAGAAGTGACCGTTAGTGGACTTTGGACCGTATAGTTTATATAGGATTAAAAAAGAACCGGTAACAGTAGTGAATATGTGCGTAAATTCTCAACACGTACCCATTTAAGACTAGTGCCTCCCAGGCCTTCTTTTTCCATCCCAGTCATGTCCCTGGTGCATTTCTATACCAAAGCCCTAGAGCAATATACCTGTATTTTAAAGTTCAATAGGAAGGGTGTGTTTTTTTATTAACGGTAATAAAGTCGAAACTTTCTACAACGGCCACCTTGGGGACAGAGGAAAGTCGACGTTATGGAGCGGTATCAGTAGGGGTGAAATATGACACCGATATTTTCTTGGGTTTCAACATTTCTATCTTAAAAAAGGCTTAGTGTAACATGTAAATTCGTAACACAATCAAAACATATCAATAAGAAAGAAACCAAACAGAAATAGAGACCAACGACCTGCGGCATGGTTCAAGTTTCGTGACCATGTCCAATAAAATATGGAGTTTTGTAGACAGCGTTCGTCAGTTGTTGATTAAATGGCCGTAGTGCAGAGGTTTTTTTGGCAGTTGGGACGTGTTTTAGTGGCTGTTGCTGTTGTCGAGGGGTGGCCGTTGTAGAGAGATGAAAATAAGAGTGAATGGAAAAAGTGGCCGTTGCAGAGAGGTGGTCCTTTTTGGAGAGATGGTTGTGCAGGATCGACTGTAGTTTCCATTTTTTCAGCCAGACATAGAGAAAACACCTTGCCTACACGAGGCGAGCAAGGAGCAGTTTGGATTTCCTGTCCACGCCCCCCCCCCCCTCCCCTGGGGCGGGGGAGCTCGTCGTACCTTTTAGGGGTTAAAAATGAAGTTTTAGTAGCAGGGTGTTCAGCCTCAAAAGGTCCAAAGTGGGAGCTTTTGCGATGCCTTTTAGGGTATTGAGCCGAAAAAAATATGACGCGGTGAAATAATGTGTTATGTAAGAATTGGTATCTTTTAGAGGAGAAAAAACAGGATTTTGGTACCTCTTAGGGGATCGTAGGGGATCAAAATTTTTCAGGAGCACCCCCGTCTTTCTTATACGGGTGTCTCCCTCCCCTCGAGGTCCACGTCGCCATCTTCACTCGCTTTGCAAAACGTCAGATATCGACTTGTTTGGTACGGTGGCCGATTGTCACGCAATCCACATTTGCCTAATTGTCCGAAGTGGGACCACCAAACAAAGTCAAGTACTTACTCAACTAATGCCATGACAGTTATTCGGACTGGCTAACAGAACGGCGAAGTCTTGGAATTTTAGAAAACCGAAGTCTGGAAACTTTGTAAGAAAGAAATCTGGACAGCGTAGTGCGATTGACAAAGAAGCCTTTGTAGTTTTCTGTCTTGTTGGTTGCGTTTTGCAATTGGACGCCTGTTGGAACACTCCAAGGAAAATGAAGTCACAGTATGTGTTTTATTCAGAGGTATGTGCCATATTAAGTGATAGGAAACGAACGATTCATCTATAAATCTGGTGATAAAAGACAGGGGAACTGTATCCATAAGAATTGCAAGCACACGGGTTAGAAATACAAAGCTTGAATCATCTTGCTTATTCCACAAGTACAACGTTTCGACAGTTGATCATGAAGTTTCGTCAACTGCTCGCGCTTTGTTAACGGCATTACCTGGTCTCAGACCAGGATTCCAAGAAATGCTGCGATGAGATGGTTGTTTTTAAAGTAGAGTGTACCTGTTTACATGAAATGGTTGTGTTCGAATATTTACGCCAAACGTGATGGATGCAACTGTAACCGATTGTTTACTCAAACTTCACGTTTCAAAATGTTTATTTTTACTTAAAGACAAGCTCGGCTGTGGCCATGGGTGTTCCACAAAAGTTAAACTGCTGATATTGAACGAATAATGTGTGCTACAGTTGTAACCTTCAAAAAGAAACATACAGTAGGCGGAAGGAAAATCAGTTTCGGGCGATATGCACGTGCCGGTGATCGAAATAAATTTGCATAACATTAAAATGTACCAAAAGCAGCGTCTATTTTGATTTAACTGCAAATGTTTGCGAAAGCTAATCATCTGGTCAATCTAAAAGGAAAAAAACACAGATTACAAGTATCCTTATTGACGAAAAAGGTTTCCATTCGCTTATTTTTGTTCTTGATGAAGGTAGCTGGCCAAGTTCCATATTGGTTTTGCGAATGACAAATTTACACAATGTACCACACGTTTATGTCTCTCAACGGGTTAGTTTTTTCGGGCCGCAAAAGAGACTTTCGCACAACATAATATAGAGTATGGGCTTTCAGAAAATTTTAGTTTCGAGTTCAAATTCAGTGTACCAGTGGGCTTTTGATGGTATCGAAATTAGCTAAAATTAGCCATTTCGCTCACGAGCTTCGATGAAGGTACTTTTATCGGCCTAAAATATTATTAAACCTGAAGCTTTTACTAATCAAATTAATGCTTTAGAAATAGCAAGACATGCACTATGAGCTACCCAGAGTATATTGGTAGATATCATCACGTTGATCTGTACGAGCGAAAAGAAATGCACAATTTTCGGCCATTTTCGGCGGCGTCAGGCAGCTAAAATGGCGATTTTCAAACTTTCCTCGATTTCGAAAAAACTAAAGCGCTTCAGGACCTTTGAATGGTATTTTCGAAAACAACTCACTATAGAGGTTATTTGGGCGAAATATGAAGAAATAGAAAATTTCGCGACTGTCATCTCATTCTCGGTATTTACAGGAACTGGCTCTTAAAACACATGACATCGTCCACCCTTGTCAAATGTAATAGCATGATCGTTTCAATTGTAATGCCTTCTTATCCAAACGTTACTTTGTTTCTTTGGTACCTTATTAGCGAACACTGAACTACTGCTCGTACAATTAATATGAAAATCAACCACGACATTCCCTAAACCAAACAATATTAAACATAATCCAGGAAATATTTTAATTCATTTGTTCAATTCACGAGTTTGCTCACAGAGCTCTTTGATTTTATTTGACTTCGGCAGTGCTTTTATGATTGCATGCTCGATTCCTTTATGAACTGTTTTATGCAATCTTGTATTTTCAGGGTGAAAATATACTCAAGTAATGATAATTTTGACAAGTAAATTAACCATAATTGAGCGATGTGAAAGTATAATAGCAGACTTTGCTACATCAGTTGAATTATTAAATAGTCATTTTTCTGTTGCAATATTATGACAACAGCTTGTACCACATATGCTTAAATGTGTTCCAAAATTCTTCCAAAACTAGTAATTTATTTTATCTAAGACTCCGTTTTTCATATAACAATTAATCGGGGGATTAGCTCAAATGGTAGAGCGCCCGCTTTGCATGCGGGAGGTACCGGGATCGATGCCCGGATTCTACATATATATTATTTTATTCCAAAAGACAAAATTTAGATCAAGAGTGCCTTTTTAATTCGTTTTAACAATGATTTAGTAATACACAGACAAGTAAAAACAAACGATATAATCTCCCGACGTTTCGGCGACCTCATGACGCCATTATCAGGGGTACAAATGAGAGTTAAATTAACAAATGCGAGTTCAAGAGTTATAACTAATTACAACGACAACGACCACGCGGGTGCTGTCCCTGGGGAACTCCTCAGCTGTTTCAAAGTTCTCAAGAAATGCACGAACAAATTCGATTGTCTTGTCAACGAGATGCTTTACATCAAACAATTAACACCGAGTTTGAACGTGGAAACGGATTCTATCCGTGCTAAAGTATTTGTGCAGCCACCTCCGCTATGTTAATTAGTTGTAACTCTTGAACTCGCATTTGTTAATTTAATTCTCATTTGTACCCTTGATAATGGCGTCATGAGGTCGCTGAAACGTCGGGAGATTATATCGTTTGCTTTCACTTGTCTATGACTTTTTAATTGGCAAGTTATTTTCTTGAAAATTTTACAAATAGCAGTAAGTATTTTTAAATGTTCTAAATTCTTTAATGTGGTGTATTTAAATCTCCTCTTTCATTTTCTGTAACACTTGACGAAAACTGGTGAGAAGTTTATCAAAATAGCCTCGCAATAGTTAAGGCATCTGTACAATGGGGAATCAGCTCAAATGGTAGAGCGCCCGCTTCGTATGCGTTTGCTACCCATGATAACATCTCTTTTTGTCTTTTTTTCTGTTTTTTTTTTATAGCAGTTCTTTTTTCCTCATCTATCTGCTCATAAAACGCAGGTAGTGTGCCAGAACTTCCTGCACAAAATTACTGTATTACTCATCATCAGTATTGACTGTTATTCGTATTCTCCAACTTTTTTTTAATCAATTTGTCATTAGATATTTGTTTTTCACGTTATAATTTAAAACGTGCATTGAAATTTTCTGTAGGAAACCGTGAACGAACCATACTCTCAATGTTAAGCAGATTTTCATTGAAAATATATTTATTGAATGCGATTATTATTTACTTAAATCTTTAAGATCAGCTGGCTCACTGGTGGCGAAGCCTAAGTGCGGCTTCTTGGACACAAGGTGTCATGGCTTCTGTAACAGTGCGCCAAAATCCACAGTGGGAAAAAATGGCGGCTGTACATTTTACCACTCTGAATGCATGGCGTACCTGGATTATACAAGTAGGCATAAATTGATATCTTTGCAACATTTGTCAATGTATTACATTTATTGTGTACGCTAGGTTTAAAGCTTTCGGAAGTTTCCTGTGTATTTTTCACGAGCGTTTATTAGGGATATTGACGCTAAGAATTATTGGTAATAATGATGCTTATAACTTAAATTCCATCGTGTTTAATAAGTAATATTCATTCATTCATCGCAGATTCTTAACAGAGCTATCGTTGCCTTCAGTTAATTTTCAATCTTCTTATTTCTGCTCTGCAAACAGGGTGTGAAGAGACTCACACGTGCTGTCATCATGGGCAGCTTTTTGCTTCACTAATAGGACAACCAACGCAACTCTATTAAGATGTTTATACTGCTTTTTTTAAAAGCAGTTTAAAATTCCCTTTTCTGTTTTGATAAGGACTAGATGGAAAACAAAGCAAGCCGTTTTTAAAAAGTTTGAAATAAATTTTCTTGGTTTAAAAAATTTGTGTAGCAGACCATTTACTTTTGCTTCGGTGAGCCTATTTCGGAGATCCAAAACACACAGTTCGGAACGCGCGCGAGGAAGAAAATAACCCTGACCTGATCTTTTCACCCAAACCAAGCATTGTTCTTTTTCGCTCGTTTCTGATACAATGAAGCTGCTCACGGCAGTGTTCAATGAAAGGCCCCCATTGATATATTTATACACTTGATCTTGAGGCTATATATAGTGTGTGGAATGAATTTTTATTGAAAAGCTACAACTATCAGACAAATTTTAATTTGCATATTTGAATATCTGTTAAAGATATTAAAGTATCTCATAGAAACAATAATCTGCCGGCCACCGCCCAATGGACTATCAAAATAACTGACACCACTAAGCCTTTGCTATATCTCACCTGATCGAACTTATGGTCAATTTCTTGTACAAAGGCAGAATAACTTAATAAAAGACGGCATTGAGGTCAATGTGTCTGGTCCGTTAGCTCAGGTCGTATGTTTGGCCCTCACACGGACCAATATTTCTTTTAACTAAGTCAACTGGAAAATACTATCTTAAGATGTTTATCTGATTTATCTGATTTCTCTTTTCCTAATTCTTGACCTTTATTTCAATTAAAAACCTGTTTTTATAGATTTTTTTTGATCGCTACAAAACAAAAGGACTATATCAAATTTACCTTTGTCTATAATTTTACTACATGTAGCTGAAAACCCGGGGAGGGGGGTACTTTAGAAATTTCTGGGTGGGGATGTTCCGCTGGGACCCCAGTTAATAATATCCAGTAGTGTTTTATGATAGTCATCTTTCGACGCCGTTGAGGCTGAGTTGCAAAAATTTAAACTTGCCAATTTCAGTTTTTTTATATTTTTGAGTGGCAATTCCTGGTTTCCTTACTTTAGATAAAATCTTCAACCAACTGGTCAGTTTCGTGACAAATGATACTCTATTCTAGACCCAAACGCTCTGGTTTATATACACTATGCTAGAGTAAACTGCTTGAAAACCATACCCTTTACTGCGGCACTTACCTATATAGCCCTATATACGGCAGTATTCCCCCCCTCCCGGGGGCTGGAAAGTACCGGTTTGAAAAATATTGATGCCAACAGAAACACTTGATTAAGCCATATTCTGATATAAAGAGGCTTCATTGTGGTCAGTTAGAATTGTTTGCACAAAAATAAAAGAAATTTGTTTTAAAGGGGGAAGGTAATTCACTGTTTCATATGGCATTTGTGACATCACATAAGCCATCGTAGCTTGTTTCATTTTGATGTCGTGTTCATCAATAAAAGAGTATTAAAAGGGCCTCTCCGGGAGTCGAGCCCGGGACCTATCGCACCCTAAGCGAGAATCATGCCACTAGACCAACAGGCCAAACGTGGTTGAATATTTATTTGAGAAAAGTCTTAACCTACTTCTCTCTATTGAACTGGTACTATATAATACCAGTTATTTGTTGGCTTATTGGCTCAGACAGTTACTATCCAAATTCCCTGGCTTTTCGCTTTTCATGTCTTTCGAGCAAGATACAATAATGTAGCAAAAACCTTACGCAAGTTAAAATTTCATCCACACAATTCAACTTGATGAAAATCAAGTCTCAGTGGCGCAATCGGCTAGCGCGTTCGGCTGTTAACCGAAAGGTTGGTGGTTCAAGCCCACCCGGGGACGATTCTTTCTGTTTTGATAATTGTTTTCTATTTAGTTAGCTTCAAGAGTCCATCCTGTTAACTTCATTTTTAGTTGTATTGCATGTTAGTACGTCTTCTCAAACAAACAGCCACTGCGCGGATGTGATGTGAATAAACCGTTATTATCGTGATCGTTATCATTGTTGGTTTTTTGACGGTTGAAGCAAATTTGGCCGTAAGTTTTCATAAAAGGGTACAAATTTGTCCATATTTGAATAATCCAATTAGTACTATAATTTGTGCATTCAATATTGGGTCTTTACTCTTCAAATGTTTGTCTGATTAACGTAATTGCATCACCTTTATTACAACCGCCTGCATTAATCGCCTGCTCCCGTGACTAGAAGTTGAAGGACTTGAACATAAGCATACTTTTTGTGATATATTAAAACGTTGCTATATAAACAGCATATATTGCCCCTAGACAATCGTTTAGTTCTTAATTAAGGATATCTGAGACATTTGACGGCTAATATTGGCTTGCTCATTCGACGGTTGACGGTAAAAATATTGCGGTTTAGACGGTTGACGGTTAATGTTTTGGCCATTTGACGGTTAACCCCATTGAGATCCTCTGCCGAACGCTAAGACAAGGATAGCGTTTGTTTTTGTGTTAAATGTCAATTTCAACTTTTGTATTCTCCTACGAGAAACCCATCGTTTTAAACTTTTCTATTCTTTTTGTTGTGTTCCAAGGTATTTTAAATGGAGTAATTAATCAATTTCTTTTATACGTTTTGCTAATAAGATTTGGCGAAAAAGAGGGATGATGACATTGACCAAACCATTCCAAGCAATCCACAACCTTAACCCCTATTATCGTATAGCATGATGAGAACATCTTTGAGGGTGAAGAGTATTTTGGCAGGTTGCTTAAACATTTCGCCGGTATCAGGAGAGGATGAAGAGTGAGCCACGTCAGGCATCAAGTGCGCGCGCTAAGTACTAAAATGAACAATGATAGGGCAGATGGCCACTGCTATAGCTTTGCTTAGATTTAACGAGCTTGCTGACCCCTACTTTTCTTTCCAGAAACAGATTTTATTTACAATTACCTCCACATTGTCCAAAAATAAACAGAAAATCAAGGTAGGAAGTTAAAGAAACCAAACAAACAAACAAAATGATATTTGCTAGCAATAAAGATAGAAAGTTAAAAAAAAAAAAGGTAGGAAGCCGGCAGTTAAAAAAAAAAAATTCAAGATTTCTCTCCACGGGACATCGAATCCTGCCATCTTGTGGCTGCAAGGCGCGTGAAACTATAGTCGCTAAATGCGAACTTGTTCTTTAAGGAACCTCACCAGTTGACTAAATTCACTTAGTAGGCCCACTTAAACATTTGGCAGAGAAAAGTTCACTTCAAACTTGGAATTAATACTATGTTTTTCCCTGTTGAGATTCTTGTAAATGTTGTTGCACAATGTGTAAACTCATCTGAGAACAGTTGCAGGGCCCCAATGAAGAACACCTTTGATGAAGTATGCTCCCTGCTAAACATTTATTATTATGGCTATTGTTCTGTGTTGTCCTGTAGTTACCAGTCCAACTTCGCTGATTAATTTTCCGCGTCCCGTCAATAAAGCAAGATCAGGAGCTCATGACCCGGAGCGTCCATCTCCCATGCCAACCCTAGGATTCAACCCTTTCTGGTATCTTTTTATTTTTAGAATTTGGGCTCTGGAAGTTTTCGCACCCCGCCTTTCAAACGCCAAATCAAAGCCCGGGTGGTCCCCGAGGGACCCCTAAGAGGTACCACTTCTAAAACAACACAATATCTCCTGTCATAATTTTTTGAGCTCAATACGCTAAAAGGAACCACGAAAGCTGCCGCTGTGGACCTTTTGAGGCTGAACATCCTAAGAGGTATTGAGCTATCTTAGTACTGCTGGAAATTACCAAGCGTGAAAGTGGACATGTCACCAACTTAGTACTACATGTATTAACAATGTTTTTTTTATTTTTTTTTTATTTTTCTTTTTAAAAAATAAACAAATAAACAATAATACACGACGTTATCTAATGTAGGGCGCCGTAGCTCAGTTGGTTAGAGCGCCTGTCTAGTAAACACGAGGTCATGGGTTCAAATCCCATCGGTGACTTACAAATGTTGTACTTTTTAATTTTTTATTACTTTCGAAAATTGCTCAACGAAGCTTCACATGTTGTACCCCTAGGAATATTTTTGATTGTGTTATCCGATGGATTTACTTTTAAGATCTACGCAAGAGTCGAGTGAAAAATTTCAAGAATTATATGGAACGTAATTTGCGAATAAATGACCATTATAATATAGATAGGACCCTGCGCACGCTCTGATTGGTCAAAAACCCATGTTTTATCAGAGTATAAAGCGCTTTGAAACATTACTTTAATGTAAATAAACGCCCTGGATTACATTTGTCGCGTTAGTTCAACGACATTTCTTTGGTCGACTTGTCTCGTTTGATGAAGTTATATCAGGAGCCATAATCGGGGACGGAGACTGTAAGCGCGCGCCATTTGTACTATTGGGGCTGTCCCTATGATATGGGACAATTTTTCTATTTTTAGAAAAAATTCCGCGATCATGTGCGGCACACGCGCGTACATGCTGCGTGGATTTTTGCGGATATAGCGCGGGGAAATGGCGTCCGAAATTCCCGAAATGTTTGATACTCTTGGCCCACAAATCAATACGTTCATGTCTGTTGGAATTTTGCTTCAGTATTTTCGTCGTTAGCTGCTCCAGTTTGAGTGAAGTAAGACAGTGCCGAATTTAGTTGTCCCGCTTTATATCGCTGACCAAGTTGTGTTCCGCTGCTTCTTTTACAAGAACTCCACATTACTCCACTCTCAGTCTCACATATGTTGAACAAAGATTAACAGCGTTTCCATTACACAACAAAAAACCAGTTGGATATATTTGGATATAGCACCGTTTCAGGACTTCAAAGTTTCCCTCCTCTTACCGCAGGCGCTTGCGAGGATTTCGCCAGAGTCCATCTCGACCGAGAAGTAAAACAAAGTAATTGCAAGTTTGAGTTTCGCCTGAATTGTAAGCAACGCTTGATGCTTTATCAAGGCCCAATAAGTGACAATAAAGTTTATGTCTGTAGATCATGCTCAGTTTTCTTTGTGTAAAAATCTAATAAATTGTCTGTTGTCGATGAATAAGAGCGCCCGCCGATGCGTGTTTTGTACAGTCAGTAAAACATGACAAATTGGACTTCCCCACTTTCGTGTGAAAACGTACATCGAACTCGTATAATATCTCTAGTTTTTAAATATGTTTAAGGTTGATAAATGTTTCAGAACATATTAAAAGCTTAGCTGAAAATATGTGAATACAGCAGAAATAATCAGCTTTCTTTAATCAACTCGAATAGTCACTGTACTCGAATAAAGATTTCGATTTTGTTGGTTGAGTTATCAAAACTCCTTGTCTATTTTATTTTCGCAGTGTAAAACTTCACTATGTTAAAGAAATACACATGATGTTAGTAGCCTTTTGGCGTTGGTGAAAATTGTTGCAGCATCTCAGCGCAAAAGACAACGAAAGAAATCTTTGTCAAGATTTGTTGACAATTGAAAACACCGACTCGGATTTGAAGGTGCACGCGCTGCACTATGCAAATGAGCTACTTATGTACGCGTGAGACTTTCCTTTAAAAAACTTTTGAAAACTGGCCAAACAAACAGAAGCGATAAGAAACTATCAAAAACAGAGTTTGGTTATGATTAAGCATTGTTTGGGAAACTCTCAAATGAACTCGATACCAGAGTAAAGAGTTTTCTTTCATAACTTTTCTTTACAGAACAAACGCAAAAGCTTACGCGTTCAACTAGCGCGAGCACATATTATTATTCATTCACAGCGCGAAATTAAAGTCTTGTTTTCGACTCTGAAAATCTCACTTTTTCCATTAGTTTAGAGCATAAAGCTACATATAAGAGCCCTGGATCTAATTCCCTGCCTTATTCCCTGCCATCGCTGTGAAAAATCTGCAAGAGAATCTCGCCTCTCTCACCATTTGATCAGGCAACGTGACAACATTCACGCGAGAGCCCCCGACATGTGCGTGGATCCGCGCGGATATGTGACGTCAGGATGGCGCATTTTGTTCTAAAAATAGAAAAATTGTCCTATATCATAGTTGCGCGCGGACCCCAAGACTTACGGTCTCCGTCCCCGATTATGGCTCCTGTTTATATTTCTTTCTTCTTTCGTTACTGTAAGAGTAGTTCGCTGCAAAGGGGAAGGGGGGGGGGGGGGGAGCTGGGGGTGTGGGCGGATAAATACGATGGACTAGCATCCCATCCATGGAAAAGAAAAATACTCTCAGATGTTTAATACAGCGGAGACTGGGATTAGATCTGCAGTGTGTGGGCTAGCAAGGCCAATTTGCGGCCATTTAACCTTTCCTTACCATTCCGTGCGAAAGGAGGGCGTCAGTTCTAAAAGATGAAATTGAGCCTTTAACTGCCAGATTACAATAAAGCAAGTCGCAAAGGAAAGAGTAATTCTGCAAAGAATCTTTGTGTTATCTGTGTTATACAGCAGTTTTGACAAAGGTTGCGCTACAAAGCGTAAAAGAGTACCGCGCGACAAATATACCGAAAGGTTCTCTGGGTATTGCCCGTTTACCGCTGGTCGATTGAAGTCCACGTTGTTTTAGAGCGACAGCGGAAAATTCTTTATTAGGAGTATTTTCATCTTCCTTGATAGCTAGAGAAAACTAGCCAAATAAAAAGTTTACAAACCGTTATTTGTACAACAATGCTCCGAAAAAAATCTGCCTTCAAAAAAAAGTAAAGCTGCATATTAACTAGTAAATTAAAGTAAAGACTGCTGGACAATCCGGGTATTGATACCGGTACCTCCTGCATGCTAAGCGGGCGCTCTACCATTTGAGCTTATTCCCCAAACCGTAAGCATTTGGTTCAATATACAAGTTACTATAACTATTGAAAAACAATGTTAGAGGCATGACTTGGTGATTAGTTTTATTTTTTTTTCTAAATGTACTTAGAATTTCATTTTAGAAAAAAGATAATTTAAGAAATATGTTGCTTTTCATTCTAGTTCCTTGATATTCAAGAAAAGCGGGTCCATTTTGCTAACAAAAGGCTTTGTTATACAGCCCAAAATTAACCTAATATGGCCATTTTTTAACAATGGCGGCAGCAGCTTAAAAATACTCAAGGGACTTTCAAAATTTCTCGTGCGATACGATTTGAACGATTGTAAAAAGCCAAGTAACGACAAATCCTCCCCGGGGGAGGCATTACGGGTACAATTTGTTGTGTGTAAGTCGTTACTTTGGGGCGGCTGGTAGGGGTCACCATTGCGGCTATCGATGATATCACCATTGTTGTTTGGTTTCTCTGTTGGAAATTTAGTGTGGCTTCAAACTGGAAAAAGAATTATTCCCCCCTTTCATCCCTCTTAAATTTTCTGATCGTAATGTACAACAGCTGCAAGATGAAGGAAATGCTGTAAAATATTTGCGGAACGTCGAAGAAAGCTGCCAGGTAATAAAGATTCAATAGAAGTGTGCTGTCCCCTTAAGCTGTTTATACTCATACTGGACCAAAATTCAGTTATGCTCAACAAGCGACAAATTTGCCGATTGTTTCACTTTGCTGCATTATTCTCTCGCCCAAAAGATTTCATGTTAGCACTTGCTTTGATTATGGAAGCACTGCAAAGCCGGAGCTAGACCAGATCGACATTTTAAGCCAGTCTTTATCACGGACAACACTCGAGGACGTTTTTCAAAGGCCCCGCTCTTTATATCTGACTTAATTGGCCGCGTCACGGGCAACTTGATTTAAATATTAACAATCTGATGCTCAGCAGACCGTTATAACTTACGACGTATAATGAACTTGTCTGAATGATTCGCCCATTTCGGCAAAGAATAAAAAGTTTAATCGCTCAAAGACCTCCGAATGTTATTCACGTAACAATTCCAAGACGGATAAAATGTTTATAGAGAGTTTTCACTGTGACGCAACAAAAAAAATCGAAAATCATTTATTTGATTTGTGTTTAGAAATCATACTGAAAACCCGACTGGAAGAAATATTGGTTGGTAAATTTCGTTGAAGGTACTCTCCATAATTACGCATGTGCTGATGCTTTCAGACTAACAGCGGTAACCGCAATGATGGAAAACCACCAGTCGATCTAAATAAATAGATTTTGCAACATTCAATCTTTTCAAGCTTAAGATCGGCCAGAGGCCTCCTATGAGGGTTCCATGGTTTGCATCAAATACGCGGCAGCGTTAAATGGGTTTGGTGTCCCGGTTCAAGTCCTCCCGTGCAACCGATCCTAGGGCATTCCGCTCTCAAGCTTTGCGAAACTGGTGAGTTGCGCCATCACGTAGGTCGGTGAGAAGGGATGTTCCACTGTGGTTTTTTTTAGCACTTTATTTTGTTACCGCCATATCGCGAAGCCAATCTCGATCGGTCTCCAAACATCGTTTAAAAAGGGAACAAACGTTAAAGTTTATTCACGACAACGAGTTTGACTGAAAATAGAACAAAAATAAACAATTATTTACAACATTAGACGGCTGAACGGACAAACCCCGAAAAACACAAACTTACAGCTTTTTCCCGAAATGAATGATTGACCTCTGGTGGACGATGATCGCGAAAGGGAAATTATATGAACAGCGACGATGACTAGCTGTAATATATTTCGAAAGATGTTAGTTTGACCGTTGCCACAGAATTTAAACTACGTCTTATTAACATATTGACCTCACGCGCGCGCGAAAATATCAGATGTCCCGCGGGGCCTCTTGTAACCATAATTAGGAAGAGTGTTACATTCCCGCCCCTAAATGCGGTATTCTATAGCATTTACCAAACAATAGTGTAACATTCGCAGCTCGCGTGATAGTAAACTAATCGAAAGAACAAAACCTATTTTATAGTTCAAACGATACTGCTAAGTGAAGAATAATAAGTTCAGTTCTTAGGTAGCGTTCAAAGAAGGGGATTCCCCTCTGATTTCGGTAAGGTTCTTTATCGCGGAAATCCACAGGAACTCCAACGTCATAGCCCGTTCGCTTTGTGATTTGCACACTGAGTCCCAAACAATTCCGCCATACTACAACTGGAGATGATCCAACACCTAATCAGCGGATTCAAGCAAGACAATTTTGTCGATTGGTCGTTGTAGGATCGATCCTTTGGTCTGCACCGTTACTCTTCGCACATAGCCGTCTTGGGTGTTCCTATGAACATCCAAGATTCGACCAATCGGCCAGCAGCTTCGTGGGCAGCTCAGATCAGCTACTAAGACAATGTCGTCAACAGCAAAATTCCTCCTAGGCCTATTCCATTTTTGTCTCTCTTGCAGGGAAGGGAGGTATTCCTTGATCCACCTATGCCAAAATATGTCTGCCAGCTATTGAACCTGCCGCCAGCGTTTGCGAGAGTAAATTTCATCTTTGGAGAAGAGGCCAGGTGGTGCCGAAGGTCCTGAGCGAAGTAACAGCAGATGATTTGGTGTTAGGTCCTCCATATCTCTCGGGTCGTCTGAGACTTTAGTCACCGGTCTACCATTCACAATAGACTCACTCTCCCTGCCAACGGTGGATTTCGGTGCTAACGTCGACCCCCTTTTACGCCTCTCGCACGATGCTCTCAGTCCGTCCCGATAGCGTAGGATCCAGGCCATAATCTTCTTGAGTCGAGACCATGAAGAGAATCTCTCGAGCAATTTGTTTATACTATTTGTTCCAGAGTCCGATACAGCGGAAAACGTGCGAGTTTCCCTCTTGATCTCAGGGTCGTCGTCAGGTATTTCTCGGACGGTAGTCGGCTGTGTAGGCCACCTTGACTCCTTTTGCCAAAGGAAATCGGGACCGCGTATCCAACGATTCTTCTTAATAAGCGAGTCTATTGCCAGACCTCTTGAGGCGTCATCTGCCGGGTTCGCTTCGGTGTTCACGTACCTCCACTGAGACGGGGAAGATCCATCATGTATGATCGCCACTCTGTTAGCAACGAAGGTGTGAAATCGCTTGTCATTGCTTCTTATGTAGTTCATCACACAGCTACTGTCTGTCCAAAACACGGACTCGTGTATTGGAAGGTCAATCTCTCGTCTAATAATTTTGTCCAGCCTTGATGCAAGAACAGCTGCTGACAATTCTAGCCTTGGTATCGTTATGGACTTCAGCGGAGCAGTACGCGCCTTTCCCATCACAAATGAACAGTGAATTGTACCCTTGTCATCCATAGATCTGAGATAAGAGACTGCACCGTAGCCTTGTTGCGAAGCGTCTGAGAAGTGGTGTAGTTGCAGCGACGCAGTTCTCCCGAAGTTCTGGGGCTTAAAGCAGCGATCAACTGAGAAGCGTTCGAGCTTGGGCAGATCTTTCAACCATTTAAGCCAACGTTCCTTTTCCTCGGTAGGGATTGGGTCATCCCACTCCAATCTCTTTCGGCATAAATCTTGCAATATCGCTTTGGCTGGGAGTATCACTGGGGCTGTAAACCCAAGCGGATCATACACTGAGGAAACGACAGATAGCAATCCTCTTCTTGTGAGGGGCTTGTCGTTGACTTCGATCTTGAAACAGAATATGTCGTCTTCTACATCCCAACGGACCCCAAGAGCACGCTCAATGGGCATTTGATCATCAGGAAGGTCTTTGAATGATCCGGCTCTGTCAGACTCAGGTAATGATTCGATAAGTTTGCGAGAGTTCGAGACCCATTTAGTCAGCTTAAAGCCTCCCCTTTCTAGCAGTCTTCTGAGGTCAGCGGTCAGACGGATAGCTTCACTCTCGCTAGGTACAGATTTCAGGCAGTCATCTACGTAAAAGTTTCTTCTGACTGTATTGATCACCTCGAAATCGAATCGTTGAAAGTTGTCCTCGGCCGTCTTCCTAAGAGCGAAGTTTGCACAACTTGGAGAGGAGACGGCGCCGAAAAGATGAACTGTCATCTGGTATTCTTCGGGTCGTCTTTGGAGATCGTTATCGGGCCACCACAAGAAACGCAGTACATCAGAATCGTCTGGGCGAACACGGACCTGGTAAAACATAGATTCGATGTCGGCGATAATAGCAGTTCGCTCTTGTCGAAAACGAGTCAGAACACCAATCAGGGTATTGGTCATATCTGGGCCTTGCAACAGCACATCGTTAAGGGACACGCCCTTGTACTTCGCTGCACAGTCGAACACTACTCTAACTTTCCCGGGTTTCTTCGGATGAAAGACTGGGTGGTGCGGCAAAAACCAGGTAGCCTCGCCTGATCGACAAAGCCGATTATCTGGGACCTTTCTGGCATATGCTTTGTCAAGAAGATTGTCTGTGAAGGCCGAGTATTTCTGGAAGAGGACTGGATCTTTGACGAGTCTCCTTCGTAGCAGTTCCAGACGGTGTAAAGCTAGTATTCTGTTATTTGGCAGGCAGAGTGGAGAGTATCTCCACGGCATCGCGATCTCATAGTGGCCTTCGTTTAGAACAGCAGTGGATTCCATGACATTTAGGGTTCTCTTGTCCTCAAGTGACATCGCTTTCTCATTGTCGAGCAGAGAATCGTTGAATTCCATGTTGCAGAACCTCTGAAACTGTTGACCAAGGGCAGTGTCCGCTCGAACAAAGTTTGAAGTACGTTTAGCGCTTCCGTTAATGCCAAGTGGGCCATTGATGGCCCAGCCCAGCAACGTTTTAGCCGCATATGGACCTCCATTCTGACTCTCTCTAACTTCTTTCGGTTCTAAAGCTTTAGGAACGGCATGGCCTATGAGTAGCCCGACATCGGCATTGATCTCCGCGACCGTTACCCCCTTCAGATGCGGCCACCTGTCAACGTCTTCCTGGCGAGGGACGCTCTCTGAGGCTACTGGAAGTCTAGGTGTAGAAAATACAAAGGGCAGCTCAATGAAATTGTCTTCCTCTAAGTCGAAAACTTCCAACTGGACAAGTTCGCACTTTCTCGTACTACCCTCTCTCTCCATTGTTGTTAATGATATGGTGGTGTTGATGCCTTTAACCCCGAGCCGCTTCATTAGCTGTTCACTGCAGAAGGATGTGTTAGAGCCACCAACCAGAAAGGCATATGTGTGTACAGTGATGTCGCTCCCTTTGGCTCTCACTTTTACAGGCACTACCGGTAGCCCTGTCACTGAGCCTCCGACCCCAGAAAAGGCACATTGCAACTTGTCGACATTAACATACGCACTCTGGGTTCCAACATCTGGCTGCGTTCCGCTGGTAGCACGCACAGCTGGTGGATGCAGGAATGTCGAATGCTTGTCTTCGCAGCCATCCACCTTACAAAAGCTGGCCTTTGGGCACGCTGCAGCATAATGACCCGGGATCAAGCAGTTGTAGCAAAGCTCTTTCTCTCTTGCAATCTGGTATCTATCACTGACGTTTCTCATTCTGAAGTCTTTGCACTGGGACAACCAATGAGCAGCTTTACACAATGGACAGCTGAGGGTGGGCTCCCTGGGTCCTAACACCAAGGTGTCATCCGACACGCCACCGTCAGTACTACTACTGAGGTTATGGGCGTCAGCCGCAAACGAGGAGAGTCTTCTATTTCCTGGTCTTTTTCCGTCAAGGACACTTTTGCTTTTCGGCTCGCTGATAATGTCTCCAAATATCGGGTGCGTTAGTACGCGGGCTTTCTTCTCTACGAAATCAGCGAAGTCAGCAACCGTCACCTCCCTTGCCTTTGCCTCCGTTATTTCATCTGCAACTTCGCGCCATTTCTGTCGTAGGCTGAAAGGAAGTCTGGCCACTATTTTCTTTAGACTGTCTGGGTTCTCAATCTTGCTTAGGTATCCGATCTCATTCAATGTGTTCTTGCAGGTTGTCAAGAGAGCAGAAAACGACTGTAATGCTGCCCCATCTTCCGCTTTTATCGCTGGACCATTAGTTACGCGTTCTACATAAGCAGAAGCAATCTTGTACGGCTGCCCATACCGTTTAGCGAGCAGTTTTCGAGCCTCTCGATACCCTTCCTCTGAATCCATTGCTAGACAACTGCGCATCAACTCCTGAACGTCGCCCGCCGTGTACTGCACGAGGTAATACATTCTCGCACTATAGCTCGTGGTCTTTGCCACGATCATGCTCTCAAAGGCTCTAATAAAGCGGCAATACTCGATAGGATCGCCGGTAAACGTGGGAACTTCAAGTTGTGGCAGAGTTAGAGCTAAAGTGTGAAGCTGTTGTTGCTTTAGCAGTTGTTGCACTTGCTGGTTTTGCTGTTGCTGAATATTTAGCATGTTACGATTCTGCTCCTGCTGTTGACGTTGCAAATCCAATAATAGACGTAATCCCTCTTCACTTGAAGTGGAATATTGAGATTCCCTGTCCTCAAATGCACGATGCCGAGATTCTTTAACATTTACTTCAGCTACCGGGTGATGTGTGATCCTGATAGGGAGTTCTTGACCTGCCCTGGGCTCTTTAGTTAAACAGGATTCAACTTTTACGGCAGGTGCCGAATTTCGAAAGCCTTCTTTCGCCCGACGCTCTGGAATCCCGGCTTCGGCTTCCGCGAGGGCGCGCTCTTCAGCTTTGGCTTTAGCTATTTCAGTCTCAAGTGCTAACTCTTGCTTTCTTTGTTGCAGGCGTAATTCTTCCTGTTGTAAGGCTTGCTGTTCTCGTAGCATGGAGGCTTCGGCCGTTAAAGATGCTCTTTTTGCCGCCGCTGCTATCCTAGCGCTACTGACCGAACTTCGTATGGAAGATCTGGAGCATGCTCTTGAACTGGCCTTAGATTTCTGCGGAACCTTTGATGTAGCTCGTGAGCCAACGTTGCTAATTGAGTCCTCGGGGTCCAAGTTCGACAGATTAGTTGCTCTCGACGGTTGTTTAAATTTCTGTATCCAATCCTCAATAATTCTTTTGGAATCGCTAGCAAGAAGCATTGTAACTTCGTAGTATTCAAGTGAATCCTCGATCTCGTTTCGATCATCCAGTTGATTATGATACCCTTGGTGCGCTGCTTCGAAGCCTGTTATCGCTTCGTCTAACTCTGCAAGCTTTTGTTCAATGTCGTACGGGTTGCCAAAATCTGACATCATCTCTCTCGCTTCATTTCGCCTACGGGTAATAACTCCTTTAGCGGCGCTTCTAGAGGCCTTCAAACGACGATTTCGCTCGTATGTGACTTGGGGTTGATCGATAGTGACACTAGGATGTCTCATCCGAACTCCGCCGGTTGCATCTTCCGCTGCTTCAGTCGCCGAATTTACTCCACGATCCACAGACATCTCAAACATTAAGGAAAGCTTCAAACAATATTACCGCCATATCGCGAAGCCAATCTCGATCGGTCTCCAAACATCGTTTAAAAAGGGAACAAACGTTAAAGTTTATTCACGACAACGAGTTTGACTGAAAATAGAACAAAAATAAACAATTATTTACAACATTAGACGGCTGAACGGACAAACCCCGAAAAACACAAACTTACAGCTTTTTCTCGAAATGAATGATTGACCTCTGGTGGACGATGATCGCGAAAGGGAAATTATATGAACAGCGACGATGACTAGCTCTGATATATTTCGAAAGATGTTAGTTTGACCGTTGCCACAGAATTTAAACTACGTCTTATTAACATATTGACCTCACGCGCGCGCGAAAATATCAGATGTCCCGCGGGGCCTCTTGTAACCATAATTAGGAAGAGTGTTACATATTTAAACAAGGGTTTTACATTCAGTAGCCAGGGTAGTATTCTAAAAGAGCCCTGCGATAAGTAGATTTTAAATACTAGAATATAAAATAGTAGTCGGACGTGATAAAAAATGCTATTTAGCATTCTGTTATTGTTGCTGTTGTTTTTGTTTGTATATATTTGAACATTCTGAAACAAACAAACGAAACGCACGTCCGAAAATTTTAGTTTCCGCGTAAAGAGAAATAAGCTCCGTTAATTAATTTGGCTGATTAAACTAAAACCGCATGCCGTTAAGTATCAGAGTCCTGGCTTCCCTTGATACGCCGCACATGACGTACCCAGGCCATGATTTTTCCTGACACGCCGCAACGTACGTATCAGGAACATGGCACTCTCCGACACGTCACGTTTCTTGACACATCACATTCTGATCTCGGACTCGTCGAGTGTCGAGGAATTTCACGGCCACGTAAATTCCACGAAATTACTCATTTCACGCAATGAAAACTACCGAGCGAAAAACAACTCAAAACTTAGCACAGTTCACGCTTTTTTTAAGGCAAACAGAAAGGCATAGGAACTTGAAAAATAGGAAGCACAAAAACTGGATGCGTGTTACAGAAGTGAGCGAAATAAGCTTAATGTTGAACTTGTTGTGAACGATCATCTCCGCTTTCCACAGGCAATGAAAAAAAATCCGAAGAAAGTCTACGATCAGTTGGCAATATTTTGCTTGCACTAATGATAACTGAGTTGCGTAAACTTTTGCTCTTTCGGAGGCTGCTGTTTTTTTTTTGTTGTTGTTGTTGTTGTTTTTTTTGTTTGTTTTCTTTTTCACTTTTAAATTAGGTAAAAACAACGCTTCTTAATTCGTTAATCGGCTTTTAGAAATCGCACTTGTTGCTTTTCTTTTGACTTACGCTGCCTGCTCCGGACGCGACAAACAAAGAAACGAACTGTCGTGCACAATGACCGCTTTTTCTCTTGCCTGATATTATCACAACGATAAAATAAGTCAAAAAATTTATGAAGGCCAAATTTATTAACACATAGAAATGTATTACATAAATCACTCCTCCTCACCTTCTCTTCTTGTCCCGGCCGTTTAAGTTTAAGTTTAAGTCTAATAATACTTTGTCATGCTAGCACAAGTGAATAAATCATTTTATCTTTTGCCAAATTAAATCGATATAAAAGCGAACATTGCCAATCAAACTTGTAAGCTAATGCTTATTCCAAACGTCGTGCTACTGCGGTGACGAACTCAAATAAATTTGACCCAGTAGTGGTATGACAAAATAACGCCAGTGGTTTCAAACGTCGAATTTAATTCAGTCGCCGAAGATGGGAAGAAGTTTGCCTTGCTGAAGACCATTTTAAATAATAGAAAGCAACGGAAGCTGATAACAGGCTATGAATTCAGTTCGGCCCTGCAAGAGCACGCCGTTTGAAGCCAAGTCGCATGCTCGCAAGTAGCACTGAAAGGCTAATCTAGGCGGGCCATGCCTTAATAGCCGATTACAAAAATATACGTTGTGCAACTGTCGTGCTTAAGTTAAATTAAGTTCTTGAATTTCGTTCGGCACGGCAGTGGCACGACGTTTGGAATAGGCCTAAAACTCTTACTTTATTGGTGAGAGTCTGGCCGATACTCATACAGCCGGTCAAGTGTTCCTTTGGGCTCCCCCGATGGAAATTGATCTTGTGATAACAAAAATTACACTCCTCACTCCCGCAAGGTAGCTAATTCCTCATGCCGACAATTTTCCCGATGATCACAAGTTTTCTCGCTAAGCTTCCGAAAAAGAACTCGGCGCTTCTAATAACAAAACGGCTATTGTTTAGGTTTAACCAAAGGGCTATTGTTTGTGTTAAATCACCAAAATGGACCAAAATGGACCGGCTGATATTAGTAAGTAAGTAAGTAAGTAACAACTTTATTTACAGAGGGTAACACATAACAGTGAAAAAAACGGACGAACCAGTGGCACTCTATCCTAAGTTAAAAATAAAAAACTATGACATGATTATAAAATAAATGAAACAACTTCTAACAGATAATTTCGGGATAACTACATTTCAACAAAAATGTCCTCATCATTTGAGAAAGTACGTTAACAATATATACATACATCTTAAAGAATAAAACCAAATAAGTTTGAACAAAGCCAATAAGTGGGTGTGTTCCTCATTAGGCCAAACTTTTGACAACGTTCCTGCACAAAGGCAGTAGTATTTAATAAAAAACGGCACAAGGATAATGTGTCTGGTCCGTTAGCTCAGTCGGAAGAGCGTGGTGCTGATAACGCCAAGGTCGTGAGTTCGACCCTCACACGGACCAACTTTTCCTTTTAAGTAAACCACCTGGAAAATACTATTTTAAGATTTCTAACAGACTATACTCTGATTTCTCTTTTCCTGTATTTGTTTTGATTAGTTTATTCCCCCTCATCGGTTTAAAACAAGAGGACTAGATCAAAATTACTTAAGATCAATATTTTCCTAGAAGTCGTTGGAAATGTTTCCCGGCCAACAGAAACGGTTAGTTAAATGATATTGGAATCTAGGGTTTTATGGTAGTCAGTTGGAATTGTCTGCAAAAAAAGGAGGCAGGTGTTCCGTTGTTTCATATGGCCGTTGTGACGTCACAAAAACCATCGTAATATTGCCTGCTTCGTTATTATGTTGTGTTCATTGACAAAAGAGTGTTACAAAGGGCCTCTCCGGGAGTCGAACCGGCACCTCTCGCAACGCACCCAAAGCGAGAATCATGCCACTAGACCAACAGACCAAACATGGTTGAACTTCATTTAACGAAGGTCTTAATCTACTTCTCTCTGTCGAACTGGTTCTATAACACCTGTTTTGTGTTGTCTCATTGGCCAAGACAGTTACTACCCAACTCCCCCGATTTTTCGCTTTTCACGTCTTTCGAGCAAGATACAATAATGTAACAGAAACCTTACGCAAGTTAAAATTTCTTGCACAAAATGTGATGAAAATTGTTCAAAATGTTTTGATGGAAGTCTCCGTGGCGCAATCGGCTAGCGCGTTCGGCTGTTAACCGAAAGGTTGGTGGTTCAAGCCCACCCGGGGACGGTTGTCTTTGTTTTGATAATTATTTTCTATAAAGTTAGCGTTAGGATTCCATCCATCCATCCTGTCAGCGTAATTTTTAGTTGTATTGCATGTAAGAAGGTCTATTCAAACAAACAGCCACTGCGCGGATGTGATGTGAATGAACCGTTATTATCGTGATCGTTATCATTATTGGTTTTTTGACGGTTGAAGCAAATTTGGCTGTAATTTTTTATAAAAGGGTACAAATATGCCCGTATCTGAGTAATCCAATTAGTCTTATAATTTGTGCATTACTTATGACTTCTTTAATCTTCGACTGTTTGTTTAATTAACGTAATTACATCACCTCACCGCTGCGCGCATTAATCTTCCGCTCCCATAACTAGAAGTTGAAGGACTTGAGCAGAAGTGTATCTTTTTGTGGTGTATTAACATTTCTAAACAGCATAAATTTTCCATAGTCAATCGTTTAGTTCTTGATTAAGGATATCTGAGAAATTTGTATAGGTAATCATACGGTTTCGAGTTCAATTTGGAATTAATTTGCACGAGTGAGTTTTCCAAAAAGCTGAAATTGCACGAGCCGCTTCGGCGAGTGTAATTTCAGCTTTTTGAAAAACTCACAAGTGCAAATTAACTCCAAATTGAACGAGAAAAACCGTATGATTACTTATTAATAATATAAACATGAAAAAATTCGCGCGGAGGAAGTGCCGGAAGATCTTTCTTGGAGCCATTTTTTCTTATTTGAGAAAACTTTTTTCAAAGTTTCAACACAAAATTTTCGTCATTTTACCTGATATCATTTTCTTAGAAAAATTCCTATTATCTTTCAGTCAATCATAATCCAGGATTTTGATGTGTAATTTGCACTGGTGTTACACTTTTTGCACTGATGTTACACTTTTTGCACTGGTGTTACACTTGAACTGCACTGCTCTTAGCCAATCAGAATCGAGTAATTTTTTCATGTGTATTATTAGACGGCTAATATTGGCTTGCTCATTTGACGGTTGACGGTTAACTGCACTGAGATTCTCTGGTAACGCTAAAACAAGGATAGCATCGTTTCTGAAAAACTTCAATATTGAGCATCGTGAGAAGTAGGCAAAGTTCAACTGTTTGCTGTACTTCGCAGACTTATTTTTTCTGTCTTCCTGGTCAAAAAAACTAGAAACTACGAGTTCCTGATTAGCACACCACTGAGTTTGGCAGCTTTCAGTCGTAACAGGTTTCCGTAGTGTAGTGGTCATCACGTCCACTTTACACGCGGAATATCGCCGGTTCGAGCCCGGCCGGAAACACATCATTGTTTTTCCTATGAGACTAAATCTTGCTACCCAACTCTAGCCAGCTCTTACAAAATTTTGAGTCAGCGAAAACAAAACAAAAAGAAAAAAACGAAAGGTGTTGACGTAACTGAGCTTATTTAATTTTTTATCCTTCAGCAACTTCATGTTAGGATCGATACCTTAAATAACGCTATCGAGCTATGATCTTAACAAAGCTTATGTCACTGATTGTTAGTGGATTGGTAGCCAGAAATGTATGAGTTTCAGCCGGAGAAACCAAAAGTCTCTCTGCTGTAAGTTGACGGTTGAATGCAATTTCTGTGTTAAATGAAAGCTTTCAAATGACCCAAGGACAAAAACCATCGCTTTAAACTTTTCCGTTCATTTTGTTTTGTTCCAGGGTAATTTAAATGGAATAACTACTCAATTTCTTTTTTACGTTTTGCTAATAAGATTTGGCGAAATATAAAGATGATGACATCGACCATTTCATGATCGCATCAGTCCAAACAATCCATAACCTTAACCCCTATTATTGTATAGCCTAATGTGAACATCTTTGAGGGTGTAGAGTATTTTGGCAGGTTGCTTAAACATTTCGCCGGTATCAGGAGAGCAAGGTAATTCCTCTCAAACTATTGTTAGATATAGTAGCCAGTTCTCCCGCGGATAATGTTAGCACGAGCGTTGCGTTGATGTTTTCTCTGAGGATGAAAATGCACGTGTTAAAGCCGCTCGGGACTCCCTTGGGCTGTGACTAAAATTCCCTTTAAATTGATCAGCGGATTCACGAAAAGTGTAACATGAAGCGACGGAGAGAGGGAAAGAACGAGTGAATGTCTCATCCATACCTACAATTTGGAAAATACTAGTTTGCTAAAAAATTATTGTTATGATTATTTTAATTATTATTTGAAAAGAAAAACAATTAATTTGGGCCTGTCCTGGAGTCGAACCCGGGACCTCTCGCACCCAAAGCGAGAATCATCCCACTAGACCAACAGGCCAGACATATGGTAAACTTTTTAGACAAATGCTTCAATCTGCCACTCCCTTGACTCAGCTGGTGTTTTAATACCTGTTCTGTGTTGTGTTGTAGCAGGAGCCATAATCGGGCACGGAGACCGTAAGTCTTGGGATCCGCGAGCACCTATGATATGGGACTATTTTTCTATTTTTAGAACAAATTGCGCCGTCCTGACGTCACATATCCGCGCGGATCCACGCACATGTCAGGGGCTCTCGCGTGGATGTTGTCACGTTGAGTGATCAAATGGTGAGAGTTGCGAGATTCTCTTGCAGATTTTTCACAGCGATGACAAGGAATAAGGCAGGGAATAAGAACCAGGGCTCTTATATGTAGTGTTATGCTCTGAGCTAATGGAAAAGGTGAGTTTTGCAGGGTCCAAAACATTACTTCAATTTCGCGCTGTAAATGAATAATATCTGGTCGCGCTAGCTGTACGCGTAATCTTTTGCGTTTGTCGTGTAAAGAAAAGTTGTGTAAGAAAACTCTTTACTCTGGTATCGAGCTAATTTGTGAGTTTCCCAAACAATGCTTAATCATATTGTTTTTGTTTGTTTGGCCAGTTTGCAAAAGTTTTTGAAAGGCAAGTCTGAGGCGTACAATTAGCTCATTTGCATAGTGCAGCGCATGCACTTTCAAGTCCGAGGTCGATGTTTTCAATTGTCAACAAATCTTGACAAAAATTTCTTTCGTTGTGTTTTGTGCTGAGATGTTGCAACAATTTTCACCAACGCCAAAAGGCTGCTAATATCATGTGTGTTTCTTTAACATAGTGAAATTTTACACTGCGAAAATAAAATAGACAAGGAGTTTTGATAACTCAACCAACAAAATCGAAGTCGTTATTCCAGTTGATTAAAGAAAGCGTCATCGTAACTTTGCTGATTATTTCTGCGGTATTCACATATTTTCAGCTAAGCTTTTAATAAGTTCTGAAACATTTATCAACCTTAGACATATATAAAAATTAGAGATTTTATATGAGTTCGATGTACGTTTTCAAACGAAAGTGGGGAAGTCCAATTTGTCATGTTTTACTGACTGTACAAAACACGCATCGGCGGTCGCTCTTATTCATGGACAACAGACAATTTATTGGGTTTTTACACAAACAAAACTGAGCAGCATCTACAGAAATAAACTTTATTGTCACTTATTGGGCCTTGATAAAGCATCAAGCGTTGCTTACAATTCAGGCGAAAATTCAAACTTCCAATTATTATTATTATTTTTTTTTTACTCTTCTCTTTACTCTCTTTTCTTTTACTCTGGCGAAATCTTCGCAAGCGTGTGACAAGAGGAGGGAAACTTTGAAGTCCTGAAACGGTGCTATATTCAAATATATCCAACTAGTTTTTTTGCGGTGTTTTGGAAAAGCTGTCAATCTTCAACATATGTAAAACTTAGAGTGGAGTGATGTGGAGCCCTTGTAAAAGAAGCTGAGGAACACAACTTGGTCAGTGATATAAAGCGGCACATAACTAAATTCGACACTGTCTTCCTTCACTTAAACTGGAGCATCTTGCGACGAAAATACTGAAGTAAACTCCCAACAGACATGAACGTATTGATATGTGGGCCAAAATTAAGGCATCAAATATTTCGGGAATTTCGGACGCCATTTCCCCGCGCTACATCCGCAAAAATCCTCGCAGCATTGTACACGCGTGTGTCGCTCATGATAGCGCAATTTTTTCTAAAAATAGAAAAATTCTCCCATATCATAGGGACAGCCCCAGTACTAGAAATGGCGCGCGCTTACGGTCTCTGTCCCCCATTATGGCTCCTGGTACAAATCAATAAGCTAGAACATTTTACAAGACGCTGTTAAAACAAAGCTTAATAAGATTTTGGACGAACACGAAGACTGACTGATCAAGAATGACGTAAATCTCCCGCCAAAGGCAAAAAAGTCCTTAAACATCCCAGGACACCCCGCGAGCCTCTCCATCATGCTGTCAGAATAATAATCTCTGACTAATTCGTCCCTCGATCGTCAGAAATTACATATTTCAAAAGCGCAAATAAATTTGTTGCTTTCTCGGCACAAGCTACAAGATGAAAAAAGAAAAAAAAAGAACATGCCCGTCTTGATTGACACACGTCACAAAATCATGACTATCAACAAGCGAACGATTGCGATCAGTTGGTCAAATGTCTGAAAAAAATGAAACCAATTTTATCCCTTATCTGATCAGAATGCAAAAAAAAGCCAAGCAATGAAACAGACATAGAAACACAATCATTACCCCCACATAATGAAAAAAACAAAACAAAACAAAACAAAACACACTTCTTAATTTTAACAATAATTCTATTATAAAGAGAACACAATTCTCTTTCCTGCCTACCAGATGTTTCTTTCTCGAATCCATGAAGTCTCTCTCCCTCTCATGTAGGGCGCCGTAGCTCAGTTGGTAAGAGCGCCTGTCTTGTAAACAGGAGGTCATGGGTTCAAATCCCGTCGGTGCCTTAGAGGGGTCAAACTTTTTAATTCTCAATACTTTTTCATTACTTTTGCTCATCGAAGCTTCACATATTGTTTAACAGGTAATTTTTGTCAGGTTTTGTTATATCCAATAAGAGTTTTATTTTTATGGTCCACGCAGGGGTCGACTGAAAAATTACATGACGGTACATTTAAAGTGCTACTATATATCATGAAATTCGCATCTTTCGTATCTAAGCCATTTTATCACAAAAAAGTAGACTGTACGAGAAGAAAAACGCTGTTTACTATTTCAAAGATCTCCTTTCGTTCCAAGTGATGACGTCATAAACTCGACTAAATTTTGATCAAATTTCATGAAAAAGATATCTCAGCCAATTTGTATCAGAAATCTTTAATTCTTTGCGGTAAGATTCTACTAGATGTGCTCCACAATATGAGCGAAACAGTTATGTTTAGGAGGTCTGGGGTCCAGACCTCCTCGATATTGAAAGCTTTTTTGGCCACCTTTGGCGTTCCATTTTGATATTTGCCAGTGGTGCCTCATCTGCATGATCCAGCAAACATATAAATATGTTAGGTGGTGTTTGTAGCCTTGTTTAATGTTTTTCCAGCTGAAAATCACTAAAATATTTGAATCAGATTGGAGGGGAATGGACAACAGTTAGTTGCCCTGGGAACAATAGTTCAATGGTTTCCGCTGCAAATTGACCAAGATAGCTCTATTTATGTATTCGATATAATATTGAGCTGTCTTTCATTTGCATATTTTACACATTTTTCAAACTTAAATATCTCCGGAACTAATGCAGATATTTGCAAGCGGCAAACGGCGTTTTTAATATTTCGTGGATTTCCATGTGATTGACCCAAAAATTCAAGGAGTAAAATTTGATCATAGTACCACGTTAACGTGGTTTAGAAATATTTCGTTTTAGGATCACTAGTGGTTCACCGAGGTTTCCGTAGTGTAGTGGCTATCACGTCCGCCTTACACGCGGAAGGTCGCCGGTTCGAGCCAGGCCGGAAGCATTCTTTTTCGTTTCTTTATTTGACTTTTGCAGTTGCTTTTTTACGATTGCATATCTCGATTTCTTTATGAACTGTTTTATGGCACCTTGTATTTTAAGAGTAATGATACTGAAGTTATAGTAATTCTGACAAGTAAATTAATCATAATTTAAGGATGTCAAAATATAATAGCAGACTTCGCTGCATCAGTTAAATTATTTAGTAGTTATTTTTCTGTTGTAATATTATGACAATAGCTTGTACCAAATATTCTCAAAGACGTCCAAATATTCTTCCAAAACTAGTAATTTGTTTTATCCAAGACTCTGATTTCATGTAACAACCGTGGGATTAGCTATAATGGTAGAGCGCCCGCTTTGCATGCGAGAGGTACCGGGATCGATGCCCGGATTCTCCATATAATATTATTTTGCTTCAAAAGACAAAGTTCAGATCAACACTGATTTTTTACTATTATTTGGCAAGTTATTTTCTTCAAAATTTTACAAATAGCAGTAAGTCTTTTTCATTGTTCTAAATTAGTTAATGTGGTGTATTTAAATTTCCTTTTTCATTTTCGGTAACACCTGACGAAAACAGGTAACCAATTTTTCAAAATAGCCTTGTCATAGCCAAGGCATCAATACAATGGGGGATTAGCTCAAATGGTAGAGCGCCCGCTTCGCATGCGGGAAGTACCGGGATCGATACCCGGATTCTCCAAAATCAAGATTTTTGCTACCCATGTTAATATTTTTTGGGGCTTTTCTTTTCTGTTTGCAGTTCTTTTTTCCTCATTTATCTGCTCATAAAAAGTAGGAAGTGTGCCATAACTTCCTGCACAAAATTACGTTATTACTCATCATCAGTATTGACTGTTATTCGGATTCTCAATTTTGTCATTGGATAGTTGTTTTTCATTGTTATAGCTTAAAACGTGCATTGAAATTTTCTGTAGGAATCCGTGAATGCACCATATTCTCAATGTTAAGCAGATTTCCACTGAAAATAAATTTATTGAATGCGATCATTATTTTCTTAAATCTTTAACAAGAGTTGGCTCACTGGTGGCGGAACCCAAGTATGGCTTCTTCGGCACAAGTGTCATGGCGTCCGTAACAGCGCGCCAAAATCCACAGTGGAACAAATGGCGGCTGTACATTTTACGACAATGCATGGCGTACCTGGATTATCAAAGTAGACATAAAATCGTATCTTTGCAACATTTGTCGCTGTATTACATTAATTGTGTACGCTAGGTTTGAACCTTTAGGAAGTTTTCTGCGCGTTTTTCATGAGCGTTTCTTAAGGATTTTGACGCTAAAAACTATTGGTAATGGACCAGTCGCCATCTTGTTGCCCACAGTGGATTTTTCGGGATAATTTTTAGATGGGTGTCTTATCGCGACATCGATATGAACCCACAAGCTTCTAGCTTAAATTTCATCATGTTTAATAAGTAATGATTATTTATTCATTCATTCCAGCCGGATTCTTAGCAAAGCTGTCGTTGCCTTTAGTTAATTTTCAATCTTCTAATTTCTGCTCTGGAAACAGGGTGTGAAGAGAGTCACTCGTGCTGTCATCATGCGCAGCTTTTTGCTTCACTAACAGGACAACCAAGTACAGCTCTATCACTATGTTTATACCACTTTTTTTTAAAGCAGTTAAAAAACTGCCATTTTCTGTTTGATAAGGACTGCACGCAAACAAAAGCAAGCCAAATTTGTGTTTCTCTTTTTGCTTTCTTTGCGCGGGAAATGTTTCGTTGTTCATTTGAAAAAGACATTTCCAGGGCAGCAGATATTTATTAAAACATGTTCAAAGAACGCTTTGTATATGGTAAACAAATCAAAGGGAGAGTTTCACAGTTCAACGCAAGCCCTAGCTTTCGCGTGAGAATGAAGTATCTTTTTCGCTTACTTTCTTCGCTTTTCTTCTTTCGCACGTTCGTTCAGTTCTTTACATGCAATAAGCCAGTGATAAAATAGAGCCAAAGAAATCGATGCTGTTACGACTTGCGGGGAGTTAGCTCAAATGGTAGAGCGTCCGCTTAGTGTGCGGGAGGTACCGGGATCGATACCCGGATTCTCCAGATTGTTTTTTTCTTCAAAATCATTATTTTCCCAGATTCAACAATTCTTTCTTATGTAAATACGGGTGTATGTTTGCAATTAAAAACTATCACCTTTGGGAGAACCTCAGTCGGACCTGTGTGGTGTTTGGGTTTTGCTTACATAGCAAAAAATTAAAATCGTGATTCTAGCGGAACATAACATCAGTGAATTAAAGTGTGTGCATGAATAGAATAATAAAATAGCATTACTTTCTGTCCATCATCATCAAATAGGAGCTGAACCTAAAAGACCTAACCCTCGGTATAAATTTGCTAAGAACAGCACATAATAGTAGGCTGAACCTTAGGCTATTTTTGAATCGATGGCGATCTATAACATCAGTCGGTAATTACATTTACCCTTCATATATGAAGCAGTAGATGGCAGTCTGAACACAAAACTGATTCTCGCACGTGGATTAAATGCTCTGTTTGTTTTAATCTTTCGCGCTATGAAATAAATACTAAGTGATTACGATCGGCGCATTTTCAATTAATTTCTTCTCCCTGGAGAAAGCAAAATTAATATAAAAACTGCCATCGCCTTACCAACTACCGAGCTGGATTAAAAAGTTTCGCAAGATTTCATTCTTAATCAATTTCATTTTCCGAAGAACGATTCAATCATTTTTTAAAATTGCGTTTGCTGCCATTCATAGACAACAGAATTGATTACCCCTTTGCATTAAAGGTTGATTGCTTTGATGACATCTTTCAGGAAGGCTTACTTTAATTTGTTACAAGCCATTTGCTTTGGCACAAACTTCAACGTTCAGCAGATCTTCAATCGCTACCAAGTAACGAATCTGGGAAAGAGAATGTCTTTAAACATTTCAGGGAATTCTACAAGGAACGGGACAATAGTGGAGTTGGTAAAGAAAGCCTCAAATTAGCCTGCGTAGTAGTCTTTTCCGTTTCCTCTTAGCGGGAGAAAGCGAGAGCCAAGGGGAAGTCGCGCGAACGCATGGGGCGAGAGCAAAAAGAGGAACGGGGGGGAGGGTTTGGGGAGGAAAAAAAACACTAAAACACTACAGAATATTAGTCGTCTGTTTATTTCAAGTTGTCATAACCCATTGTTGTGGTAAACTGACCCATCCGACATCTGTCAGTGCGAAGGGGATTTTTAACACCTATTCATACAAATCTCATAAAAGGTTTTTCGTGTTTTTCTCGATAAAATAAAACTGCATATAAGGATGAACATTTTTAGTTCGTTTACGCGCGTCTTCCGATGGAATTGGCTGAAAATCGGAGGTATGTTCTAGGATACCTCCTTCGAAAAACCATGCCGGGATTTGTTTCATTTCGCTTCCGTTTCAAAGTTATGACAAAAGTCCGCATTAAAAATATTAAAGTTAAGGAGGGTGTAGGAAAAAAACCAAACCACATCTGGAAAATCGCAGACACGATTTTTGAGGGTGCTGTGTGAGAAAACATTTCCGATTTAAATCGCGCCGCTCCGATAATTCACGCGCGGAAGCAAACAAGTTTAAGCGAAGCAGTGTTTCCGGGTATTTCTTATAATATCACTGCGACAATAACTTTTTAGAAAATTTCAAAGATATGATTGTATTCTATAACTATTTAGCCTTCAGAAAATGTATAGATTGATAGTTTTCTTTCAAAACGCCAGCGTGAGAGCGCGATTTCCAAACACTGTCAATCTACCTACCATGGTCAAAAAATGTGTGGAAACGTATTCCTCAGAACCCCGAGGAAAGGGGACAAATCAATAAGCTGGAACATTTTACAAGACGCTGTTAAAACAAAGCTTAATAAAATTTTGGACGAACACGAAGACTGACCGATCAAGAATGACGTAAATCTCCCGCTAAAAGGCTAAAACGTCCTTAAACATCCCAGGACAACCTGCGAGCCTCTCCATCATGCTCTCAGAATAGTAATATCTGACTAATTCGTCCCTCGATCGTCAGAAATTACAAATTTTAAAAGCGCAAATAAATTTGTTGCTTTCTCGGTACAAGCTACAAGATGAAAAAAGAAAAAAAAAAAAAGAACATGCCCGTCTTGATTGACACACGTCACAAAATCATGACTATCAACAAGCGAACGATTGCGATCAGTTGGTCAAATGTCTGAAAAAAATGAAACCAATTTTATCCCTTATCTGATCAGAATGCAAAAAAAAGCCAAGCAATGAAACAGACATAGAAACACAATCATTACCCCCACATAATGAAAAAAAAAACAAAACAAAAAACAAAACACACTTCTTAATTTTAACAATAATTCTATTATGAAGAGAACACAATTCTCTTTCCTGCCTACCAGATGTTTCTTTCTCGAATCCATGAAGTCTCTCTCCCTCTCATGTAGGGCGCCGTAGCTCAGTTGGTAAGAGCGCCTGTCTTGTAAACAGGAGGTCATGGGTTCAAATCCCGTCGGTGCCTTAGAGGGGTCAAACTTTTTAATTCTCAATACTTTTTCATTACTTTTGCTCATCGAAGCTCCACATATTGTTTAACAGGTAATTTTTGTCAGGTTTTGTTATCCAATAATAGTTTTATTTTTATGGTCCACGCAGGAGTCGACTGAAAAATTACATGACGGTACATTTAAAGCGCTTCTATATATCATGGAATTCGCATCTTTCCTATCGAAGCCATTTTAAAACACAAAAAAGTAGACTGTACGAGAAGAAAAACCTTGTTTACTATTTCAAAGATCTCCTTTCGTTCCAGAGATATTCAAGATTTTAAAATATGCAAATTGGCCAAGTGATGACGTCATAAACTCGACTAAATTTTGATCAAAATTCATGAAAAAGATATCTCAGCCAATTTGTATCAGAAATCTTTGATTCTTTGCGGTAAGATTCTACTAGATGTGCTCCACAATATGAGCTAAACAGTTATGTTACCATGGGAACATGCTGGGATCCAGACCTCCTCGATATTAAAAGCTTTTCTGGCCACCTTTGGCGTTCCATTTTGATATTTGCCAGTGGTGCCTCATCTGCATGATCCAGCAAGCATATAAATATGTTAGGTGGTGTTTGTGGCCTTGTTTAATGTTTTTCCAGCTGAAAATCCCTAAAATGTTTGAATCAGGTTGGAGGGGAATGGAAAACAGTTAGTTGCCCTGGGAACAATGGTTCAATGGTTTCCGCTGCAAATTGACCAAGATAGCTCTATTTATATATTCGATATAATATTGAGCTGTCTTTCATTTGCATATTTTACACATTTTTACTCGGGCTTTCCGAAAGAAACGCCCGAGGTATAAATTCGGCTTCGTTTTTTTTTTTTTTTTTTTTTTTTTGCGTTCAGTCACAAATCGCCGTCGAGGTTACGGCGCATGCGTGGAATCTGTATAGTGCGCATGCGTAGTGTACGCTACTGAAGCACATGGGCGAGTAATGGCTGATGGTGTTAAGGTCTCGTTGGTGACTGCGAATATTATCCGTAGCTCTATTTCTGTGTCACAGTCATCAAGAAAATGGCATACAGCCCTGGAAAATCGCCTTCAAAGAGAAAATCAGAGTCCGTGATCGGATATGTTCACGAATTATCGCCGATCAAGAAGAATAAATCCCGCACGATCGAGTACCATTCGCTGACGCTGCAAACATCGAGTACTCAACATCGTGAAGCCCTCCTGTATTCAACTTAAAAGAGTAAGTTCTTGGAAGAGAGTTTGGAAACCAGGACACCAGTGAAATTTCAGAACATTACGTACACCGCGGACGGCAAAAAATTGTCATAAATGACATGACCTTAGTCACCACTGCAAAGCCAAGTAAATACGACTTCCAATACGCAGACTTCGCGCAGCATGAGGACACAACACCAGTCCCGATTTTCGACGTACTTAACAAACATAATCAATGGGACACTGTTACCATCAAAGGAAAGATTGCACAAATAAAGGATACCACAATCGTCGGATCAAAGAAACTGAGACTCTGCCAAGCACTGATTGCAGACAACACCGCAACCATGCCATTAGATATATGGGAGAACAATATCGCAACATTCAAACTTGGATCCATCTACATTGTAGCACCAGTCCAAGTGCGTGTTTGGTCACGTACCAAAAAACTCAGCACTATAGTTAAAACAACTGTGACTGAGACCACCGACGAAACTCTTTCAGACATCTCTCTAGTATCAAGCAAGCTAGACGAAAATGAACCCGACCTTGCAACGGTAACATAAAGGAAGTTCTACGAGTCCAGAGCAGCGACAAATTTCGGAAGTGCCTAAAATGCGACCGTAAGGTTCAAAATTGCTCTTCTCGGGTGGTCAACTGCCAAAAGTGTGGGAGCATGAGAGCAGATAAATGTAAATATGGCCTCACCCTAAAAGTGAAAGTCAAACTTAGTAATGATGAGGAACTTACCATCAAGTTCGGCGATGAATCACTAGCAAAAATCCTCAATGCCGAAATCCTAACAATGGATGAGGACTCTATCACTGAACAATTGCTGTTTATTGAAGACATGAAGATTACTTATAATGTTCACGCACATACCCTTGAAAATATCTTATAAGCGCATGACACTGTAGAGTACGGAAAATATTTGTTGTTGAGATTTGTTACCGTTTGTCACATTAGATCCAGTAGAATTTGAACAATATTCATATCGTTAAACATATCCCTTATCTTAAGACCGTATTATACAGGGTCTGGACAATAATTAAAGATTGAATTAATGAAAGTCTTTGTAAGAGCCATATTCAAATTATTTAGAAAACTTGTTTTAATAAAACCATTAATGTCAATAATATGAAGATTTCCTTGCTTCCGCGCACTGCCTTCTACACCAACAATTCCGTGCTCATGCTTTTCCTTCTGGTAAGGTCTTTTTTTATCTTTTTTAAGAAAAACATTATTTACACATGAACTATACAACGTGATAAAGAGATACTGCTGGCAATTTAATATTTGACAAACATTATCTTTACATTTTCTGACGTCACCTGATACAGGGCCAACAAATCTGGTGTCAAATAACTTTGAGATTTTCACGTTGCTTAAAGACGACTTCTGTAGCGTTCGACTTTTACATAGCAAGATGTTGGAAAAAAGCCCGAGTTCACGTAGTCATGCGTCTAGTTCAAACTTAAATATCTCCGGAACTAATGTAGATATTTACAAGCGGCAAACGGCGTTTTTAATATTTCGTGGAATTCCATGTGATTCACTCAAAAATTCAAGGAGTAAAATTTGATCATAGTGCCACGTTAACGTGGTTTAGAAATACTCCGTTTTAAGATCACTAGAGATTCACCGAGGTTTCTGTAGTGTAGTGGCTATCACGTCCGTCTCACACGCAGAAGGTCGCCGGTTCGAGCCCGGCCGGAAACATTCTTTTTCGTTTATTTATTTGACTTCTGCAGTTGCATTTTTATGATTGCAAGTCTCGATTTCTTTATGAACTGTTTTATGGCACCTTGTATTTTAAGAGTAATGACACTCAAGTGATAGTAAGCTTGAAAAGTAAATTAATCATAATTGAGGGATGTCAAAATAATATAATAGCAGACTTTGCTGCATCATTTAAATTATTAAGCAGTTATTTTTCTGTTGTAATATTATGACAATAGCTTGTACCAAATATTCTCAAAATGTCCAAATATTCTTCCAAAACTAGTCATTTGTTTTATCTAAAACTCTGTTTTTCAGGTAACAACCGGGGGATTAGCTCGAATGGTAGAGCGCTCGCTTTGCATGCGGGAGGTACCGGGATCGATGCCCGGATTTTCCATATAATATTATTTTGCTTCAAAAGACAAAGTTCAGATCAACACTGATTTTTTAATATTATTTGGCAAGTTATTTTCTTCAAAATTTTACAAATAGCAGTAAGTCTTTTTCATTGTTCTAAATTAGTTAATGTGGTGTATTTAAATCTCCTTTTTCATTTTCGGTAACACCTGACGAAAACTGAAAAACCTATTTTTTAAAATAGCCTCGTAATAGCTAAGGCATCTATACAATGGGGGATTAGCTCAAATGGTAGAGCGCCCGCTTCGCATGCGGGAAGTACCAGGATCGATACCCGGATTCTCCAAGTTCACGAACGATTTTTGCTACCCATATTAACATTTTTGTTTTTTTGTTTTGTTTTTTTGTCTTTTCTGTTTGCAGTTCTTTTTTTCTCATTTATCTGCTCATAAAAAGGAGGAAGTGTGCGATAACTTCCTGCACAAAATTACTGTATTACTCATCATCAGTACTGACTGTTATTCGGATTCTCAATTTTGTCATTGGATATTTGTTTTTCATTGTTATAGCTTAAAACGTGCATTGAAATTTCCGTAGGAAACCGTGAATGCACAATATTCTCAATGTTAAGCAGATTTTCATTAAAATAAATTTATTGCATGCGATTATTATTTTCTTAGACCTTTAAGATGAGCTGACTCACAAGTGGCGGAACCTACGTACGGCTTCTTCGACACAAGTTGTCATGGCGTCAGTAACAGCGGGCCAAAATCCACAGTGGGAAAAAATGGCGGCTGTACATTTTACCACAATGCATTGCGTAAATGGATTATCAAAGTAGGCGTAAAATCATATCTTTGCGATATTTGTCGCTGTATTACATTAATTGTGTACGCTAGGTTTAAAGCTTTAGGAAGTTTTCTGCGCGTTTTTCATGAGCGTTTCTTAGAGATTTTGACGCTAAGAATTATTGGTAAATGCACCCGTCGCCATCTTGTTCCCCAAAGTGGATTTTTTTGGATAATTTTTCGAAGGGTTTTCTTATCGCGACATGGACATGAACCCACAACATTATAGCTTAAATTCCATCGTGTTTAATAATTCAACAATTAAACGAGACTTCCCTGTAAGTTGAAGTTTGATTAGAATTCTATCTGTCACCAAGCACTGAGGGTTTACGTGAGATAGCATTGCGCCTGTGCGACATCAGTTTTTAAAGCACTTACCATGTGTGCAGTGGAAAATCCAGCACCAAGCCACGAAAGGGTTGGGCATTAAAAACCTAGGGTGGACACGTAATCCCTCAGTGCTTGGTGACAGATAGAATTCTAATCAAACTTCAACTTACAGGTAAGTCTCTTTTAATTGTTGAATTCTATTCTGTCACCGCACTGAGGGCTCACGTGAGACTTCAAAGCAACTGCACACATGAAACCATTTGAACCATATGCAAGGTGGTTTATTAGTGAATTACTTAAGTGACAAAATGCTGTCAGCAAAACCATTGTTTACATCGATTGGCTTGTTGTAAAACCTAGCAAAAGTGGTGACTGAAGACCAACCAGCAGCTGACATTATCTGGTCTAAAGGTACAGAGCACAAACTGGCTTTAGATGTGGAGGCAGACCTTGTGATATGTGGCTTAAATTTGTTTACATTAATCCCTGCTTCCTTCATAATAACTTTAACCCAACGACTAATGGTGCTCCTGGACACCGGACGGAGAGGCTTGAGATAACTAATAAACACTTGTTTACATTGTCCACGCAACTCTTCTGTGCGTGCTAAATATTCCCTTAGTGTAGTGACCACACAGAGGAGGGGGTCAGCAGGATATGAAGTAAACTGAACATGAACTGATTTTGTACCAGGCTTGGTTTGCTTTATAGGCTTAGACATAACAAAAGTAATTTGTGACTCCGTACTTGTCATGTCCTCAAGATTTAGCATATGTATGGTTTGCCCACGCTGGGCTGAAACTAAAGACATTAACACAACTGTTTTCAATGTCAAGTCTTTAAGAGGAACATCCCTGGTAGTAGGGATTGTCTTAAGATGTCTCAGGACTGTTCCTACATCGCATGTTTGTGTGTATCTCGATACTGTTGGTCTGGATTCGAAGACTCCTTTCAGAAATCTTGTGACTGTAGGATGAGCACCAAATGTAATGCCATTTACAGGTTTTAGTATATAGGAGAGAGCCGATCGTGCTGTATTCAAAGCACTGTGACCAAGACCTTGGTCATATAACTCGACAAGGAAATCTAAAGCTTGGGAAATAGAGGGATCAACCCAACTGACATTTTTGCTATGACAATACTTGGTCCAGCGCTTGATGTATGAAACATACTGTTTACGTGTTCCCTTCCTCCATGACTGTAAGATGATGTCCGAAGCTCGTTTTGAAATTCCCTGTGTTTCAAGGGATCGCCTGATACTCTGCAGACCATCATGGTCATTTTCTTGACTAGAGGATGCGTCATTTCCTTCCTTGCTGGCATTTGAAGAGTGTCTGACTTTTGTGGCAGAGTCCTTGGAACATCCGTTATCATGCGTAATAGTTGTGAGTACCATGGCTGAGTTTCCCACATAGGAACAATTATGATGCCCTCTGATTTCTCCATCACTATTTTCTGTAAACATCGGGCAATCAAACTAAATGGAGGGAAAGCATAGAACAAATGATTACCCCAAGTGATTGAAAAGGTATCCACATAAGTTGCTTCTGGGTCTGGTTTCCAGGATGCGTAACAATCTAATTGCTTGTTTAGCCTACAAGCAAAAAGGTCTATGGTGGGTTTCCCCCATATGTCAATGATCTCGCAAAATAAGCGAGGTGAAAGCATCCACTCTTTATTATCACTGAAAATCCTGGACTCTCTGTCTGCATGGATATTTTCTTTCCCTGGGATATGAGCTGCAGATAACCATATCTGTCTGTCCATGCAAAATTGCCAAATGTTCTTAGCAACAGAATGGCACTCCATGGAGTGTGTACCCCCATAGAGTTAATATAGTTTACCGCAGTGGTGTTGTCAGAATAAACCCGAATGTGTACAGAGTGCTCCTTCCTGCAGAAGGCTTTTAAGGCATATAAAACAGCCATTAATTCCAGACAATTTATATGTTGCAGGGTTTCTTCCTCATTCCATCTACCCCCTGTTTTTGATGTATCCATCACTGCACCCCAGCCATCATTTGAGGCATCAGTGTACAAAGTGATGTTAATATGGGAAGTAGGTATACAGATCTTATAATCAGCGTTATCTATATTGTCATACCACCACTGTAATTCCTGTTGGCTTTCTGCAGATAGTGTCATACGAGCAGAGTAGTTCCCTTTGCACTCTCTTAGGGCAGTTGTTTTATCATTCTCAAGATGTCTATAAAAAGGGGCCCATGCAATACACCTGGAAAGCTGGACACAAGCAGGCCAATTACCTCTGCAAGGTCATGAATTATCATATGTACCTTGCAAAGAAGGTCAAAACATTTTTTCTTTTATGCGATTCATCTTCTCTGGAGTTAAGCTAACTGTCATATTCACTGAGTTAAGAACAAATCCTAGAAATATAAGGACTTGTGTAGGTTGTAACACTGATTTAAGGGAGTGAATAACAAACCCCAGCCTAACAAATAAATCAGTTGTGTCAGTGATGTTATCATGGCATTTTCGCACAGTATCTCCCTGTAAGTACGAATCGTCAATGTATCCAACATTCAAATGTCCTTTACGTCTCAGGGTTGCATAAACAGGTTTTAACACCTTTGTGAACAATCGCGGTGCACTAGAAAATCCATTTGGTAAACAGGTGAATTGAAACAGTTTTCCCTTCCATTGGAATCTGAGGAATTTTTGGTATTCCTCATCAATGGGTATTGAATAATAAGCATCACGCAAGTCAACAGATGCCATATAGCAGTTTGGCTTCATGAGCCTTATAGCTGATTGTAATGTGTCCACCTTAAAATGACGATACTCAACATATGCATTGAGCTTTTTTAAGTTAAGTATCAACCTATGTCCACCATCTTTTTTAGGTCTAATAAATATGGTAGAAATGTATTCTCCTCTACAGTGACTTGCTTCTGTAATAACACCCTTTTTTAAGAGTTTTGAAATTTCCTCCTCAATGATAATCTGTTCTTGAGGGGTAAAATTTATTTCCTGTGGCACAGACTCCTGTTCAGGGAGTTGGGCAAATTCTATTTTGTAGTGTTGCACACTATCAAGAATAAACTGATCTGAAGTTAAACAGCGCCACTGGGGGAAAAACTGTTTCAATCGTCCACCTATATTGTCATTAGACACAAATAGGGAACGAGCTCTTACCTCAACATCATTTGTGTTAACAGGGTCTGTAGCTGTGGCCTTTATTTCGGTTTCTCTTGTTTTGGTTTTCTTGTCTGGTTGGGGTTGGTAGACTGTCGATCGTTCTTTCGATAGCCTAAAAAAGGCCTCCTGCTACGATTTCCATGTCACTTTGAATCATAGTTGCTGGGGTCATAACGTGATCTCTGTGCTGACCCATGATTTGTCGCAACTCTCTTTCCGACGCGGTTGACTTCAGTCAACTCTTTCACTTCCTTTGCTAAATCATCGCCAAACAGTTGGTCGGTGATAGTAACAGACGAGGAAGACGAACATAAATGTTTGTAATCATTATTTAAGTCTGGCTTCATCAGCTCTCGACGCCTCTGGTTTAACTCCAAATTTGCATTAGCTATCAGGGCAAAAGCATCAGTGGCTTCCAGGAGTATTTCATTTCCCGAGGGAATTGAGGACAGATTTCCGAGCAACTTGTTTACCGCAGTCGTCAAGGCACAGAGTCCTTTAAACAAGGAAGTTTGCACTTTCTGCAATTTCACATCTTGTGAGCGTACTGCTGGGCTCAAATTATCCCAGACTGCTTGATTAACTCTAACTTTAGTTAGGTTTTGGCAGTTGTTTGGGCGATGATATTTATTCATCTTGTCCTGAAGCTTTTCTTCAAGTAGCCCGTCCTTGAGCATCGAATCAATTACACTCGCCAGCTCGCAGTCCACCTCAGGACTCGTTTCTTCTTTCAAGAGATCTTGTTTTAGGCTTTTTAATACCTCACTGTTTCCTTCATTAGAGGCGTGAGTGGCTCTATTGATAAGCGCTTCAATTTCTGGGGATTTCTCCGATTTTTCCTCATCGGACTTTTCCGGTAGTTGTTCACAGCGCTTCTTTGCGGGTGGTTCGCCAACCTCGTGGTCTTGCGTTCCCGCGCTCTCTAGCACGCTTTCCTCTTCGGGAGCGATTTCTAACTCTCCTTTAAACGTCTCAAACGCCTCAGCAATGGCATTAGCCGTACTGGTAGACGTTGCTGATAGTGTTTGGTTCAGACTATCAAATCCTTCTCGCATAACTGTCAACATGAGCTGCATATCAGCAGAAACACGAGAGGCGCCATTTATGGCTCAACTCTCTGTTGGTCCTTCGATGTTTTCGCATGTAGAGAGGATATTCTCCGTCGGGTCTGGCTTCCTCTTTCTCCCCGAATGCTCTTTATTCATTCTTTGTTTTCGTGTATTGACTTCGGTGTTTTTTTCCTTCATCTCAAGGAGCAAATTATTGCTACTCGATAATATAACACCGTTCGCTTTCAAAGGCGGCAACACACTGAGTTCGCGCAGGCGCAATGCTATCTCACGTGAGCCCTCAGTGCGGTGACAGAATAGAATTAATGATTATTTATTGAGTCATTCCAGATTCTTAGCAAATCTACCGTTGCCTTCCGTTGATTTTCGATCCTTTAATTCCTGCTCTGGAAACAGGGTGACAAGAGAGTCACACGTGCAGTAAAGCCTGGTTTTCGCTAGCGACGCAAGTACAAGCGAAAGCACAAGTGGAAACACAATAATTCTTATTTCACCATCAAAACGGCCTTAACGCAGGCATATGCACAAGGGCAAGCACAAGCCAAGGATATTAACTACACGTGGTTATGTTTGCCTGATGAAAACACTGGATCCAGATCACCTCACGCCTAAACAGTTTTTCAAAATGGCGGAAAGTTCAAATGATTTTCCTTGTGCTTGTGTTTGCGTTGAATTGCGTTTTTACTTGGGTCATCCCTGATGCTTGCCTTCGTACTTGCGCTTGTGCTTGTGTTGCTAGTGAAAACCGGGCCTAACCATGCGCAGCTTTTTACTTCAGTAATAGGACAACCAACGACATCTCTATTATCATTTTTATAGTGCTTTCTTTAAAAGCAGTTTAAAAACTCCCTTTTCTGTTTTGATAAGGACTGCACCCAAACCAAAGCAAGCCAAATTTGTGTTTCTCATTTTGCTTTCTTTGCGCGGGAAATGTTTCCTTCCTGATTTAAAAAAGACATTTTCATGGCAGCAGATATTTATCAAAAAAACGTTCAAAGAAGGCTTTGTATATGGTAATGAAACAAATTAAAGGGAGAGTTTCACAGTTCAACCCAAGCCCTAGCTTTTGCGCGCGAATAAAGTATCTTTTTCGCTTACTTTCTTCGCTTTCCTTCTTTCGCTCGTTCGCTCAGTTCTGTAAATGCAATAAGCCAGCGATAAAAAAAAGCCATAAAAATGGATACTGTTACGACTTGTAAAATTTTTTTGACAATATAGTGAACATGGGGCCCGTCGGGGAGTCGAACCCGGGACCTCTCGCACCCTAAGCGAGAATCATGCCACTAGATCAACAGGCCAATTTGATAAAGGCTATTTGATAAAGGCTATTTGATAAAGGTCCTAACCTACTTCTCTCTGTTGAACTAGTACGAAATAACAATAGTTACCCTCTAGTTACCATCCAGCTTCCCTGGTTTTTCGCTTTTCATGTCTTTCGAGCAAGATACAGTAATGTAATAAAATCTTAAAAGTTGTTGTCACTGACTTAAAAATCTTAAAATAGTCGAACCGCATGAGATCATGGTGTCTTTTGATGTTGTATCGCTTTTCACATCTATCCCCACGGCACTGGCACTCGAGGTGACTAAGGCCAGAAAGAATCAATATGTCCGTGGACAACATCATGAAGTTGCTCGAATTCCTACTTGACAACAACTACTTTGTCTTTGGTGGCGTTTTCTACAAACAAATATTCGGCTGTCCCATGGGTTTACCTGTGAGCGCCATCTTGGCAAATTTGGTGATGGAACACGTCGAAGAGAGAGCGTTAAGTACTGCACCACACCCCCCTAAGTAGTGGTACATATATGTCGACGATAGCCATGTTTGCCTCGCCCGTGAGCATCTCACTGAATTTCACTCCCATCTCAACTCGATCAACCAGCACATCAAATTCACAGTCGCAGAAGAGAGTGATAGATCCATCGTATTCCTCGACACGAAGACAACTAGAAATACTGATGGATCAATTAAAACCAGTGTTTACAGAAAAGCAACCCATACCGACAAGTATCTCCATTTCAACTCCCACCACCCTTTGCAACACAAACGCTCAGTGGCCAGAACCCTTCTTGACAGAGCAAAGAATATTCCGTCGACTGACGAAGACAAAAAGTCCGAAGTACAACACGTGGTGGACGCACTCAAAACCAATGGTTACACGGACCAATTCTTAAAAAGCTGCCAAAGAACCAAACCACCTAAAGCATAGAATCAGCCCCAAAATAATCAGCCACAAAGCCACAGAGGCTTTGTTACTTTGCCATATTTTCAAGGAATCTCTGAAAAAAAATTGCAAGAACTTTGGGACAATTCGACGTAAATGTTGCTCATAAACCCGTCAAGACGGTTGGTTCGATCCTGAAGAAGCCGCAGGACAAATTCGATCAAGACCTGTCAACTGGTGTCGTGTATAAAATCAATTGTAGAAACTGTGAAAAACTTTACATCGGTCAAACATCCAGAGCACTGAGATCCAGAACAAAAGAACATAAAAGAGCCGTCCTCACATGTGACAAAAACTCTCTTTTGGCGCAACACTCTATGAAAAACAACCACGAATTTGATTTTAATAATGTCAAGGTCATAGACCGCTGTCCCTTGTGGTCGCGTGGATTGTTCTTGGAAGCGTGGCATTCCATTCCCGAACCGAACTCAATTAATGACCACGCGCATATTCCAGACATTTATAAAATGCTAAATTAATCCCTAGCAAGTTCCTCACATTTTTATAAACATCTCATTTATATTTAGACGCCGTTAACATTCATTTCATCACTGAAGAAGGTTATAGTATTTTAGCCGAAACGTCTATTTTAAGATTTTTAAGTCAGTGACAACAACTTTTAAGATTTTATTACTATGCCTGACTACAACTACAGTATTTTTATACAGTAATGTACTAGTTAAAATTTCATCCACACAATTCAATTTGATAAAAATCGTACAAACTCCCTCCATGGAAGTCTCCGTGGCGCAATCGGCTAGCGCGTTCGGCTGTTAACCGAAAGGTTGGTGATTCAAGCCCACCCGAGGACGGTTCATTTTCTTTTGATAATTATTTTCTATATAGTTAGCGTCAGGATTCCATCCATCCATCCTGTTAGCGTAATTGTTAGTTGTATTGCATGTAAGAAGGTCTATTCAAACAAAAAACCCCTGCGCGGAGTCCATCAGGTTAGCGTAATTTTCAGTTGTATTGCATGCTAGTAGGTCTTCTCAAACAAACAGCCACTGCGCGGATGTGATGTGAATAAACCGTTATTATCGTGATCGTTATCATTGTTGGTTTTTTGACGGTTAACGGAAATTTGGCCGTAAGTTTTCATAAAAGGGTACAAATTTGTCCAATTAGTACTATAATTTGTGCATTCAATACTGGGTCTTTACTCTTCAAATCTTTGTCTTATTAACGTAATTACATCACCTTTATTAAAATCGCGTGCATTAATCGCCTGCTCCCGTGACTAGAAGTTGAAGGACTTGAACATAAGCATACTTTTTGTGATATATTAAAACGTTGCTTTATAAACAGCATATCTTGCCCCTAGACAATCGTTTAGTTCTTAATTAAGGATATCTGAGACATTTGACGGCTAATATTGGCTTGCTCATTTGACGGTTGACGGTAAAAATATTGCGGTTTAGACGGTTAACGGTTTATGTTTTGGCCATTTGACGGTTAACCCCATTGAGATCCTCTGCCGAACGCTAAAACAAGGATAGCGTTTGTTTTTGTGTTAAATGTCAATTTCAACTTTTGTATTCCCCTACGACAAACCCATCGTTTTAAACTTTTCTATTCTTTTTGTTGTGTTCCAAGGTATTTTAAATGGAGTAATTAATCAATTTCTTTTATACGTTTTGCTAATAAGATTTGGCGAAAAAGAGAGATGATGACATTGACCAATCCATTCCAAGCAATCCATAACCTTAACCTCTATTATCGTATAGCATGATGAGAACATCTTTGAGGGTGAAGAGTATCTTGGCAGGTTGCTTAAACATTTCGCCGGTGTCAGGAGAGGATAAAGAGTGAGCACGTCATGCATCAAGTGCGCGCGCTAAGTACTAAAATGAACAATGATAGGGCAGATGGCCACTGCTATAGCTTTGCTTGGATTTAACGAGCTTGCTGACCCCTACTTTTCTTTCCAGAAACAGATTTTATTGACAATTATCTCCACATTGTCCAAAAATAAACAGAAGATCAAGGTGGGAAGTTAAAGAAAACAAACAAACAAACAAAAAAATGATATTTTCTAGCAATAAAGATAGAAAGTTAAAAAAAAAAAGGTAGGAAGTCGGCAGTTAAAAAAAAATTCAAGATTTCTCTCCACGGGACATCGAATCCTGCCATCTTGCGGCTGCAAGGCGCGTGAAACTAAGGAACCTCACCAGTTGACTAAATTCACTTAGTAGGCCCACTTAAACAATATTTGGCAGAGAAAAGTTCACTTCAAACTTGGAATTAATACTATGTTTTTCCATGTTGAGATTCGTGTAAATGCTGTTGCACAATGTGTAAACTCATCTGAGAACAGTTGCAGGGCCCCAATGAAGAACACCTTTGATGAAGTATGCGCCCTGCTAAACATTTATTATTACGATTATTGTTCTGTGTAGTCTTGTAGTTACCAGTCCAACTCCGCTGATTAATTTTCCGAGTCCCGTCAATAAAGCAAGATCAGGAGCTCATGACCCGGAGCGTCCATCTCCCATACCAACCCTAGCATTCAACCCTTTCTGGTATCTTTTTATTTTTAGAATTTGAACTCTGGAAGTTTTCGCACCCCGCCTTTCAAACGCCCAGTCAAAGCCCAGGTGGTCCCCGAGGGACCCCTAAGAGGTACCAATTCTAAAACAACACAATATCTCCTGTCATAATTTTTTGAGCTCAATACGCTAAAAGGAAACACGAAAGCTCCCGCTGTGGACCTTTTGAGGTACTTGAAGACCCTAAGAAGTATTGAGCTATCTTAGTGCCGCTGGAAATTACCAAGCGTGAAAGTGGACATGTCACCAACTTAGTACTACATGTATTAACAATGTTTTTTTTTTTTAATTTTTTTTTTCTTTTTATTTTAAAAAATAAACAGATAAACAATAATACACGAGGTTATCCAATGTAGGGCGCCGTAGCTCAGTTGGTTAGAGCGCCTGTCTTGTAAACGGGAGGTCATGGGTTCAAATCCCATCGGTGCCTTACAGTTGTTGCACTTTTTAATTTGTTATTACTTTTGAAAATTGCTCAACGAAGCTTCACATATTGCACCCCTTTGAATTTTTTTGGTTGTGTTATCCGATGGATTTACTTTGAAGATCTACGCAAGAGTCGAGTGAAAAATTTCAAGAATTATATGGAACGTAATTTGCGAATAAATGACCATTATAATATAGATAGGATCCTGCGCACGCTCTGATTGGTCAAAAACCCATGTTTTATCAGAGTATAAAGCGCTTTTGAAACATTACTTTGATGTAAATAAACGCCCTGGATTACATTTGTCACGTTAGATCAACGACATTTCCTTGGTCGACTTGTCTCGTTTGATGAATTTATATCAGGAGCCATAATCGGGGATGGAGACCGTAAGCGCGCGCCATTTCTAGTATTGGGGCTGTCCCTATGATATGGGACAATTTTTCTATTTTTAGAAAAAATTCCGCGATCATGTGCGGCACACGCGCGTACATGCTGCGTGGATTTTTGCGGATATAGCGCGGGGAAATGGCGTCCGAAATTCCCGAAATGTTTGATACTCTTGGCCCATAAATCAATACGTTCATGTCTGTTGGAATTTTGCTTCAGCATTTTCGTCGTAAGCTGCTCCAGTTTGAGTGAAGTAAGACAGTGCCGAATTTAGTTGTCCCGCTTTATATCGCTGACCAAGTTGTGTTCTGCTGCATCTTTTACAAGAGCTCCACATTACTCCACTCTCTCTTTCACATATGTTGAACGAAGATTAACAGCGTTTCCATTACACAGCAAAAAAACAGTTGGATATATTTGGATATAGCACCGTTTCAGGACTTCAAAGTTTCCCTCCTCTGGTCACACGCTTGCGAAGATTTCGCCAGAGTAAAAAAAAGAGAGTAAAGAGAAGAGTAAAAAAAAATAATAATAATAATTGCAAGTTTGAATTTCGCCTGAATTGTAAGCAACGCTTGATGCTTTATCAAGGCCTAATAAGTGACAATAAAGTTTATTTCTGTAGATGCTGCTCAGTTTTGTTTGTGTAAAAACCCAATAAATTGTCTGTTGTCCATGAATAAGAGCGACCGCCCCGATGCGTGTTTTGCACAGTCAGTAAAACATGACAGTTGGACTTCCCCACTTTCGTGTGAAAACGTACATCGAACTCATATAATATCTCTAATTTTTAAATATGTTTAAGGTTGATAAATGTCTCAGAACGTATTAAAAGCTTAGCTGAAAATATGTGAATACCGCAGAAATAATCAGCAAAGTTACGATGACGCTTTCCTTAATCAACTGGAATAACGACTTCGATTTTGTTGGTTGAGTTATCAAAACTCCTTGTCTATTTTATTTTCGCAGTGTAAAACTTCACTATGTTAAAGAAATACACATGATGTTAGTAGCCTTTTTGCGTTTGTGAAAATTGTTGCAGCATCTCAGCGCAAAAGACAACGAAAGAAATCTTTGTCAAGATTTGTTGACAATTGAAAACACCGACTCGGATTTGAAGGTTCACGCGCTGCACTATGCAAATGAGCTACTTATGTCGCCTGAGACTTTCCTTTAAAAAACTTTTGCAAACTCGCCAAACAAACAGAAGCAATAAGAAACTATCAAAAACAGAGTTTGGTTATGATTAAGCATTGTTTGGGAAACTCTCAAATGAACTCGATACCAGTGTAAAGAGTTTTCTTTCATAACTTTTCTTTACAGAACAAACGCAAAAGCTTACGCGTTCAACTAGCGCGAGCACATATTATTATTCATTCACAGCGCGAAATTGAAGTCTTGTTTTCGACTCTGAAAAACTCACTTTTTCCATTAGTTTAGAGCATAAAGCTACATATAAGAGCCCTGGATCTAATTCCCTGCCTTATTCCCTGCCATCGCTGTGAAAAATCTGCAAGAGAATCTCGCCTCTCTCACCATTTGATCAGGCAACGTGACAACATTCACGCGAGAGCCCCCCTACATGTGCGTGGATCCGCGCGGATATGTGACGTCAGGATGGCGCATTTTGTTCTAAAAATAGAAAAATTGTCCTATATCATAGTTGCGCGCGGATCCCAAGACTTACGGTCTCCGTCCCCGATTATGGCTCCTGTTTATATTTCTTTCTTCTTTCATTGCTGTAAGAGTAGGTCGCTGCAAAGGGGGGAGGGGGGGGGGGGGCGGCTGGGGGTGTGGGCGGATAAATACGATGGACTAGCATCCCATCCATGGAAAAGAAAAATACTCTCAGTTGTTTAATACCGCGGGGACTGGGATTAGATCTGCAGTGTGTAGGCTAGCAAGGCCCATTTGCGGCCATTTAACCTTTCCTTACCATTCCGTGCCAAAGGAGGGCGTCAGTTCTAAAAAATGAAATTAAGCCTTTAACTGCAAGGTTACAATAAAGCAAGTCGCAAAGGAAAGAGTAATTCTTCAACGAATTAAATCTTTGTGTTATCTGTGTTATACAGCAGTTTTGAGAAAGGTTGCGCTACAAAGCGTAAAAGAGTACCGCGCGACAAATATACCGAAAGGTGCTCTGGGTATTGCCCGTTTACCGCTGGTCGATTGAAGTCCACGTTGTTTTAGAGCGACAGCGGAAAATTCTTTAATAGGAGTATTTTCATCTTCTCTGATAGCTAGAGAAAACTAGCCAAATAAAAAGTTTACAAACCGTTATTTGTACAACAATGGTCCGAAAAAAATCTGCCTTCAAAAAGAAGTAAAGCTGCATATTAGCTAGTAAAGTAAAGACTGCTGGAGAATCCGGGTATCGATCCCGGAACCTCTTGCATGCTAAGCAGGCGCTCTACCATTTGAGCTTATTCCCCAAACCGTAAGCATTTGGTTCAATATACAAGTTACTATAACTATTGAAAAACAATGTTAGAGGCATGACTTGGTGATTAGTTTTATTTTTTTTTCTAAATGTACTTAGAATTCCATTTTAGAAAAACAGATAATTTAAGAAATATGTTGCTTTTCATTCTAGTTCCTTGATATTCAAGAAAAGCGGGTCCATTTTGCTAACAAAAGGCTTTGTTATGCAGCCCAAAATTAACCTAATATGGCCATTTTTTAACAATGGCGGCAGCAGCTTAAAAATACTCAAGGGACTTTCAAAATTTCTCGTGCGATACGATTTGAACGATTGTAAAAAGCCAAGTAACGACAAATTCTCCCCGGGGGAGGCACTACGGGTACAATGTGTTGTGTGTAAGTCGTTACCCTGGGGCGGCTGGTAGGGGTCACCATTGCGGCTATCGATGATATCGCCATTGTTGTTTAGTTTCTCTGTTGGAAATTTAGTGTGGCTTCAAACTGGGAAAAGAATTGTTCTTCCCTTTCATCCCTCTTAAATTTTCTGATCGTAATGTACAACAGCTGCAAGATGAAGGAAGTGCCTTAAAATATTTGCGGAACTTCGAAGAAAGCTGCCAGGTAATTAAGATTAACTAGAAGTGTGCTGTCCCCTTAAGGTTACAGTATACCTTCAGGGGTGTCTCGCGCGCAAGCGATGTAGCGCGTGCAGTTTAAGCTGTAGATACCTAAACCCCTATATCGAACTAAAGCTTATGGAGCTGGCTATCAAACTATACCAAGAATTTTGAAAGAAAATGAATTGTCGAATTTTTCACGACCACTAAATGCGAGCGCCCGAATCACCTTTCGAAAGCTACAAGTCAAAGCGAATTTCGTTTTTCGCGAATTTAATTTTTTCCTCGGTTTCAGGGCCCAAAGCGCTTAAAAAACGTGTCTGCGTTTTGGCATAGTCGATTGCAGTAAAAAGTTACAGAACATTTTCGAAATAGGATTAAAAAAATGTGGAGTGATCGTACAAAAATCGCTCTCGAAGAAAAAGTATTTCGAAATTAACAATTCCCAGACACGCTTTTGTACTTTATATGTTAAACTAGCCACTGTCCAAATTTAAGAGCAATTGAACAAATTCCCTTTGAGTTATAACTCTTTAAAGTGTCTGCTTCAAGTGAACAAATTTATTCGAGAAAACAGCGCTAAGAAAAATTTTCTGCTTCGCAAACAAACTCCGCCCACAAACGCCTTCAACTGGGTTCTCAGATAACTAAGCCAATCAGTGCAGGGAAACTTTACTACCGTTAACCTCCTGGTGAAATTTACGCGCGAATCTCTAAAAAACTCTTGTGTTTCGCAACGTGCTCAAGGAACCGAAGGCAGAGAGATAATTTTTCTGTAGCTCGGTTTTTCTTGAAGCTGGTCTGGCAAAATGGGGAAGACTAAAAAGGATACGAACGCTAGAGTGGCTGAGCGAAGGAAACAAACAAAAGACAGCGCGGAGAGTAACTGTGTGTGGGCAACTGTGCATGGATAATATTTCAAATGGTCTCAATGAGTCCGACGATTCGTCGATATCGGACTCATCAGAAGAGTCTCTGTCAGCATCCCTGTTATTGCTGTCAAGTTCCGAAATTTTTACAGAGGAACCTTTCTTTTCTCTTACCACGAATATTTGCCCGCCTTATACGATAACTATAGCTTCATCCGCGTGGCGAACTTTCGCGTCTTCACTCATTGATGTATTTTCATTCGTTCTTCGCAGTTTTCGCTTTTTCGAACCGGTCCATGGTTTAAACGTGGTCTATGTTTAGTTATAACTTAATAGAGACACGCCTAAAATAAAAAATGCTGGGTAGTCAGAACAACAATGCTGATCAACTGAGTAGTCAATTCGTGACATCCATATAGGTAATTCCCGCCGAAATCGTCTCGGTTGATTGCCTACGCGCCATAGGGCTGTCAATCAAGAAGTAAACTTTTACTTCCGGTGAAAACGTAAAACCGCCATTTCTCCGCCAATATTTAGCCTTTTTCAAAAAAAATTTTCAGAAATTAGAGATTATTCTTCGACCACTATTTTGACCCAAAAATCCAAATTTGAAGAAAATTGCCGACCCGAAGGTATACTGTAACCTTAAGCTGTTTATATTCATACTGGACCAAACTTCAGTTATGCTCAACAAGCGACAAATTTGCCGATTGTTTCACTTTGCTGCATTATTCTCTCGCCCAAAAGATTTCATGTTAGCACTTGCTTTGATTATGGAAGCACTGCAAAGCCGGAGCTAGACCAGATCGACATTTTAAGCCAGTCTTTATCACCGACAACACTCGAGGACGTTTTTCAAAAGCCCCGCTCTTTATATCTGACTTAATTGACCGCGTCACGGGTAACTTGATTTAAATATTAACATTCATGCCAAATGCAGGCGTATAATGAACTTGTCCGAATGATTCGCCCCTTTCGGCAAAGAATAAAAAGTTTAATCGCTCACAGACCTCCGAATGTTATTCACGTAACAATTCCAAGACGGATAAAATGTTTATAGAGCGTGATTTCTGTTTAGAAATCTTATTGAAAACCCGACTGGAAGAAATATTGGTTGGTAAATTTCGTTGAAGGCACTCTCCATAATTACGCATGTGCTGATGCTTTCAGACTAACAGCGGTAACCACAATGATGGAAAACCACTAGTCGGTCTAAATAAATAGATTTTGCAACATTCAATCTTTTCAAGCTTAAGATCGGCCAGAGGCCTCCTATGAGGGTTCCATGGTTTGCATCAAATACGCGGCAGCGTTAAATGGGGTTGGTGTCCCGGTTCAAGTCCTCCCATGCAACCGATCCTAGGGCATTCCGCTCTCAAGCTTTGCGAAACTGGTGAGTTGCGCCACCACGTAGGTCGGTGAGAAGGGATGTTCCACTGTGGTTTTTTAGCACTTTATTTAAACAAGGGTTTTACATTCAGTAGCCAGGGTAGTATTCTAAAAGAGCCCTGCGATAAGTAGATTTTAAATACTAGAATATAAAATAGTAGTCGGACGTGATAAAAAATGCTAATTAGCATTCTGTTATTGTTGCTGTCGTTTTTGTTGTGTCTATATATTTGAACATTCTGAAACGAACAAACGAAACGCACGTCCGAAAATTTTAGTTTCCGCGTAAAGAGAAATAAGCTCCGTTCATTAATTTGGCTGATTAAACTAAAACCGCATGCCGTTAAGTATCAGAGTCCTGGCTTCCCTTGATACGCCGCACATAACGTACCCGGGCCATGATTTTTCCTGACACGCCGCAACGTAAGTATCAGGAACATGGCACTCTCGGACACGTCACGTTTCTTGACACATCACGTTCTGATCTCGTACTCGTCGAGTGTCGAGGAATTTCACGGCCACGTAAATTCCACGAAATTACTCATTTCACGCAATGAAAACTACCGAGCGAAAAACAACTCAAGACTTAGCACAGTTCACGCTTTTTTTAAGGCAAACAGAAAGGCATAGGAACTTGAAAAATAGGAAGCACAAAAACTGGATGCGTGTTACAGAAGTGTTCGAAATAAGCTTAATGTTGAACTTGTTGTGAACGATCATCTCCGCTTTCCACAGGCAACGAAAAAAAATCCGAAGAAAGTCTACGATCAGTTGGCAATATTTTGCTTGCACTAATGATAACTGAGTTGCATAAACTTTTGCTCTTTCGGAGGCCGCTTTTTTTTTTTTTTTTTTTTTTTTTCACTTTTAAATTAGGTAAAAACAACGCATCTTAATTCGTTAATCGGCTTTTAGAAATCGCACTTGTTTCTTCTCTTTTGACTTACGCTGCCTGCTTCGGACGCGACAAACAAAGAAACGAACTGTCGTGCACAATGACCGCTTTTTCTCTTGCCTGATATTATCACAAGGATAAAATAAGTCAAAAAAATTTATGAAGGCCAAATTTATTAACACATAGAAATGTATTACATAAATCACTCCTCCTCAACTTCTCTTCTTGTCCCGGCCGTTTAAGTTTAAGTTTAAGTTTAATAATACTTTGTCATGCTAGCACAAGTGAATAAATCATTTTATCTTTTGCCAAATCAAATCGATATAAAAGCGAACATTGCCAATCAAACTTGTAAGCTAATGCTTATTCCAAACGTCGTGCTACTGCGGTGACGAACTCAAATAAATTTGACCCAGTAGTGGTATGACAAAATAACGCCAGTGGATTCAAACGTCGAATTTAATTCAGTCGCCGAAGATGGGAAGAAGTTTGCCTTGCTGAAGACCATTTTAAATGATAGAAAGCAAAGGAAGCTGATAACAGGCTATGAATTCAGTTCGGCCCTACAAGAGCACGCCGTTTGAAGCCAAGTCGCATGCCCGCAAGTAGCACTGAAAGGCTAATCTAGGCGGGCCATGCCTTAATAGCCGATTACAAAAATATACGTTGTGCAACTGTCGTGCTTAAGTTAAATTAAGTTCTTGAATTTCGTTCGGCACGGCAGTAGCACGACGTTTGGAATAGGCCTAAAGCTCTTACTTTATTGGTGAGAGTCTGGCCGATACTCATACAGCCGGTCAAGTGTCCCTTTGGGCTCCCCCGATGGAAATTGATCTTGTGATAACAAAAATTACAGTCCTCACACCCTCAAGGTAGCTAATTCCTCATGCCGACAATTTTTCCGATGATCACAGGTTTTCTCGCTAAGCTTCCGAAAAAGAACTCGGCGCTTCTAATAACAAAACGGCTATTGTTTAGGTTTAACAAAAGGGCTATTGTTTATGTTAAATCACCAAAATGGACCAAAATGGACCCGCTGATATTAGTAAGTAAGTAAGTAAGTAACAACTTTATTTACAGAGGGTAACACATAACAGTGAAAAAAACTGACGAACCAGTGGCCCTCTATCCTAAGTTAAAATAAAAAACTATGACATGATTATAAAATAAATGGGAAACAACTTCTAATAGATAATTTCGGGATAACTATATTTCAACAAAAATGTCCTCATCATTTGAGAAAGCACGTTAACAATATATACATACATCTTAAAGAATAAAACCAGATCAGTTTGAACAAAGCCAATAAGCGGGTGCTGTTCCTCATTAGGCCAAACTTTTGACAACGTTCCTGTACAAAGGCAGTAGTATTTAATAAAAAACGGCACAAGTATAATGTGTCTGGTCCGTTAGCTCAGTCGGTAGAGCGTGGTGCTGATAACGCCAAGGTCGTGAGTTCGACCCTCACACGGACCAACTTTTCCTTTCAAGTAAACCACCTGGAAAATACTATTTTAAGATTACTAACAGACTATACTCTGATTTCTCTTTTCCTGTATTTGTTTTGATTAGTTTATTCCCCCTCATCGGTTTAAAACAAGAGGACTAGATCAAAATTACTTTAGATTAATATTTTCCTAAAAGTCGTTGGAAATGTTTCCCGGCCAACAGAAACAGTCGGTTAAGTGATATTTTAATCTAGGGTTTTATGGTAATCAGTTGGAATTGTCTGCAAAAAAAGGAGGCAGGTGCTCCGTTGTTTCATATGGCCGTTGTGACGTCACAAAAACCATCGTAATATTGCCTGCTTCCTTATTATGTTGTGTTCATGATCATTGACAAAAGAGTGTTACAAAGGGCCTCTCCGGGAGTCGAACCGGCACCTCTCGCAACGCACCCAAAGCGAGAATCATGCCACTAGACCAGCAGGCCAAACATGGTTGAACGTCATTTAACAAAGGTCTTAAGAGTGCCTGCCTGTAAAAATCAGACAAATTCTTAATTTCGCGGCAAGGGTCGAAAATTCGATTTCGCTCATATTCTTATGGTAGATAGGCTAGAGCATGACAAAAACTACTGGATAGTTTTCTTGGCAAAACATCCTTTTATTTCAAAGAAATATGCAAATTGCCAAATTTCGTTAAAATCGTCATTTGACGCACCATTTTATTAAGCAAGTTTGAGAGCCTCGCATGCAAAACCGCATCATTCTTCCGTCTTTAAAACACTCAAATATTTTTATGCAGTGTTTAAATGTGTACTGGGTTGGTTTTAGGGAATGTTGCGTTGTCTTTTTGGGTGCAAAATAATTAAATTTCGAAGACATATAAAAGTACTTCGTGTATAGAATTAATTTTCACCATGTGCGAAACCTTCAAATGGATTAAGCTTCTGGTGGTTGAATCGCAGAAGGATGATCTACAGATTCCTGTAAAAATTTCTTTGGGCAAATGATTGTGAGCGACGCGAGAGCTTTTCAAAGTACGTCAAAAATGCACATATTTGACCATCCGTCGTCAAATTTCAATTTACGGTTAGACGTATATTTTAGCATGTGCCACATGACTTGACCTATAATAAGTTGAAATAGACACAGAGCTGATAATTTCGAAATGTTCTAACCTTATTTGTTGGAAAAGGCAGGTCCAAAGCCGATTTGACGTGTTTCTAGTCGATCTCTCACCATTCGTCGCACATAAAGCAGAAGTTTGCTTTTGTCTACACAAGGTTAACGTCCGATGTACATTGCCAACTGTCAACCTGTTATTGGTCGAATATCATGAATCTGTGACCACCTTTCTGCGCATATGAACATCACTGCATCTAAGTCAAAAGCGGTTGAGTCATTTGTAGATAGTTGCTTGCTTTGGACTGCGCCAAAATAATACGTTTGATCGATTGCTGACCATTGCTGATAAGCGTGTCGGCGCAGCCGCAATCTTACAGCCGTTATTTATTCGTCACGCAATGCTGTCACGGCATATGCTGCACATTTTGATCTATTTTGTATAGAACACTCTCAGGATAAATGAAACAATTTAATAATTGTTCATGTGTTTATTCATATGTATAATAACATGTGTATATTTATATAATCGTATTCTATAGTGTACGTGGCCTAGGTCCAAATCACGTTTGTTCTAAGTTTTGATGTTTCAGACAACAGCTGATAAAGCTAGTGCCTGTACTCACTAGAATTTTAAAAAAATCGCTATGAAACAAATTATAGATCAATGAAGCAAGAACTAGCTGAAATAAAAATAGAAAATCGCAACGTGTCTAATTCGTTAGAAAAACAGACTAAATTTAATTAGTAATTACGTGAGTAAATAGCCCTGGCCAGGCCATTTTATTTGGCGTATTTTGTTTGCCTTGTGGCGAGGCATTGGTATGTTTGTAACAGGAAATAGAGGACTGTTGTCAATACAGTCCAAAATTATTGTCAGTAAAATATTGCAAATAAAACCCCTATTGACCGGTTACCTCCGCGGCCACCATTTGGTCGTTCCGATAAGGGTTTCATTATTGTCTTTACCCCTATTAAGCGGCCACCCAAAATTTAAAAACTTTGTTTTGGAAAGGGCGATGGCAGATAAGAGTCTGAAATTGAAGGTGCATGACGAGTGATAATTCAAATACACGTCGATCATGATTGTCTTGAATTGACTCCATGTTCACCAAGAAATTTATAACCCGATAGTGAAAAATTAAATATTCAAGGTACACCAACCTCTATTTAAGCGGCTAGCCCCATTAAGCGGTCACCACCCATTTCCCCGGGGGTAGCCCACTGTATTACATGTAAACTAAAAATAATTGCACAGCGCGAAAAGACCTAGGTATGAGTTTAGCGTTACAGTATTACGCAGGGCATGTAGGTAGCGGTGGTCGAGTGAAAGATAACAACAGGGGTAATGGTAAACTATTCATTCTTCTCATTTCTTAATTTAATCTCTTCCTACTCAACACGATTGTGTGCTCCCAGTGGTTCCCAGCCTTACGGAGCCTTATGTATTGGGATAGAAATTGTCCTACCCCTACCCCCTCAAATGGGATGACAGCATTGCGTGACGAACAAGGAACCACTGCAAGCAAGGATTCAAGCCATCAAACCATGACGATCAAAACGTAATATTTTGGTGCAGTGCAAAGCAAGCAACTATCTACAAATGACTTAGCCGTTTTTGACTTAGATGCAGTGGTGATCATATGTGTCGAAAGAGGGTCACAGATTCATGGTATTCGACCATTAAATAAGTTGACAGTTGGCGATGTACATCGGACGTTGTGTAAACAAAAGCAAACTTCTGCTTTATGTGCGACGAATGGTGAGAGAAACACGTCAAATCGGCTTTGGACCTACCTTTTACAGCACATGAGGTAAGAGCATTTCGAAATTATCAGCTCTGTGTCTATTTCAACTTAACATTGGTCAAGTCATGTGGCGCATGCTAAAATATACGTCTAACCCGTAAATTGAAATTTGATGAGGGAATGGTCAAATATTTGCATTTTTGACGCACTTCGAAAAGCTCTCGCGTCGCTCACAATCATTTGCCCAAAGAAATTTTTACAGGAATCTGTAGATCATCCTTCTGCGATTCAACCACCAGAAGCTTAATCCATTTGAAGGTTTCGCACATGGTGAAAATTAATTCTATACACGAAGTACTTTTAAGTGAATGAAATACATGTCTTCGAAATTTAATTATTTTGCACCCAAAAAGACAACGCAACATTCCCTAAAACCAACCCAGTACACATTGAAACATTGCACAAAAATATTCGAGTGTTTTAAAGACGGAAGATTGATACGGTTTTGCATGCGAGGCTCTCAAACTTGTTTAATAAAATGGTGCGTCAAATGACGATTTTAACGGAATTTGGCAATTTGCATATTTCTTTGAAATGAAAGGATGTTTTGCCAAAAAAAACTATCCAGTAGTTTTTGTCATGCCCTAGCCTATCTACCATGAAAATATGAGCGAAATCGAATTTCGACCCTTGCCGAGTTATTTCCCATTTTTATGGACAGGGACTCTTAATCTACTTCTCTCTGTCGAACTGGTTCTATAACACCTGTTTTGTGTTGTCTCATTGGCCAAGACAGTTACTACCCAACTCCCCCGGTTTTTCGCTTTTCACGTCTTTCGAGCAAGATACAATAATGTAACAGAAACCTTACGCAAGTTAAAATTTCTTCCACAAAATTTGATGAAAATTGTTCAAAATGTTTTGATGGAAGTCTCCGTGGCGCAATCGGTTAGCGCGTTCGGCTGTTAGCCGAAAGGTTGGTGGTTCAAGCCACCCGGAGACGGTTCTCTTTGTTTTGATAATTATTTTCTATATAGTTAGCGTCAGGATTCCATCCATCCATCCTGTTAGCGTAATTTTTAGTTGTATTGCATGTAAGAAGGTCTATTCAAACAAACAGCCACTGCGCGGATGTGATGTGAATAAACCGTTATTATCGTGATCGTTATCATTATTGGTTTTTGACGGTTGAAGCAAATTTGGCTGTAATTTTTCATAAAAGGGTACAAATATGCCCGTATCTGAGTAATCCAATTAGTCCTATAATTTGTGCATTACTTATGACTTCTTTAATCTTCGACTGTTTGTCTAATTAACGTAATTACATCACCTCACCGCTGCGCGCATTAATCTTCCGCTCCCATAACTAGAAGTTGAAAGACTTGAGCATAAGTGTATCTTTTTGTGGTGTATTAACGTTCATTTCTAAACAGCATAAATTTTCAATAGTCAATCGTTTAGTTCTTGATTAAGGATATCTGAGACATTTGACGGCTAGTATTGGCTTGCTCAATTGACGGTTGACGGTTAATTTTTTTGGCACTGAGATTCTCTGGTAACGCTAATACAAGGATAGCATCGTTTTTAAAAAACTTCAATATTGAGCATCGTCAGAAGTAGGCAAATGTTCAACTGTTTGCTGTACTTCGGAGACTTATTTTTTCTGTCTTCCTGATCAAAAAAACTAGAAACTACGAGTTCCTGATTAGCACACCACTGAGTATGGCAGCTTTCAGTCGTAACAGGTTTCCGTAGTGTAGTGGTCATCACGTCCACTTTACACGCGGAATATCGCCGGTTCGAGCCCGGCCGGAAACACATGATTGTTTTTCCTGTGAGACTAAATCTTGCTACCCAACTCTAGCCAGCTCTTACAAAATTTTGAGTCAGCGAAAACAAAACAAAAAGAAAAAAACGAAAGGTGTTGACGTAACTGAGCTTATTTAATTTTTTATCCTTCAGCAACTTCATGTTAGGATCGATACCTTAAATAACGCTATCGAGCTATGATCTTAACAAAGCTTATGTCACTGATTGTTAGTGGATTGGTAGCCAGAAATGTATGAGTTTCAGCCGGAGAAACCAAAAGTCTCTCTGCTGTAAGTTGACGGTTGAATGCAATTTCTGTGTTAAATGAAAGCTTTCAAATAACCCAAGGACAAAAACCATCGCTTTAAACTTTTCCGTTCATTTTGTTTTGTTCCAGGGTAATTTAAATGGAATAACTAATCAATTTCTTTTTTACGTTATGCTAATAAGATTTGGCGAAATATAAAGATGATGACATCGACCATTTCATGATCGCATCAGTCCAAACAATCCATAACCTTAACCCCTATTATTGTATAGCCTAATGTGAACATCTTTAAGGGTGTAGAGTATTTTGGCAGGTTGCTCAAACATTTCGCCGGTATCAGGAGAACAAGGTAATTCCTCTCAAACTATTTTTAGATATAGTAGCCAGTTCTCCCGCGGATAATGTTAGCAAGCGCGTTGCGTTGATGTTTTCTCTAAGGATGAAAATGCACGTATTAAAGCCGCTCTGGACTCCCTTGGGCTGTGACTAAAATTCCCTTTAAATTGATGAGCGGATTCACGAAAAGTCTAACAGGAAGCGACGGAGAGAGGGAAAGAACGAGTGAATGTCTCATCCATAACTAAAATTTGGAAAATACTAGTTTGCTAAAAAATTATTGTTATGATTATTTTAATTATTATTTGAAAAGAAAAACAATTGATATGGGCCTGTCCTGGAGTCGAACCCGGGACCTCTCGCACCCAAAGCGAGAATCATGCCACTAGACCAACAAGCCAGACATATAGTAAACTCTTTAGACAAATCGTTTAATCTGCCACTCCCTTTACTCAGCTGGTGTTTTAATACCTGTTCTGTGTTGTGTTGTAGCAGGAGCCATAATCGGGCACGGAGACCGTAAGTCTTTGGATCCGCGCGCACCTATGATATGGGACTATTTTTCTATTTTTAGAACAAATTGCGCCGTCCTGATGTCATATATCCGCGCGGATCCACGCACATGTCAGGGACTCTCGCGTGGATGTTGTCACGTTGAGTGATCAAATGGTGAGAGTTGCGAGATTCTCTTGCAGATTTTTCACAGCGATGACAAGGAATAAGGCAGGGAATAAGAACCAGGGCTCTTATATTTAGTGTTATGCTCTGAGCTAATGGAAAAGGTGAGTTTTGCAGGGTCCAAAACATTACTTCAATTTCGCGCTGTAAATGAATAATATCTGGTCGCGCTAGTTGTACGCGTAATCTTTTGCGTTTGTTCTGTAAAGAAAAGTTGTGTAAGAAAACTCTTTACTCTGGTATCGAGTTAATTTGTGAGTTTCCCAAACAATACTTAATCATATTGTTTCCGTTTGTTTGGCGAGTTTGCGAAAGTTTTTGAAAGGCAAGTCTGAGGCGTACAATTAGCTCATTTGCATAGTGCAGCGCATGCACTTTCAAGTCCGAGGTCGGTGTTTTCAGTTGTCAACAAATCTTGACAAAAATTTCTTTCGTTGTGTTTTGTGCTGAGATGTTGCAACAATTTTCACCAACGCCAAAAGGCTGCTAATATCATGTGTGTTTCTTTAACATAGTGAAATTTTACACTGCGAAAATAAAATAGACAAGGAGTTTTGATAACTCAACCAACAAAATCGAAATCGTTATTCCAGTTAATTAAAGAAAGCGTCATCGTAACTTTGCTGATTATTTCTGCGGTATTCACATATTTTCAGCTAAGCTTTTCATACGTTCTGAAACATTTATCAACCTTAAACGTATTTAGAAATTAGAGATATTATATGAGTTCCATGTACGTTTTCACACGAAAGTGGTGAAGTCCAATTTGTCATGTTTTACTGACTGTACAAAACACGCATCGGCGGTCGCTCTTATTCATGGACGACAGACAATTTATTGGGTTTTTACACAAACAAAACTGAGCAGCATCTACAGAAATAAACTTTATTGTCACTTATTAGGCCTTGATAAAGCATCAAGCGTTGCTTACAATTCAGGCGAAATTCAAACTTGCAATTGTTATTATTATTTTTTTTTTACTCTTCTCTTTACTCTCTTTTCTTTTACTCTGGCGAAATCTTCGCAAGCGTGTGACAAGAGGAGGGAAACTTTGAAGTCCTGAAACGGTGCTATATCCAAATATATCCAACTAGTTTTTTTTGCGGTGTTTTGGAAAAGCTGTCAATCTTCAACATATGTAAAACTTAGAGTGGAGTGATGTGGAGCCCTTGTAAAAGAAGCTGAGGAACACAACCTGGTCAGTGATATAAAGCGGCACATAACTAAATTCGACACTGTCTTCCTTCACTTAAACTGGAGCATCTTGCGACGAAAATACTGAAGTAAACTCCCAACAGACATGAACGTATTGATATGTGGGCCAAAATTAAGGCATCAAACATTTCGGGAATTTCGGACGCCATTTCCCCGCGCTACATCCGCAAAAATCCTCGCAGCATTGTACACGCGTGTGTCGCACATGATGGCGCAATTTTTTCTAAAAATAGAAAAAATCTTGCCATATCATAGGGACAGCCCCAGTACTAGAAATGTTGCGCGGTTACGGTCTCCGTCCCCGATTATGGCTCCTGGTACAAATCAATAAGCTAGAACATTTTACAAGACGCTGTTAAAACAAAGCTTAATAACATTTTGGACGAACACGAAGACTGACTGATCAAGAATGACGTAAATCTCCCGCCAAAGGCAAAAATGTCCTTAAACATCCCAGGACACCCCGCGAGCCTCTCCATCATGCTGTCAGAGTAGTAATCTCTGACTAATTCGTCCCTCGATCGTCAGAAATTACATATTTCAAAAGCGCAAATAAATTTGTTGCTTTCTCGGTACAAGCTACAAGATGAAAAAAGAAAAAAAAAAGAACATGCCCGTCTTGATTGACACACGTCACAAAATCATGACTATCAACAAGCGAACGATTGTTATCAGTTGGTCAAATGTCTGAAAAAAATAAAACCAATTTTACCCCTTATCTGATCAGAATGCAAAAAAAAAAGCCAAGCAATGAAACAGACATAGAAACACAATCATTACACCCACATAATGAGAAGAAAAACACACACACTTCTTAATTTTAACAATAATTCTATTATGAAGAAAACACAATTCTCTTTCCTGCCTACCAGATGTTTCTTTCTCGAATCCATGAAGTCTCTCTCCCTCACATGTAGGGCACCGTAGCTCAGTTGGTAAGAGCGCCTGTCTTGTAAACAGGAGGTCATGGGTTCAAATCCCATCGGTGCCTTAGAGGGGTCAAACTTTTTAATTCTCAATACTTTTTCATTACTTTTGCTCATCGAAGCTTCACATATTGTTTAACAGGGAATTTTTGTAAGGTTGTGTTATCCAATAAGAGTTTTATTTTTAAGGTCCACGCAGGGGTCGACTGAAAAATTACATGACGGTTCATTTAAAGTGCTACTATATATCATGAAATTCGCATCTTTCCTATCTAAGCCATTTTAAAGCACAAAAAAGTAGACTGTACGAGAAGAAAAACCTTGTTTACTATTTCAGAGATCTCCTTTCGTTCCAGAGATATTCAAGATTTTAAAATATGCAAATTTCAAGTGATGACGTCATAAACTCCACCAAATTTTGATCAAATTTCATGAAAAAGATATCTCAGCCAATTTGTATCAGAAATCTTTGATTCTTTGCGGCAAGATTCTACTAGATGTGCTCCACAATATAAGCTAAACAGTTATGTTACCATGGGAACATGCTAGGGTCCAGACCTCCTCGATATTGAAAGCTTTTCTGGCCACCTTTGGCGTTCCATTTTGATATTTGCCAGTGGTGCCTCATCTGCATGATCCAGCAAACATATAAATATGTTAGGTGGTGTTTGTGGCCTTGTTTAATGTTTTTCGAGCTGAAAATCCCTAAAATATTTGAATCAGATTGGAGGGGAATGGAAAACAGTTAGTTCCCCTGGGAACAATGGTTCAATGGTTTCCGCTGCAAATTGACCAAGACAGCTCTGTTTATATATTCCATATAATATTGAGCTGTCTTTAATTTGCATATTCTACACATTTTTACTCGGGCTTTCCGAAGGAAACGCCCGAGGTATAAATTCGGCTTCGTTTTTTTTTTTTTTTTTTTTTTTTTGCGTTCAGTCACAAATCGCCGTCGAGGTTACGGCGCATGCGTAGAATCTGTATAGTGCGCATGCGTAGTGTACGCTACTGAAGCACATGGGCGAGTAATGGCGGATGGTGTTAAGGTCTCGCTGGTGACTGCGAATATTATCCGAAGCTCTATTTCTGTGTCAAAGTCATCAACAAAACGGCATACAGCCCTAGAAAATCGCCTTCAAAGAGAAAATCAGAGTCCGTGATCGGATATGTTCACGAATTATCGCCGATCAAGAAGAATAAATCCCGCACGATCGAGTACCATTCGCTGACGCTGCAAACATCGAGTACTCAACATCGTGAAGCCCTCCTGTATTCAACTCAAAAGAGTAAGTTCTTGGAAGAGAGTTTGGAAACCAGGACACCAGTGAAATTTCAGAACATTACGTACACCGCGGACGGCAAAAAAATTGTCATAAATGACATGACCTTAGTCACCACTCCAAAGCCAAGTAAATACGACTTCCAATACGCAGACTTGGCGCAGCGCGAGGGCACAACACCAGTCCCGATTATCGACGTACTTAACAAACATAATCAATGGGACACTGTTACCATCAAAGGAAAGATTACACAAATAAAAGATACCACAATCGTCGGATCAAAGAAACTGAGACTCTGCCAAGCACTGATTGCAGACAACACCACAACCATGCCATTAGATATATGGGAGAACAATATCGCAACATTCAAACTTGGATCCATCTACATTGTAGCACCAGTCCAAGTGCGTGTTTGGTCACGTACCAAAAAACTCAGCACTATAGTTAAAACAACTGTGACTGAGACCACCGACGAAACTCTTTCAGACATCTCTCTAGTATCAAGCAAGCTAGACGAAAATGAACCCGACCTTGCAACGGTAACATAAAGGAAGTTCTACGAGTCCAGAGCAGCGACAAATTTCGGAAGTGCCTAAAATGCGACCGTAAGGTTCAAGATTGCTCTTCTCGGGTGGTCAACTGCCAAAAGTGTGGGAGCATGAGAGCAGATAAATGTAAATATGGTCTCACCCTAAAAGTGGAAGTCAAACTTAGTAATGATGAGGAACTTACCATCAAGTTCGGCGATGAATCACTAGCAAAAATCCTCAATGCCGAAATCCTAACAATGGATGAGGACTCTATCACTGATCAATTGCTGTTTATTGAAGAGATGAAGATTACATTATAATGTATAAAATATCTTATAAGCGCATGATACTGTAGAGTACGGAAAATATTTGTTGTTGAGATTTGTTACCATTTGTCACATTAGATCCAATAGAATTTGAACAATATTCATATCGTTAAAAATATCCCTTATCTTAAGACCGTATTATATAGGGTCTGGACAATAATTACAGATTGAATTAATGAAAGTCTTTGTAAGAGCCATATTCAAATTATTTAGAAAACTTGTCTTAATAAAACCATTAATGTCAATAATATGAAGATTTCCTTGCTTCCGCGCACTGCCTTCTACACCAACAATTCCGCGCTCATGCTTTTCGTTCTGGTAAGGTCTTTTTTATCTTTTTTTAAGAAAAACATTATTTACACATGAACTATACAACGTGATAAAGAGATACTGCTGGCAATTTAATATTTGACAAACATTATCTTTACATTTTCTGACGTCACCTGATACAGGGCCAACAAATCTGCTGTCAAATAACTGAGATTTTCACGTTGCTTAAAGACGACTTCTGTAGCGTTCGACTTTTACATAGCAAGATGTTGGAAAAAAGTCCGAGATCACGCAGTCATGTGTCTAGTTCAAACTTAAATATCTCCGGAACTAATGTAGATATTTGCAAGCGGCAAACGGCGTTTTTAATATTTCGTGGAATTCCATGTGATTCACCAAAAATTCAAGGAGTAAAATTTGATCATAGTGCCACGTTAACGTGGTTTAGAAATGCTTCGTTTTAAGATCACTAGAGATTCACCGAGGTTTCCGTAGTGTAGTGGCTATCACGTCCGCCTCACACGCGGAAGGTCGCCGGTTCGAGCCCGGCCGGAAACATTCTTTTTCATTTATTTATTTGACTTCTGCAGTTGCATTTTTATGATTCCATGTCTCGATTTCTTTATGAACTGTTTTATGGCACCTTGTATTTTAAGAGTAATGACACTCAAGTAATAGTAAGCTTGAAAAGTAAATTAATCATAATCGAGGGATGTCAAAATAATATAATAGCAGACTTTGCTGCATCATTTAAATTATTAAGCAATTATTTTTCTGTTGTAATATTATGACAATAGCTTGTACCAAATATTCTCAAAATGTCCAAATATTCTTCCAAAACTAGTAATTTGTTTTATCTAAAACTCTGTTTTTCATATAACAACCGGGGGATTAGCTCGAATGGTAGAGCGCTCGCTTTGCATGTGGGCGGTACCGGGATCGATGCCCGGATTTTCCATATAATATTATTTTGCTTCAAAGGACAAAGTTCAGATCAACACTGATTTTTTAATATTATTTGGCAAGTTATTTTCTTCAAAATTTTACAAATAGGAGTAAGTCTTTTTTTATTGTTCAAAATTAGTTAATGTGGTGTATTTAAATCTCCTTTTTCATTTTCGGTAACACCTGACGAAAACTGGTAACCTATTTTTCAAAATAGCCTCGTAATAGCTAAGGCATCTATACAATGGGGGATTAGCTCAAATGGTAGAGCGCCCGCTTCGCATGCGGGAAGTACCGGGATCGATACCCGGATTCTCCAAGTTCACGATTTTTGCTACCCATGTTAACATTTTTCTTTTGTTGTTTTTTTGTCTTTTCTGTTTGCAGTTCTTTTTCCTCATTTATCTGCTCATAAAAAGCAGGTAGTGTCCCATAACTTCCTGCACAAAATTACTGTATTACTCATCATCAGTACTGACTGTTATTCGGATTCTCAATTTTGTCATTGGATATTTGTTTTTCATTGTTATAGCTTAAAACGTGCATTGAAATTTCCGTAGGAAACCGTGAATGCACAATATTCTCAATGTTAAGCAGATTTTCATTAAAATAAATTTATTGAATGCGATTATTATTTTCTTAAACCTTTAAGATGAGCTGACTCACTAGTGGCGGAACCTAAGTACGGCTTCTTCGACACAAGTTGTCATGGCGTCTGTAACAGCGGGCCAAAATCCACAGTGGGAAAAAATGGCGGCTGTACATTTTACCACAATGCATTGCGTAAATGGATTATCAAAGTAGGCGTAAAATCATATCTTTGCAATATTGTCGCTGTATTACATTAATTGTGTACGCTAGGTTTAAAGCTTTAGGAAGTTTTCTGCGCGTTTTTCATGAGCGTTTTTTAGGGATTTTGACGCTAAGAATTATTGGTAAATGCACCCGTCGTCATCTCGTTCCCCAAAGTGGATTTTTTTGGAAAATTTTTAGATGGGTTTTCTTATCGCGACATGGACATGAACCCACAACATTATGGCTTAAATTCCATCGTGTTTAATAATTAATGATTATTTATTCAGTCATTCCAGATTCTTAGCAAATCTATCGTTGCCTTCCGTTAATTTTCAATCCTTTAATTCCTGCTCTGGAAACAGGGTGACAAGAGAGTCACACGTGCAGTAAAGGCTGGTTTTCGTTAGTGACGCAAGTACAAGCGCAAGCACAAGTGGAAACACAATAATTCTTATTTCACCATCAAAACGGCCTTAACGCAGGCATATGCACAAGGGAAAGCACAAGCCAAGGATATTAACTACACGTGGTTATGTTTGCCCAATGAAAACACTGGATCCAGATCACCTCACGCCTAAACAGTTTTTCAAAATGGCGGAAAGTTCAAATGATTTTCCTTGTGCTTGTGTTTGCGTTGAATTGCGTTTTTACTTGGGTCATCCCTGATGCTTGCCTTCGTACTTGCGCTTGTGCTTGTGTTGCTAGTGAAAACCGGGCCTAACCATGCGCAGCTTTTTACTTCAGTAATAGGACAACCAACGACATCTCTATTATCATTTTTATAGTGCTTTCTTTAAAAGCAGTTTAAAAACTCCCTTTTCTGTATTGATAAGGACTGCACCCAAACCAAAGCAAGCCAAATTTGTGTTTCTCATTTTGCTTTCTTTGCGCGGGAACTGTTTCCTTCCTGATTTAAAAAAGACATTTTCATGGCAACAGATATTTATTAAAAACGTTCAAAGAAGGCTTTGTATATCGTAATGAAACAGATTAAAGGGAGAGTTTCACAGTTCAACGCAAGGCCTAGCTTTCGCGTGCGAATAAAGTATCTTTTTCGCTTACTTTCTTCGCTTTCCTTCTTTCGCTCGTTCGCTCAGTTCTTTAAATGCAATAAGCAGCGATAAAAAAAAGCCATAAAAATGGATACTGTTACGACTTGTAAAATTTTTTTGACAATATAGTAAACATGGGGCCCGTCCGGGAGTCGAACCCGGGACCTCTCGCACCCTAAGCGAGAATCATGCCACTAGATCAACAGGCCAATTTGATAAAGGCTATTTGATAAAGGTCCTAACCTACTTCTCTCTGTTGAACTAGTACGAAATAACACTAGTTACCCTCCAGTTACCATCCAGCTTCCCTGGTTTTTCGCTTTTCATGTCTTTCGAGCAAGATACAGTAATGTAATAAAATCTTAAAAGTTGTTGTCACTGACTTAAAAATCTTAAAATAGTCGAACCGCATGAGATCATGGTGTCTTTTGATGTTGTATCGCTTTTCACATCTATCCCCACGGCACTGGCACTCGAGGTGACTAAGGCCAGACGAGTCCGATTCGACCATCCCCGAAAGAGCCAATATGTCCGTGGACAACATCGTGAAGTTGCTCGAATTCGTGCTTGACAACAACTACTTTGTCTTTGGTGGCGTTTTCTACAAACAAATATTCGGCTGTCCCATGGGTTTACCTGTAAGCGCCATCTTGGCAAATTTGGTGATGGAACACGTCGAAGAGAGAGCGTTAAGTACTGCACCACACCCCCCTAAGTAGTGGTACAGATATGTCGATGATAGCCATGTTTGCCTCGCCCGTGAGCATCTCACTGAATTTCACTCCCATCTCAACTCGATCAACCAGCACATCAAATTCACAGTCGAAGAAGAGAGTGATAGATCCATCGTATTCGTCGACACGAAGACAACTAGAAATACTGATGGATCAATTAAAACCAGTGTTTACAGAAAAGCAACCCATACCGACAAGTGTCTCCATTTCAACTCCCACCACCCTTTGCAACACAAACGCTCAGTGGCCAGAACCCTTCTTGACAGAGCAAAGAATATTCCGTCGACTGACGAAGACAAAAAGTCCGAAGTACAACACGTGGTGGACGCACTCAAAACCAATGGTTACACGGACCAATACTTAAAAAGCTGCCAAAGAACCAAACCACCTAAAGCATAGAATCAGCCCCAAAATAATCAGCCACAAAGCCACAGAGGCTTTGTTACTTTGCCATATTTTCAAGGAATCTCTGAAAAAAAATTGCAAGAACTTTGGGACAATTCGACGTAAACGTTGCTCATAAACCCGTCAAGACGGTTGGTTCGATCCTGAAGAAATCGAAGGACAAATTCGATCAAGACCTGTCAACTGGTGTCGTGTATAAAATCAATTGTAAAAACTGTGAAAAACTTTACATCGGTCAAACATCCAGAGCACTGAGATCCAGAACAAAAGAACACAAAAGAGCCGTCCTCACATGTGACAAGATTTCTCTTTTGGCGCAACACTCTATGAAAAACAACCACGAATTTGATTTTAATAATGTCAAGGTCATTGACCGCTGTCCCTTGTGGTCGCGTGGATTGTTCTTGGAAGCGTGGCATTCCATTCGCGAACCGAACTCAATTAATGACCACGCGCATATTCCAGACATTTATAAAATGCTAAATTAATCCCTAGCGAGTTCCTCACATTTTTATAAACATCTCATTTATATTTAGACGCCGTTAACATTCATTTCATCACTGAAGAAGGTTATAGCATTTTAGCCGAAACGTCTATTTTAAGATTTTTAAGTCAGTGACAACAACTTTTAAGATTTTATTACTATGCCTGACCACAACTACAGTATTTTTATACAGTAATGTACTAGTTAAAACTTCATCCACACTATTCAATTTGATAAAAATCGTACAAACTCCCTCCATGGAAGTCTCCGTGGCGCAATCGGCTAGCGCGTTCGGCTGTTAACCGAAAGGTTGGTGATTCAAGCCCACTCGAGGACGGTTCATTTTCTTTTGATAATTATTTTCTATATAGTTAGCGTCAGGACTCCATCCATCCTTCCTGTTAGCGTAATTGTTAGTTGTATTGCATGTAAGAAGGTCTATTCAAACAAAAAAACCCTGCGCAGATGTGATGTAACTAAACCGTTGTTATCGTGATCGTTATCATTATTGGCTTTTTTTACAGTTGAAGCAAATTTGGCTCTAATTTTTCATAAAAGGGTAAAAATTTGTCCATATTTGAATGATCCAATTAGTACTATAATTTGTGCATTCAATATTACGTATTTAGTCTTCAAATGTTTGTCTTATTAACGTAATTACATCACCTTTATTACCGCCGCGCGCATTAATCGCCTGCTCCCGTGACTAGAAGTTGAAGGACTTGAACATAAGCATACTTTTTGTGATATATTAAAACGTTCTTTTATAAACAGCATACCTTGCCCCTAGACAATCGTTTAGTTCTTAATTAAAGATATCTGAGGCATTTGACGGCTAATATTGGCTTGCTCATTTGACGGTTGACGGTAAAAATATTGCGGTTTTGACGGTTGACAGTTAATGTTTTGGTTATTTGACGGTTAACCCCATTGAGACCTCTGCCTATCGCTAAAACAAGGATAGCATCGTTTTTGAAAAACTTCAGTTTTGAGCATCGTGAGAAGTATGCAAATGTTCAACTGTTTGCTGTACTTCGTAGACTTATTTTTTTCTGTCTTCCTGATCAAAAAACTAGAAAGCACCAGTTCCAGATTAGCACACCACAGAGTATGGCAGCTTTCATTCGTAGCCGGTTTCCGTAGTGTATTGGTTATCACGTCCGCTTAACACGCGGAAGGTCGCCGGTTCGAGCTCGGCCGGAAACATATGATTTTTTTTTCTATGAGACTATATCTTGCTACCCAACTCTAGCCAGCTCTTACAAAATTTTCGGTCAGCGAAAACAAAACAAAAGGAAAAAAACGAAAGGTGTTGACGTAACCGAGCTCCATCAATCTTTTATCCTTTAGCAATTTCATATTAGGATCGATACCTTAAATAACGGTAGCGAGCTATGATCTTAATGAAGCTTATGTTATTGATTGTTAGTGGGTTGGTAACCAAAAATGTACGAGTTCTAGTCGGAGAAACCAAAAATCTATTGGCAATTAGTTGACGGTTGACTAGAATTTTTGTGTCAAATGTCAATTTCAACTTTCATATTCTCCAACGACAAAATCATCGTTTTATACTTTTCTATTCTCTTTGTTGTGTTCCAGGGTATTTTAAATGGAGTAATTAATCAATTTCTTTTATACGTTTTGCTGATAAGATTTGGCGAAACAGGAAGATGATGACATCGACCCAATCCATACCAAACAACCCATAACTTTAACCTCTATTATTGTAAAGCATGATGGGAACATCTTTGAGGGTGTAAAGTATTTGCGTTCGAAGAACGCAAACCTAATTTTGGCCTGTGGCTTTCCAGAGTTGGTTGCCTTGTGCACGGTTATATGCAGAAAAACTCCACATTCCTGTAAGGACACCAAAATGGCCACCCCGCTTAATTTTTACAGGGACATGTCACGGCCAGTAAACTGGTGCCGTTTAATACTGAGACATGTGATTACATGTGATAAGACATGTGGCGAACATATGAGCATGGAGGCAGGCCATGCGAGCTCGACTTTGCGCTGTTTTCTTTGACTTCTTTCCATTCAGGCGCTGTGAGCTTCGCCATTTTGTGCTCTCAGCGTTGGATCTTAGTGAATATAAACGCTTCAATGGTAGCATTTATCGAAATATGAGGGCATTGTCCTTGTTTATTTTGTATGTTTGGAATGTTAATTGTGGGAAACCAGCTATATTTTGATTGCGTTTGTTGATTAGTTCCGGTCGCGACAGATACATGTAGCTCAATCTTTATCCGGTCAAATATTGTTTGGAATGGGCGGGGAAAGATTCTTAAGAGTGTGCCTGAACCGAGGAACGGCAAATTATGTAAATACTGTTTACTTTATTCATCAGGAGAAATACTCGAATCAGTCGCACGGGGTTTGTTTACGCTGACGATAAGCGGGCACACGATTGCAAATGCTTGCTTATATTTGTGCTTCCAGCTTAGAATAATGTATATAAAATACACATTTTCAAATTAACCATTACGCTTAAACGTTACCAGTTAATGTGAGAATATGAAGCACAAAATTTGAGTCTACGGAAACTGGCGCTGTCACGCAACGAATCAAGAAATTATAGTTAGTACAAGCAAGGACTTTGACACTATGATATATCTGTCTGTGAAACCTCGGTTGTCGATGAAAAACGTTGATTTTAGCAATAGACAGAGGTTGAAAGTTAGTTAGTGAAACCATTTATTTAAGGTATATATATTAAAGTGAAGGCGTCCGAGTCGAACGCACTCTCATAATCTTTGATTACTACTAGTTTAGCAATTTAAATTGGTCAGCGGATTCACTGAAAGTCTAACAGGAAGATAACGAGCGAGGGAAACATCGAGTGAATGTCCCATCTTTGCCTGCAAATTGGAATTAATACTATGTTTTTCCATGTTGACATTCGTGTAAATGTTGTTGCACAATGTGTAAACTCATCTGAGAACAGTTGCAGGGCCCCAATGAAGAACACCTTTGATGAAGTATGCGCCCTACTAAACATGTATTATTATGATTATTGTTCTGTGCAGTCTTGTAGTTACCAGTCCAACTCCGCTGATTGATTTTCCGCGTCCCGTCAATAAAGCAAGATCAGGAGCTCATGACACGGAGCGTCCATCTCCCATACCAACCCTAGGATTCAACCCTTTCTAGTATCTTTTTATTTTTAGACTTTGACCTCTGGGACTTTTCGGAGCCCGCCTTTCAAACGCCCAATCAAAGCCCAGGTGGTCCCCGAGGGACCCCTAAGAGGTACCAATTCTAAAACGACACATTATCTCCTGTCATATTTTTTTGGCTCAATACGCTAAAAGGTACAGAAAAGCTCCCGCTGTGGACCTTTTGAGGCTGAACACCCTAAGTATTGAGCTATCTTAGTACTGCTGGAAATTACCAAGCGTGAAAGTGGACATGTGACCAACCTAGTACTACTTGTATAAACAATGTTTTTTTAAAATATTTTTTCTTTTTAGTTTTAAAACATTAACAAATAAACAGTAATACACGAGGTTATCTAATGTAGGGCGCCGTAGCTCAGTTGGTTAGAGCGCCTGTCTAGTAAACAGGAGGTCATGGGTTCAAATCCCATCGGTGCCTTACAGATGTTGCACTTTTTAATTTGTTATTACTTTTGAAAATTGCTCAACGAAGCTGCACATGTTGTACCCCTAGGATTTTTTTTGGTTGTGTTATCCGATGGATTAACTTTTAAGATTACGCCAGAGTCGACTGAAAAATTTCAAGAATTATATGGAACGTAACTTGCGAATTAATGACCATTATAATGTAGATAGGACCCTGCGCACGCTCTGATTAGTCAAAAACCCATGCTTTTTACTCTGGAGATCAGAGTATAAAGAATAGAAAAAGCATGTTTTATTGTTTCTCGCATGTAAAATCTATATCACTAAGCAAATGAAAAAGCCTAAGCCGTGTATTACAATGTGATAAAACACTCTGCACAATTGAGACCACTCGAGAAATCTACATTTCTACTTTTCCCTCGTGTTCTCAAATGCCCATCGTGTTTTATCGCGGTGTAACACACGAGTTAGGCTTCCTTGTTTCTTAATAATGTGTTCATCGTAGTTTCCGTAGTATAGTGGTTATCACGTCCGCCTCACACGCGGAAGGTCGCCGGTTCGAGCCCGGCCGGAAACATTCCTTTTCATTTCTTTATGTGACTTCTGCAGTTTTTTTTTTTTTATAATTGTACGTCTCGATCTCTTTATGGACTGTTTTACGGCAATGAAAATATACTCAAGTAATAGTAATCTTGTCAAGTAAATTAACCACAATTGAGGGATGTCAAAATTAAATAGAAGATTTTGCTGCGCCATTTCAATTATTTAGTAGTTATTTTCCTGTTGTAATCTTATGACAATAGTAATATTATGACAAAAATTCTTCCAAAATTAGTAATTCGTTTTATCTAAGACTCTGATTTTCATGTAACAATCGGGGCTAGCCCAGATGGTAGAGCGCCCGCTTTGCATGCGGGAGGTACCGGGATCGATACCCGGATTCTCCAAATAATGTTATTTCACTCTAAAAGACAAAATTCAGATCGAGTGATTTTTAAGTAGTATTTGGCAAGTTATTTTATTCCAAATTTTACAAATAGCAGTAAGTCTTTTTAATTGTTTCCTTCGACGAAGTGGAACGCACACCTAATTTTGACCTGTGGCTTTTCAGAGTTGCTGTGTCTGTGCACGGTTATAGGCCGAAAAAGACACATTCCTGTAAGGACACCAAAATGGCCACCCCGCTTGATTTTTGCAGGGCCATGTCACGGCCAGTAAACTGGTACCATTTAATGCTAAGACATGTGATGAGACATGTGGCGAACATGTGAGTATGTGAGCAGGCCATGTAAGCTCGTCTTTCCGATGGATCTTTCTTTGACTTCTCTCCATTCAGTCGCCGTACGCTTCGCTATTATGTGCTCTCAGAGGGAATTGTCCTTGTTTATTAACACGACTTGGCTTTGGGATGATGACCGTGGGAACAGCTACATTTTGATTGCATTTGTTGATTAGTTCCAGTCGCGACAGAGAGCTCAGTCTTTATCCGGTCTAAATTTTATTGCTTGGAATCGGTGGAAAAGTACTCTGAAGGCAAGACCCATGAGACTACTTTATTCATCAGGGGAAATACTCGAATTAGTCGCACGGAGTTTGTTTACGATAAACGACCACGCGAAACGAACACGCCATTGCAAATGCTAGCTTAGAATAATGTACGTAATTTAAATATTCTATGAAGCTTGAGAGTCTACAGAAACTGGCAGCGTCACGCAACGTATCAACAAATCGTGACCTCTTCACTAGCATGGACTTTGACACTATGCATATCTGACTGTAAAACCTTGGTTGCTGCTGAAAAAGTTGAAAGTCAGCTAGTGAAATCATTTATTTATGGTATATATATATTAAAGTGAGAGCGTCGAACGTACTCTCATAATCTCTGATTACTACTAGTTTTAAATTAGTTAATGTGGTGTATTTCAATCTCTTTTTTCATGCTCGGTAACACTTGACGAAAACTGGTAACCTGTTTTTCAAAATAGCCTCGCAATAGCTAAGGCATCTGTACAATGGGGGATTAGCTCAAATGGTAGAGCGCCCGCTTAGCATACGGGAAATACGGGCACCGATACCCGGATTCTCCAAAATCAAAACTTTTGCTAGCAATGTTAACATTTTTTTTGGCTTTTCTTTTCTGTTTGCAGTTCTTTTTACCTCATTTATCTGCTCTTAAAACGCAGGTAGTGTGCCATGACTTCCTGCACAAAATCACTGTATTACACATCATCAGTGTTCACAGGAGCCATAATCGGGGACGGAGACCGTAACTCTTGGGATTCGCGCGCACCTATGATATGGGACAATTTTGCTATTTTTAGAACAGATTGCGCCATCCTGACGTCATATATCTGCGCGGATTCACGCACATGTCGGGGGCTCTCGCGTGGATGTTGTCACGTTGCGTGATCAAATGGTGAGAGTTGAGAGGTTCTCTTGCGTATTTTTGACAGCGATAGCAGGGAATAAGGCAGGGAATACGAACCAGGGCGCTTATATGTAGTTTTATGCTCTGAGCTAACGGAAAAGGTGGGTTTTTCAGGGTCGAAAACAAGACTTTAATTTCGCGCTGGGAATGAATAATAAGATCTGCTCGCGCTAGTTGTTAGCTTACGAGTATGTTTCTGCGTTTGTTCTGATTTAAGAATATAGCAAGAAAACTCTCTACTCTGGTATCGAGTTAATTTGTGAGTTTCTCAGACAATGGTTCATTATAAACAAAACCTGTTTTGACGGTTTCTTATTGTTTCTGCTTGTTTGGTGAGTTTGCGAAAGTTTTGAAAGGAAAGTCTGACGCCTACGATTAGCTCATTTGCATAGTGCAGCTCGTGCACTTTCAAGTGCGAGTCGGTGTTTTCAGTTGTCAACAAGTCTTGACAAAGATTTCTTTCGTTATCTTTTGTGCTGAGATGCTGTAACAAATTTCACGAACGCAAAAAAGGCTACTAACGTCATGTGTGTTTCTTCAACATAAGCATAATGAAGTTTTACACTGCGAAAATGAAAATAGACAAGGAGTTTTGATAACTCGATCAACAAAATCGAAATCGTTATTCCAAGTTGATTAAAGAAAGCGTCATCGTAACTTTGTTGATTACTTCTGCTTTATTCACATGTTTTCAGCTTAGCTTTTAATATGTTCTCAAACATTTATCAATCTTAAACGTATTTTAAAACTATATAGTTATTGTTTGAGTTCGATATACGCGTTCACACGAAAGTGCGGCGGAAGTACAATTTGTCATGTTTACTGACTGTACAAAACACGCATCGGCGGGCGCTCTCATTCATCGACAACTGAGAATTTACTGGATTTATACAAGGATAAAACTAAGCAGTATCTACGGACGTAAAGTTATTGGGCCTTGATGAAACATCAAGCGTTACTTACAATTCAAGCGAAACTCAAACTAGCAATTATTTTGTTTTACTTTTCGGTCGCGATAGACTGACAAATTCCTCGCAAGCCTGTGACAAGAGGACCTAGGAAACTATGAAGTCCTGAAGCTCTGCTATATCTAAATATATCCAGCTAGTTTTTTGCTGTGTAAAGGAAGAGCTGTTAATCTTCAACATATGTGAAATTTAAAGTAGAGTAATGTACAGCTCATGTAAGAGAAGCATCCGTGGGAACACAACTTGGTCAGCGATATCATCATCAGTCCTCATCCCGCCATCGGACGCATAAGGCCTTCACAATGGCATGGTATAAATCAGTTCTGTAACGCTATCTCGTGGTACACCATGGAATATCCCACTTGTCACTTGTATTTTCTTGTTATACACACTGGCCTAAAGGCTCGTTTATATACCGAGGAAATTCAAGAGGCTCGTAAAATATTCTATGGTATACCACTTGAAAGCGTTGCATAACATTATGACATTGTTTCGCTTCTTACAGCAACTTTTACCCTTTAGAATTAACAAAAGCTAGCTATATACAGAGCTCTTAAATGGAGTGTTTTGTTTATATTGTTTCCATTCTCAGTTAATTATTGTAATTTGTTTGTAAAACTAATAGTTTATTACAGTCAGGAGTTACATTCAGGTACTTAAGTCATATAAAAGGCTATGATTTTTTAACCGTTGATCACCAAGGGAAAAACACGATCGAGTTGAACACAGAAAAAAAAAAATTATTCAACATAATTGTTGACAAATCTGGGGAAAACATTGGCAACTGTCTGGTCCGTGTGAGGTTCCAACTCGGCGTTATCAACACCATGCTCTGCCGACTGAGCTAACGGACCAGTTGTAGGTACCAAATGTGAAACAAAGAGAACATGTGGTTACTGAATAGTCAATAACCACAATGGTGAATAAAGACTAGTGCAGTTTGGGATACATGTATCAAAGAAAATGTAAAGAGAAACATATACAAGGAATTCAGTACATGTGACAGTTTGATTTATCTCGCCGCACCCTTAGATTACGTCGAGAAACGAGGCTTAAACAAATAAAAAGACTAATTTAAGGTGGCTCAAAACAATTTCCAGCAGTTATATCTTGATGGGTTATTATAACCGCTCTTTATCACTTGATGCTAAAATCATTGTATCAAAAAACTGCCCAATCATCGCTGAACTCGTTGTGATCATTTTCGTGACACAATGGGTTACCATAGCAATACCTGCTAAAAACACACTTAATTACAAGTTTAGGGGCTTATAATTCATAAACGACATGGAGAATTTTTTATATTATCAAATTTTGATAAGTATATTAGTATATTAGTCTCGATTTCAAACAGTCTTACTCTATTTTTCAAGAAAACTTGCTTTCTGGCTGGATCACGTTAATAAAGCCTCTTCGTTTCATTTAGTGCTTCTAATTAATCCGTTTTCCATCAAGATCAAAATCGACACGCAATGGTTAAAAAATACTTTAAAAGACCAGTCTCCTTTCGAATATTTGCAGACTAATCAACTGTATATAAACGGGAAAGGCAAACCCTGCTATGTATCTTTTATAAGCAAGCGTCTAAACCTCAATAATCTAGTAATTCCACTTGGAGCTAACTGAAAATAAATATTACGTGACGCCAGTCACGTAATACATGTAGCGAGTTTGAACTTATATTTTGGGCTTTGTCTGTAGTTTTATGAACCTTGCGTGAAACAATGAAACAATGTTGTAACAACGACATGGATAAACTCTCTTTTTGTATATTTCCCACAAAGCAAGGCCCACAAATGGAACAAAAACAGACTAGAGTGCTCAACAATAGAGTTCTTTGAACATACCGCATTATGCAAATTTGAGAAGAGACTGTCGCGAACTTTTGCATTTTACCTGTGTGAACCTCGATTGCCCAGAATTTTTTTTTCCATATTATTATAGTAGAAACGACACTCGTTTGCACTGTACTTGTTTTAGTTCCATATCGGACATACCAAGATGCGTTTTAAGCCCGTAAAACTACGCAATTTTTGCCGTTTTCATAGGGGCTTTAGAAGGCAATTCTTCAACGGTCGACGGAATTCTTCAAAATGCCTGAAAAATTTAAAACTTCTTATTGTTAGATAGAAGAAAAGTATAGCTCTTATGCTAAGTTTACTCCGAGTTCTAGTTTTGTAAATTGTTTCAATGCGAATACCGAGAACTTTTTTTTTTGCATATTTTTTTTGCATATTTAATGAAGCAAAAAGCTATATTTTCGTTTTTTGCGAATTTCTCGAAGAATTTAAATTCTATTGAAATCGGAATAATCTTTTCGAAAGTGGCTCTCTAAAGGCGTTCTTTAGGCAAAGTTTCAGGATTTTCGATTTTTCCAACCTGGCCAGCCATTCTCGATATATCCAGTCAGTGACTCTTAAGAGGTGCCCTCTGTAATTTTCAACTATGGCCATTTGGACCAGAAAAAATCAAATTCCTCAAACTTTCTCAGATGAATGGTCTAGATAAGTGATTCACAAAAATACAACTTTCAGTTCAATTCGATTCGTATTTTAGCGCTGGGGCCACCATCTTGGTTTTGCCCCTCTGAGAGGGCTTTCAGCGGCCATTTTAGGGCACATTTTTAACAATTTGCCATACAAAGAAAACGATCTAAATCCGGGTAAAAACCCTTTAAATTTCTTCCCTTTCGGACTACTCATGAAGCGCCACAAAATAGGCGAAGTCTAAAGGAAAATATCGCCAAAAGTACATCACTTGAGATCCCAAAACTACCCTCCACTTAAAGAGCAATGTCTCACCTGTAAAAATATGTAATAAAATTTTGGGGCAGTTAAAACTGTAAAATGTTAGAAGAAGAAGTTTAAGCTGTGCTTTTGTCAACAAAGACCGCCGTCCTAATTAGCATAATAACATGAAAATAACGATGCACAGAGAAAATAATGATATATTCCACTTACCTCGCGACATGTCGACAACTGGATGTTCCACGATGCCTCATGTTATATTTCCAGTATGTTTCAGCCGCATTTTCGGTGATTAGTGTACGAAATCACTCTCAGACATCGCCACGGTTAAGCAGATTTCAACTCTCCGAAGCCCGCTTCATAACATCTATCAATATTATTTGTCTTTTGCCTCATAAGCTGCCGTTTACAAGAAGTTTACCAGTTTGCTGAGATCCTAACTGACCCAGAAGTTTGTTAGCAGCCTTTAAAATCTTCCTTTTAATCGAGGATTCTCATCAAGAACTCGTTTAAGCTCAGTTCTGTTTTGACCTGTTATGCACTCGCCATCATTCCACAGATTGCGTTACATTTGACAAATGCGCATTCCAACGGGTAGGGGTAGGGTGGGTAGGAAGTGAAAATGTAACCGACATTATATTAAAGCCATTTTACGCATTTCTGTGGCTAAACTAGTAACTGGCTTTCCCAGAATGATTTGAACATGAGCTTCTGCTTGCAGGTATTTTCTAGGTTATTTTTGCAGAGTAGGTGAGGAGGGGGGGGGGGGGAGGTCGTGTATTAAAAAAAAAGAAAAAAGAAAACGAGAGACAGTATCAGGTCAAAAGATTATGGTCTGTGTATCTTGATCAGCTTTATCAGTTCATCACTGAGGCCAGTGAGGCCCTATTAGGGGTTTTCAGGATACTGGATATTTGGGTAAAATTAAAAGTTAATAGGATGCAAGAAATTTAGGAGAAATATTAATGGGGTAGAGCATGTTTAGATCAGATAAAACAGGACATTAATTGAGTAGGAAATCGTTGAGCTGGATTTAACAGGATACGAGATATTTAGGACAAAAATTAACAGGATAAGGGATACACCGACACCCTCCCCCCCCCCCCTTCCCCCACAATGGGGCCTCAACAATGGTCAGCTATTTAGGATGAAATAAATGTATGTCAACTGCTATAAGCATTTATTCTGGACTCTTAGTACTTATATCACGGTGGAATATGAACGTTTTGTATCAGATGTTAGGGGTTTTAAGGTTAGGTAACGCAGCTCCTTGTTAGTAATTTCGGAGCCCACACTTGTTACACTGAATAGATAGATAAAGACGAGGCTGGAGAAATAAACAGAGAATGAAATGTGTCCCGAATTCTGTACCGTTTAACACGAATTTCTTACATGGCAACCTTTGTGTCTGCAAAGAGATCGAGGCACAACATTCCACACTATATTTGTAAACAACTATCCTAATCTCATTGACAGCCATTAGTTTTTGACGAGAATTTTCAATTATTACCAATAGAATACGGATAGAACTCCAATAAAAAGCCTCTTCCTTGTGTTTTTTTTGTTCAGCATTATACTTGTGTCTTTCGCTGCCCGAAATGCCATCAAATGCTGTGAAAGGCAACATTTTTTCATCATTTAATTATCTACTTATAAAAGTCGGATAGTGGACCATGATGAATTTTTGTACAAAATCACTGTATTGCAGTCACTCTGCTATCTACTGACACTAGAACAAAGGTCCTTGTCGTTCACTCTCTATCTCCAGCGTGAGATATTCTATGGTATACCACTTGAAAGCTTCATGATATTGTTTGGCTTCTTACAGCGACTTTGACAAACGTTACCCATAAACTGAGCTTTAAAATGGAGTGTTTTGTTTGTATTGTTTCCATTCTCAGTGAATTATTGTTATTTTGTTTGGAAAACTGACAGTTTAGTACAGTCAGGAATTACACTTACTTAAGTCCCACAAAAGGCTATGAATCTTGGATCGTTGATCACCAGAGGAAAATCATAATCGAGTTGCACACAGAAAAAAACTGGGGAAAATATTCGTCTGTCTAGTCTATGTGAGGGTCGAACTCGCGACCTTGGCGTTATCAGCACCACGCTCTGCCGACTAAGCTAACGGACCAGTTGCTAGTACCAATTGTAAAACAGAGAGAACATGCGGTTACTGAATAGTGAATAACCACAATGGTGAATAAAGACTAGTGGAGTTTGAGGATACATGTATCAAACAAAATGTATACAAAGAATTCGGCAGATGTGACAGTTTGGTTTTTCCTCGCTGCGCTCTTACATTACGTCGAGAGACGAGGCTTACAGAAATAAAAAGGCTAATTTAAGGTGGCTTAAAACAGTTTCCAGTAGTTAGATTTTTATGGGTCATTATAACCACTCTTAAACATAAAAATTACCATTTCCTCGATTGTGATTGGTTTAAAAAAACTCCTATTTTCCACTAATTCACTTGTCAAGTTGTTATCGGACAGTTTGTTGTTGGACAGTTTGTTATTGGTCAGTTTGTTATCGGACAGTTCCATAAGCCAATCACATTCAAAGTTGTAGTTTAAATCAACCAATCAAATTCAAAGTTGTAGTTACGTGCGTGCGTAAGCGCGTACACTTGCTTTTGTGTTTTTGGTGCCTAATTGCCGGTAGGAGGCGCGGTGGCCTTAGAATGTTTACATCTCCTTTGTAGGTATTTTAATGGAAACTTTCTCTTTCTTTCATAACTTGGCTATTCTTCTTTTCTCGGAAATTGTAATTTTTATGATTAATTGGTAATAAGACTTCGTGTCGTCCAATTTTGGTCAGTAATCAAACTCGTGATAAACGAATCGGTCTCCTGCTGCGCGGTCGTCCGATTTTGTTATCACTCTCATGATAACGGATCAACAAACTACCCAATCACATGAACACGTTGTTATCATTTTCGTGACACAAAGGGTTACCATAGCAACAGTATAGCCAAAAATGGAGACGAGTTTTTTCAAATGGTTTCACACCAATGAGTAGTATAATTCATTACATGTCTTGATTTTCATTGAATTTCCTGTGTAATGGGGGATTAGCTCAAATGGTAGAGCGCCCGCTTTGCATGCGGGAAGTACCGGGATCGATACCTGGATTCTCTAAGATCATGATTTTTGACCCATAGTAATATATTTTTTTGTCTTTTCTTTGTCTTTTCTTTTTGCAGTTATTTTTTCAACTTTTATCCACTCATAAAACTCGGATAGTGGACGATGATGACTTTCTGTACAAAATCACTGTATTCCAGTCACTCTGCTATCCACTCGCACTAGAACAAAGCCTGGTCGTTGTCGTTTACTCTCTATCTCCAGCAGCCGAGGATGGCGAAGATGACGACCTTGGAGTGTCTGATGACTCGGGTGATACGAAATCCCGAAAGGAGTCTAGCGAAGATGCCAAGCATTTATTTTTTGTCAAAATTAGATCACAGATAAAATCTAAATTCTGGTCCTGCAGTAGATTAGAATCTAATATGGCTTTTATTTTAACATGCCAGGCGCTCATTCCTTATCAAAATTAGATGGTAACATTTAAACTCCGGTCCTGTAGTAGACTAATTAAGGAACTTGTCTTTTATTTTAACACTTGAGTAATAACCGTTGGTCCGTTAGCTCAGTCGGCAGAGCGTGGTGCTGATAACGCCAAGGTCGTGAGTTAAACCCTCACACGGACCACCAAAGTTCCTTTTTTTTTTTATGGTATGCTGATTCAAAAACATTTTAAAGCTTATATTCGTCTCTTTTTTTTTCAAGCAAACTCTTCTAAGGACAACCCTGACAGCATTACCTGAATCATGAACACAGGCTACCCTGCCTGAACTAGCTTACAATTCCCATGTTGTTTTGAGTCAGTTTTCTCTATTTGAACATAAAATTGAGCTACTTTAAGTCTATGCAGTTATAGAAACTGAAGTCACAAATTTCGAACGTTTTCAGTTTTTCGACGAAATGATTCTTCTACTTTTGCAGCAGTCTCAAGTCATGTACTGGCAAATTAAAATCGAAAGTTAAATTGAGTTTCTGTTATCTTACAAAAAATGGAGAATCCGGGTATCGATCCCGGTACTTCCCGCATGCGAAGCGGGCGCTCTACCATTTGAGCTAATTCCCCATTCCTCAGGTGTTTTATTGAAAAAGAAAGTCATGTAATGAAATAAAGTTATAATGCGAAACTATATCCATGTTTTCGACAAATTTGGCTGAAAATAAAGAGGAGATATTAATGCGATACAATTACTCTGATTTTAAAACACTTAAAAATGCTATTTTAAAATTACCCAAGAAGTGATAATTTACCATATAACATTAAAGAATTACTATAGATCTGAATTTTGTATTTCCATTCAGAGAAAACATTTCAACAACGTAAACATTTTTTACCAGTTTTCATTGCATATATACACGACTTGAACTTAAATCTTACGATCTAGTTTATATTCTTAGTTCGTCAAAGCTATTCAGCTATCCGCAAACAACTATTTTTTTCATAAGATTATGTCGCATTTAGTTTCGTTTTATGAGCAGAAAAATGAGAAAAAAAAAAAAGAATTGCAAAAAAAAGAAAAGACAAATAAATTATCTTTATTTTGGAGAATCCGGGTATCGATCCTGGTACTTCCCGCATGTAAAGTGAGCGCTCTACCGGCCCATTTGAGCTAATTCCCCAGAATATTTCCCCCATGGGAAACTTATGAGTGAAATTACTTTGACTGAGTAAATTTAGAGATTTACATGATTTATATTACGGTATCTAGTAGATCATTATCTGCGGTGAATAGGTTAATTCCTTTAACAAGAAAATAAACAGACAATACTGACACAAAATAACTTGACAATTTGAAGCTAGTTCAGCAGGGTAATCAGAATCTTTATTTAATCGTGGAACGACCTAGCACATTTGTTCCAGAGCTGCAATACAATAAACGTAACATAGCATATTCTATGACATAGTATAAAATAGTTTTGCAGTGCCATCTCGTGGTATATCATGAATATCCCACTTGTCACTTGTATTTTCTTGGGCGCTTTGAATTCACGACATGGTTTGGTTTCTTACAACAACCCTTACCCTTTAAACTAGAGTAAAGCTTCCTAACAGAGCTCTAAACTGTCTCCATTTATTGCTATTTTGTTTGAAAAACTGACAGTTTATTACAGTCAGGAATCTTGGAACGTCGATCACCAAAGAAAAAACCATGATCAAGTTGCGCTCAGAAAACAAATTAAATGTATTCAACATAATTGTTTAAAAATGTGGGGAAAATATTGGCGACTGTCTGGTTCGTGTGGGGGTCGAACTCATCACCTTGGCGTTATTAGCACCACCTTCTGCCGACTGAGCTAACGGACCAATTGCTGGAACAAGTGCATATTAAAACAAAGCTGATTACTTGGTAGAACACTATTAATAACGTTACTGCTACATTTTGACAAAAAACTTGTCCTTGGCAGTTTTAAATTAAAGTTTTCATTTACCTGGTAAAACAAGATTTCAAGCTTTATTATTGTTGTAAAATCGATCTTAACTTGGTTTACTTGGGAGACTAAACTCAGCATTGCTGAATAAGACGTGGATGAATAAATTATCAAAATTGCTAAAAATAAAACAAAAACAAAAACAAAAACAAGCAGAAACAGAGAAATTAACAAAAAAACGAAAACCAACGACAAAATGCAAAACACAGACTATAGCATCACCTCATGTTTGTTTAATAGCAAAAAAGTAATTTTCAAGTGTTTTTAAAATATTTAATAATTTGGGTCCACCCACACTAAAATAGTAATTTTCGTGGTCCATGTGTGGGTCGAACTCACGACCTTGGCGTTATCAGCACCACGCTCTGCCGACTGAGCTAAGGGACCAAACACATCAACCTTGGTGCCGTTTTTTGTTTGTTTGTTTTTTTTTTTAAGTATTGCTGCCTTTGTACAAGAACGTAGTTAAAAGTTCGGCCAAATGAGGAACAGCACCCGCTTATTGGCTTTGTTCAAACTAATTCGGTTTTATTCTTTAAGATGTATGTATACATTGCTAACGTGCTCTCTCAAATGATGAGGGGATTTTTGTTGCAATATAGTTATCCCGAAATCATTTATTAGAAGTTGTTTCCCATTTATTTGCTAATAATGTCTCGTCAATATCAGTAGTTTATGTTAATAACGAAGCAGGCAATATTACGATGGCTTTTGTGACGTCACAATGGCCATATGAAACAACGGAGCACCTGCCTCCTTTTTTTGCAGACAATTCCAACTGACTACCATAAAACCCTAGATTAAAATATCACTTAACCAACTGTTTCTGTTGGCCGGGAAACATTTCCAACGACTTCTAGGAAAATATTAATCTAAAGTAATTTTGATCTAGTCCTCTTGTTTTAAACCGATCAGGGCGAATAAACTAATTTAAAAAAATACAGGAAAAGAGAAATCAGAGTATAGTCAGTAAGAAATCTTAAAATAGTATTTTCCAGGTGGTTTACTTAAAAGGAAAAGTTGGTCCGTGTGAGGGTCGAACTCACGACCTTGGCGTTATCAGCACCACGCTCTACCGACTGAACTAACGGACCAGACACATTATCCTTGTGCCGTTTTTTATTAAATACTACTGCCTTTGTACAGGAACGTTGTCAAAAGTTTGGCCTAATGAGGAACAGCACCCGCTTATTGGCTTTGTTCAAACTGATTTGGTTTTATTCTTTAAGATTTATGTATATATTGTTAACGTGCTTTCTCAAATGATGAGGACATTTTTGTTGAAATATAGTTATCCCGAAATTATCTATTAGAAGTTGTTTCCCAGTTATTTTATAATCATGTCTCGTCAATATCAGTGGGTCCATTTTGGTCCATTTTGGTGATTTAACCTAAACAATAGCCCTTTTGTTAAACCTAAACAATAGCGCTTTTGTTATTAGAAGCGCCGAGTTCTTTTTCCGAAGTTTAGCGAGAAAACTTGTGATCATCGGAAAAATTGTCGGCGTGACGAATTAGCTACCTTGGGGGAGTGAGGAGTGTAATTTTTGTTATGACAAGATCAATTTCCACCAGGGGAGCCCAAAGGGACACTTGACCGGCTGTATGAGTATCGGCCAGACTCTCACCAATAAAGTAAGAGCTTTAGGCTTATTCCAAACGTCGTGCTACTGCCATGCCGAACGAAATTCAAGAACTTAATTTGGCTTAAGCACGGCAGTTGCACAACGTATATTTTTGTAATCGGCTATCAAGGCATGGCCCGCCTAGATTAGCCTTTCAGTGCTACTTGCGGGCTTGCGACTTGGCTTCAAACGGCGTGCTCTTGTAGGGCCGAACTGAATTCATAGCCTGTTACCAGCTGCCGTTGCTTTCTATTATTTAAAATGGTCTTCAGCAAGGCAAACTTCTTCCCATCTTCGGCGACTGAATTAAATTCGATGTTTGAAACCACTGGCGTTCTTTTCTCATACCACTAGTGTGTCAAATTCATTTGAGTTCATCACTGCAGTAGCACGACGTTTGGAATAAGCATTAGCTTACAAGTTTGATTGGCAATGTTCGCTTTTATATCGATTTGATTTGGCAAAAGATAAAATGATTTAGTTACTTGTGCTAGCATGACAAAGTATTATTAAACTTAAACTTAAACTTAAACGGCCGGGACAAGAAGAGAAGCTGAGGAGGAGTGATTGATGTAATACATTTCTATGTGTTAATAAATTTGGCCTTCATAAATTTTTTGACTTATTTTATCGCTGTGATAATATCAGGCAAGAGAAAAAGCGGTCATTGTGCACAACAGTTCGTTTCTTTGTTTGTCGCGTCCAAAGCAGGCGGCGTAAGTCAAAAGAAAAGAAACAAGTGCGATTTCTAATAGCCGATTAACGAATTAAGATGCTTTGTTTTTACCTAATTTAAAAGTGAAGAAAAAAAAAAAAAAAAAAACAGAGCAAAAGTTTACCCAACTCAGTTATCATTAGTGCAAGCAAAATATTGCCAACTGATCGCAGACTTCCTTCGGATTTTTTTTCGTTGCCTGTGGAAAGCGGAGATGATCATTCACAACAAGTTCAACATTAAGCTTATTTCGCACACTTCTGTAACACGCATCCAGTTTCGTGGCCGTGAAATTCCCCGACACTCGGCGAGTCCGAGATCAGAACGTGATGTGTCAAGAAACGTGACGTGTCGGAGAGTGCCATATTCCTGATACGTACGTTGCGGCGTGTCAGGAAAAATCATAGCCTGGGTACGTCATGTGCGGCGTATCAAGGGAAGCCAGGACTCTGATACTTAACGGCACGCGGTGTTAGTTTAATCAGCCAAATTAATTGACGGAGCTTATTTCTCTTTACGCGGAAACTAAAATTTTCGGACGTGCGTTTCGTTTGTTCGTTTCAGAATGTTCAAACATATACAAACAACAAAAACAACAGCAACAATAACAGAATGCTAAATAGTATTTTTTATCACGTCCGACTACTATTTTATATTCTAGTATTTAAAATCTACTTATCGCAGGGCTCTTTTGGAATACTACCCTGGCTACTGAATGTAAAACCCTTGTTTAAATAAAGTGCTAAAAGAACCGCAGTGGAACATCCCTTCTCACCGACTTACGTGGTGGCGCAACTCACCAGTTTCGCAAAGCTTGAGAGCGGAATGCCCTAAGATCGGTTAAATGGGAGGACTTGCACCGGGACACCAACCCCATTTAACGTTGCCGCGTATTTGATGCAAACCATGGAACCCTCATAGGAGGCCTCTGGCCGATCTTAAGCTTGAAAAGATTGAATGTTGCAAAATCTAGTTATTTAGACCGACTTGTTTTCCATCATTGTGGTTACCGCTGTTAGTCTGAAAGCATCAGCGCATGCGTAATTATGGAGAGTGCCTTCAACGAAATTTACCAACCAATATTTCTTCCAGTCGGGTTTTCAGTAAGATTTCTAAACACAAATTAAATAAATGATTTTCGATTTTTTTTTTTATTGCGTCACAGTGAAAACGCTCTATAAACATTTTATCCGTCTTGGAATTGTTACGTGAATAACATTCGGAGGTCTGTGAGCGATTAAACTTTTTATTCTTTGCCGAAAGGGGCGAGTCGTTCAGACAAGTTCATTATACGTCGTAGGTTATAACGGTCTGCTGAACATCAGATTTGTTAATATTTAAATCAAGTTACCCGTGACGCGGCCAATTAAGTCAGATATAAAGAGCGGGGCCTTTGAAAAACGTCCTCGAATGGTGTCGGTGATAAAGACTGGCTTAAAATGTCGATCTGGTCTAGCTCCGGCTTTGCAGTGCTTCCATAATCAAAGCAAGTAGTAACATGAAATCTTTTGGGCGAGAGAATAATGCAGCAAAGTGAAACAATCAGCAAATTTGTCGCTTGTTGAGCATAACTGAATTTTGGTCCAGTATGAATATAAACAGCTTAAGGGGACAGCACACTTCTATTTAATCTTAATTACCTGGCAACTTTCTTCGAAGTTCCGCAAATATTTTACAGCATGTCCTTCATCTTGTAGCTGTTGTACATTACAATCAGAAAATTTAAGAGGGATGAAAGGGGGGAATAATTCTTTTTCCAGTTTGAAGCCACACTAAATTTCCAACAGAGAAACCAAACAGCAATGGTGATATCATCGATAGCCGCAATGGTGACCCCTACCAGCCGCCCCAGGGTAACGACTTACACACAACAAATTGTACCCGTAATGCCTCCCCCGGGGAGAATTTGTCGTTACTTGGCTTTTTACAATCGTTCAAATCGTATCGCACGAGAAATTTTGAAAGTCCCTTGAGTATTTTTAAGCTGCTGCCGCCATTGTTAAAAAATGGCCATATTAGGTTAATTTTGTGCTGTATAACAAAGCCTTTTGTTAGCAAAATGGACCCGCTTTCCTTGAATATCAGTAGGATAGGACGCTTGTATGGGCAGTAACCAATCAGGAGCCGAATTAAGAACAATGGATGGTATTGTAATAGTAGTAGTAATAGTAATAGTAATAGTAATAGCTAGTAGTAATAGACGCTAATATGAGCGGTAACCAATCAGGAGTCGAATTAAGAACAATGGATGCTATTGTTTTCCAAATCCAAGATGGCCGCCACAAATTTCAGCCAATCCGGAGCCGAATTAAGAATTCAAGACTGCGGCGCCAACGAAAGTCGGCCATGTTGGAAAACAGCTCACCAGCCTCGACGGAGGACTGGGATCGGTCTCACGGATTTCCATGGCGACACAAATCACGCCAGGGTCACGCAAAAAAATGTCATGCAACTTCAAACTCGATACTTACAGTGTCCTGTGGTCTTAAACGACAGGGGTCTGTCCGGCAAGCGGCCATGATGAAGACCGAGAGACTTGGGTCCAAGTCTAACCTATATAGGGGTGGTGCAAAGCATCATGGGACAATGACATCACCGGTATCCAATCAGAGGAATGAAATCAGAATGAATTTAAAACAGTGGCTTCCCCAGTCCTATTCTCTTGAGGAGAGCACTAAACCAAACATCACACAATGTCAGTTGTCACGAACTTTAATAACAAATCTTTTGCGCTAACATTAAAAGATATGACGTCATTGCCATGTTGATCGAGTAAAAAGAGCGGTTTCTATCGTCATCGCACAATGTTTCAAATGAACTTTTATGTCCAAAACGTTTGCGCTAAAATTACAGAAAGCTGGTCATTGTGTCTCAAATCAGATAACACTATGAAAGAAATGCAACAGAAACAATTTGATCTAGCGTAAATGCAATCTTTGACGAGTAGCGAATAATAAGCGAAGACAAAAATTTATAGGCTAAAAGGTGAGAAGAAAAAAATACCGTTGAAATGCTTCAAGTGAAAATGAATTGCTCATGGCAGTTTGCAATAAAATCTAAACTCCTTGATCTCGACTGTTCCCTTGAGAAAAGCATCATTCAAAGGAATCTTGAACAAACAAAAGGCATTTTGGGCGACCATTGAAGAATTAACATAAGTAGTCAGAGATGAAACATGGAATAAATTAAAACCGAAAAGCACATGTTTAGAAGCTGAAATCATGATAGACTGTATCTTAACCCTTGAGAATAAAATCAAAGGAATTTCAAACAAACGTTTCGCGCTTGAAGTAAAGATTTAACTTCATTTACAAACACTGCAAATCGCTCCTAATTCAACAATTATAGTTGTCTAAGCGGGTTTCCAATAGCGCCAAAATAAATCACTTACATCAAATATAGTCCTTTCCTTCAAAGCGTCACACAACTAGCAATCGCTCAACTCCATAGCCACGAAGACAGGAAAGAATGTTACGCTTAGAAAAGAAGACGTGTGCTGAACGTTGTCACAAGTAAAATGAATTCTCTCAAGACCGATTGACTTATAAACGGGTATTCACAAAACAATAAACAATGTCGCGTGGTTAACAACCAATGAGAGGATGGGGGATGGGGGGTACGCGATATCACGCGGTCAAGAATCAATGAGAAGACGGGGGATAGGGGTTATACCGCACAGTAATGTCATTAAATTGTTATAAGCAAAACAGAGTCTAAGTCTTTACAACGTTTATTGAATAATAACTCAAAAGAAAGAATTGATTATAATTTTAACTCTTAAAGTCTTGACAGGTTACAAAGTGTTTTGAACTAAACTCGTTTCCAGTTTCACAGATTCTTGGTCCCTGGCCCCAAAACGCACGATATTCTGCCGTAGTTTTCTTTGCTTTTGGTCATGAAGTCTTTGCCTGATGCGTTCTCGTTCCCGTTCTTCAAGAGTTTCATTTCTCATTATCTCTACATACTGACGTTCCCTCTCTTATCGTTCAGCATACTTTCTCTTTCTTATTTCTTCACTTTCTCGAATTTCGGCCTTCTTCCTCTCGAAGTGTCTTTGCTGGGGTATGAACAACCCTTGGGGTCGTGGATACCCTTCTTGGATTCTACCCCCTTCCATCCAAGCTTTGGCTTTGCCTCGGGGTTCTTGATCCACCCACTGGAAAAAGTCACACCAACGTTTGGGACATTTTAGGTATAATCTCCCTGGATTCTTCTCTGACTGGGACAAGGACATGATCAATGGACGATGGCAGTAACACTTCATGATGTGTACGGGTTTGGCCAGGTAGAACTTGTGGAGTTGACGTTTGACCGAGTCTAAGTAAGGCTCTACATTGTCTACACCGCAGCTGACAAAACAATTTTGTACGGGGCACTTGTAGTACTCCCAATGGCCGTACTGAGCGTTAGTCTCTTTCTTTAGTAAAGCATCATTTGGATGCACAGGGCAAGAGTACAGGATCTCCGTGTTCCCTCGGGTCGGTGGTGACGGATTCCTAAAGGGTTCTGTAGAGGTTTGAGGAGTACTAGGTGCTAGGGGTTGCCATTGCTGTGCGAGCCCGTCCAAAAAGACGTCAGGGTCAAAGATCTCTCCTTCCTCCAGGACTTGCCCTTCCACTATTTCCCCATTCTCTACAACCGGGGAAACTTCGTGAAATGTCTTTCCTTCGGGTTCCTGCTTGATCTTCTTGGTCTTTGCTTTCTTTTCTGCTTTCTCTTTCTTGACTACCCTCTTTCTCTTTTGGGTGGAAATCAGATAAGTAGCTGGTGAATATGGATTGTAAGAGCAATCTATCATGGCGTCTTCTTCTTTCTCTTGTTTTGGTAAACACACACTTCCTTCACTCAACATGTAGCGAGTAGGAGATTTGTGTTCCATGTTTGTGGTAAGCTCGACGGACATAAGTTGTTCTGGCACTACTCTCAACTTGTGAATGATGTCAAATGAGGGGGTGAACGGCTCATGCCAGTGAGACAAACCAATCAGCGAATGCCAAGTATCATGACGTGATTTCGAACATAACCAATCACATCACTTCATGACCATATAAGGAAAATGACATGATCCGACCTTTGACTTTTACATGATTCAGTACTTTTCCAACGCGTGATTTTCGGATCTGACCATTGACATCACTTCATGACCATATTAGGAAGGGTGGCGTGATCCGACCTTTGACTTTCACGTGATGAGGGTGTGCTATTTCACTCGATCAGGAGGTCACTCGGTGGAAGGATCGTTCCTTCTTCGGTGCCATGGACGCCGAGGATGAAGATCTTTGTGAGGACTGTAAACGGTCCATGTGTCTTACCTTTTACGATAACGAAGATCGAACGGCTGCTTTGAAGTGGAGACCTGGCCAAGGGAGCTGTGTGTGGCGTAACTGTAGATATTACAAACAAGATTGTTTGGATTCCGAAACTACGTAAAACTATCTATAAGTAAGTGTAACGTTTTAATAAAGCAATCATTTTGAATCATCATGCCTGACGGTCAATATTGGTCTAGTCGACTTTATTGGTCAAGTTTATGCGAAAGATGCGAGCGTATCGTTAACAAATATGGAAACGATATAGTCCTTCCTGTAGAACCCTCAGACAACCCCTTAAGAGAATTTGAAGTCGTTGATGTGAGTAAAAACGTATTTCGTTTCGTGGTCTTTATCTTGTGGTTGAAACATCAATCTCAGTCATTCGAGTGGTTTCTGACTATTCGTGAACGTTACCCAGACCTCTGGAGGCGATGTCTTTACAGACTGGCGGTGCTATGAAGAGTAAAAGGAAAAAGAAGAATCCCTATGCATCTCTGTTGACGACCTATCGAGATCCGACCGCACCAGGTAGTTTGGGGGGTGTGGCTCGTTTCGCACGAGCTCAAAAATTACCGTTCAGAAAAGTTCGAGAGACATTGGAGGGCGATTTGGGTTATACCTTGCACAAACCCCGAAGACGAAATTTTCCGACCCTCCCCGTGATGGTGTTTGGTATCGACGAACAATGGGTGGCAGATCTGATCGAAGTGATCAACATTGCCAAATCCAATCGTGGTTACAGGTATCTAATGACAGTAGTCGACGTGTTTTCCAAGTACGCCTAGGTGGAGCCCGTCAAGTCCAAGAGTGGTCAAGACGTGACGACTGCTTTCGAGAAGATTTTGAAACGAAGTCAAGGTCGCCAACCACAGAATCTTCAAACGGATGACGGCAAAGAATTTTACAACAAACACTTCCAAACCTTGATCAAACGGAAAAATATCCATCATTTCTCCGCCAGTGGAGACACCAAAGCCAGCGTCGTGGAACGATTCAATCGCACCTTGAAAGAAAGATTGTATCGATATTTCACCATCAAGAATACGTTGACGTTCTTACCCGTGTTGCAGGACTTGGTCTTGGGTTACAATCGATCGTGTCATCGCAGCATCAAGATGGCCACCGACAAAGTGACTGCAAGTAATCAAAAAGAAGTGTGGAACAACTTGTACGCCAAACGTTTGAACGCCAAGCGTCTCAAGCCAAAGTTTAAAGTCAATGATCGCGTGAGACTCAATAAGACGTTTAGAACCTTTAAGAAAGGCTACCTACCAGCCTGGACGGAAGAAGTGTTTATAGTATCCAGAGTCATCCCTGGAAGTGTGGTCACTTACAAAATCAAAGAGATGGATGATACACCTTTGGAAGGTACTTTTTTTATTCTCAAGACTTACAGAAAGTCACCGTATCGGACGACGATTTGTATCGAGTAGAAAAAGTGCTGAAACGAAAAGGGAATAAATTGCTTGTACGTTGGAAAAGTTGGTCAGATAAATACGACAGTTGGATTGACAAGAAGGACGTGAAAAAGCTTTGAGGATGAATGAGGAGTTTTACATCACCTTGCCTAGTCACAGCAACCGCGCAGAGTTTCCACAGAACCAAAGCAATAATTTCAAGATTCGATTACCCCACCCCATCAGGTTCCAAGGGTCGAGTTGGAAAGTGGGATTGATTAGCATCTCGTTACCAGATGTGAAAGTGCATCTCCCCAAGTTGGTCGAAGGCAACGAAATCCTGTTTACCATGGACTGGATCATGAAATACCCTTCTGGTGCGTTAAAGTTTGGTAGAGCTCACTATGACCCTAACGATCTCCGAACCGTGGTTGAGTACATTTATGGTGTTGGTTTCATGAAAAGTATGGTGACATTTTTCGAGCAGCGGCGCATCTTGAATTACTAAGGACCCCATCTCGGTAGCAGCTATACAGCATCCGATGGAAAGAGAATGTACGTGAAATTTCGTTGGGATGGAGACGATCTGTTGACGGATAACAAAGCGACACACGTACGCTCCAATGGCTCACCAGCATTGAAGATTAATAAGATGTTGGCTTTAAAGATGGGATGGTTGAAGGAGAGAAGCTCTGAAAATTATGACTTGGGACCCAATTTACGTCAACAGTTTTTTACAGACACGGTACCCAATTTAGAAACGATGACACACGATCTGAAAAACGACAGGGGTGAGCCTCTGTTTTGGTTGATAGCAGAAGACCTTTTTCATCGGAGCGTTACTTGCGATTGGCGCTTCACGAATCTCAACAAAGCCTTTCAAAACGTGGTGGGTTCGACATCACGTTCCTTATTCATTTATTCCGACGTGGGAGGAAGGTCAATGGTTGGAAATCAAGTCACGGATCTACTGCGAGAGGTCAATTATCGACGCACAGGGCATGAAAGTCACTATTTTGAACCGCTCCACGTTCAATATATTTCGTTGCGCAAGGCCCAGTTGGACATTATTGACACGCAAGTGTCGGAGACAACAGGTGAACTGACCGAATTTGGTGAAGGAAACACGATTCTCACCCTTCACTTCAAACGAGCATGAAAGGTGGAAGTTTAACGCGATTCAAACCTGACCCACAAGACGGAGGCGGGTTTGTTCAAGAATTGCTGAAGGCGAGTGTTATGGGAGGCCTGAAATGGTTAAAAAGCGGTCGCGGCGTTCAAGATCGCATTCGAAAGGCCAAAGAGGGTGCAAAATAGAGCGCTAAACAAGCCGTGAAACGTAAAGCTTACGAAGTCCTAGACAGAACCATCAAGTGAAAATTCAACGACATCTTCGGCGACTAATGAATCCCATCTACTCCAGAAGCTCGAGACTCGTCAAATCTAAAAAAGGGATGTCAACGTTACGTCGTGAAGGGTTCCCACAAACCTCGAAACGTCAACGAAAGGTACAAAAAGGCGGATGGATTAGCCCTGAGGTCAGTAAACCTGTTGGCTACGATTGGGATCACATCTTAGCGAGAAGACAAAGGAGAAGAAGAAGAAAAAAATGACGGATACCTTGATGGACGATGGATTGTTACATCCGGGTTCCAAATCAGTCCTGAATCCTCACCTGAACCTGTTCACCGTTCCACCCACTGATCTCAGCATGTCCAGTTATCGCATTGTACCCATTCAGACCTACACGACAGGCATCAACCCCGTGGAATTCCAAGTGGATCCTCAAGAAGATTACGTGGATCTCAGTCGAAGTTTCTTTGAGATTGAGTTGGCACTCAAACTGGCGAATGGTGATAACGTTGTGAAGGCCACGAGACTCTGGCCCACGAACAATTTGGCCCACACTTTGTTCAAACAGATCACTGTGAGACTCAATGGTACCTTGATCAGTCCTCAAACCGACACTTATCACTACAAAGCATACCTGGAAACATTGCTCAACTACAACAGAGATGATGGAGAAACCGTGCTGAAACCTCAAGGTTGGCACAATGCCCTGGAATTTCCAGCGCCATTGACTGTGAACAACACAAACACGGAAGGAGATGGGCATGAGGCTTTCCAAGCATTGTCCTCCAACCAACAAGCTTCAGTGCAACTCATGAAAGCAGAACAAGGCAATTACACGGATGGAAAACGACACGTGCTAAGGTTCACATCCCACATCGAGGTGTTCCACTTGAACAAATTGTTGGTACCTGGCGTGCAGATTGGAATCCAGATGTACTTCAATTCTCCCAATTTGTCTTTGAATGGTGTGAATGTCGCTGGCAGATTGTCGCACGAAGAGGTCAAAGTAAGAATGTACCTGTGTCAAGTAAGGCTCAACTCCAGCGTCTACCGAGAGTTGATGACGAAAATGAACGTCAACAGAAGCATAGTGGCTTACCCCACCGTCAAAAGTGAAATTAGGACCTTCAACATGCAAGGGAACCAGCAACGATACGAGTGCAACAGTTTATTTCAAGGCCGAATTCCTAACAGAGTCATCGTTGGACTCGGGCTTTCAGAAGCCTTCAATGGTACTGTGGCACATGACCCTTTCTGTTTTCAAAAGTTTGGCGTGAGTAACATCAGGCAACTGGTCAGAGGAGAAGAGTACCCTTTCGAGACCCTGGAGCTAGTGCGCAACGACGGTACCCAAGATCTGAGAGGTTACTATCGGTTCTTACAAGCCACAGGATGTTTGTGCAAACATCAAGGAAACATGGTCAGAAGAGAGGACTGGGGTCAAGGCAAGAATTGCACACTGTTTGTATTTGACAATGCAGCCAACGGATGTTTGGACAGTCCGGTGTTGAACCCCAAGCAGTCAGGAAAGTTACAGATCGTGCTGAACTTCGGTGTACCACCAGGTAACAACATCAAAGTCATCTTGTACGGAGAGTTTGAGAACCTCTTGGAAATAGACAAGAACAAAGCCGTGTTGTACGACATTTACCAACGCTAATGGAGAAAGTACCCCTAAATAACGTACAACTGGATCATTTGGCGACCGCGGATGCCATCTTGAAACCCTACTTTTACGGGACCGTGGCTTGCGATCGATTACCATGTCGACCGATCAAGAAAGAACCTCGTGGGTACATTGTGAACACGGATCCACACCATAGACCAGGTCGACACTGGCTGGCGCTTTGGACCTATAGTGGGAATGTGTGCGAGGTGATGGACAGCTACGCCCTACCTTTGGAGTCTTACGCGACAACAGAGCCTCTGCATAACTGGTTAAAAAGTCAATGGAAATATGTCATTTACAACGGACAGTCTCTGCAATCGATTTACAGTAAAAGTTGTGGTGATTACGCCTTGTTCTATTTAAAAGACAGAGCGAGGGGTCAAAGCATGAACGAGTTCTTGAGGCGTTTCTCGAAGCATGATTATGTAGACAATGATCACAAAGTAGGCCAGATGTTAAAGAAGTTGATCGAGAAAGAGTTAGAATGGGATAAAGTGTGCAAAGTAAAACATCACCAAGACACTTCTCGTTGCGGTGCGAGACATTTAGTGCAATGATTGTTGGTTTGACATTAAAATACGATTGAAAACATGTTTTGTGTGATGATCTTGTAGTACAATGGTTAGTATCCGCGACTGTCACTTGATTCCCCGCAGGGTCAATTTTTCCATGTGGTATCAAAAGCTGCATGCCCATGCCCCTTTGGTCATTTGGACTCATGGAACGACGCAAGGCTTTTCGATTTCACACCCCTTCTAGTCTGTTGGTGGTGGGTCCTTCAGGGTGTGGCAAGACGGTGTTCACAACCAAACTGTTACTGAACAACCTCGATTTGTTTCATACCCCACCCTCCCAAATACATTATTGCTATGGAGTGTGGCAAGACGGGTTTCAACCTATGAAAGAACAAGGAGTCAAGTTTCACGAAGGCGTTCCCGACACAGATCAATTGAAAACGTGGTTTCCTAAAGGCGGATTACTCGTGTTGGACGATCTAATGGCTGAGGGAGGAAACGATAAACGGGTGTTGGATCTGTTCACCAAACATTCTCACCATCAAAACGTGACAGTGCTCTACTTGTGCCAAGACATGTTTCCGCCAGGAAAATGTGCCAAGAGCATTTCCAGAAACGCCCACTACATCGTTGCCTTCAAGAATCCACGAGATCAATTAGGCATAAGAAATTTACTGTTACAGGCGTTTCCCACCCAATGGCAAGTTTTACAAGACACGTTTCAACGTTTGACAGAACGTCCGTTCGGATACATGGTCTGGGATTTACATCCTGGTAGTTTGGACGATCAAAGGATTCTCAGTGTCATGGAATGCTTAATTACATCCCATAGGAACAGCATGTTTAGAATCATATTTATTCCGTAACAATAGTTTTGGTGTAGGTGTCATGGAATGCTTAATTACATCCCATGGGAACGGCTTATTTGGAATCGTGTTTATTCCGTGGCACTCGATTATGTGATTTGTATTCTTTGATTGTGTAACCAGTTCTGTTCGGTGCTTTTGTGGTTGGTCCTTGACCAATAGTTTTCTTTTCCTTTCTTTGATTGTAACATATTTTAACATGTTTACATATTTAGGGTTTTTTGGGGTGATACGTGTTGAGAGGTTTTTCTGTGTGTAGAAGAAGCAGGTTGAAGTGTAGTTACGAGCGAGGCTAGAAAGTGGCAGGAACACGTCCGGAAGCACATTTTCATTACTGAGAAACCATCAGTAAACCATTCCTAAATTCACGACAAAGAGCCATTTGCCGGGGAACGTGAGTGCTAAATAGTTCTGTCGAAGCCATCGAAGGACAAGCGTAAAGTTCTGGTCGAAGCAATCGAAGGACAAGCGTAAAGTTCTGTCGAAGTCGGCCGTTGTAAACCGGACAGCTGGAGTAAATCGGAGAAGTCAAGTTGAAATATACCGGACTGAGTGAAGACGTAATAGGAAGAAGTAAGTTGAAAGGTGGGAGTTATAAACGGGAGTTTGAATTGGTTCGTTGTGTGTGTCATGTGTTGGTGGAACGTTGTCGGGGTCAAGTTCATGGACAAGGACTTCAAACGCAAGGTGAACTGAACTGAACTACGGAAACGCCTATTTTTTTTAAGGAATATTCTTGTAAATAGATTAAGTGTACTGAAGTATTTAGCTTGTTTATTATATTCTTGTAAATAAATTAAGGTTAATTATTTAGCTTAATGTATTATTGTTAGTTACCCTATTTAAAGTATAATGTTATTTTATTGTAATTGTTGTAATAAATGCTTGTAGACTTAGGTAGTTGTTGCGTGTTTTCTCGGGTTCGTTTACGCTTAGTTTTTTTTTTTGTTAGAGAGAGCCCACCTTTGTGGCGCGGTTTCGTCACAGATTTTTGGTGTCAGAAGTGGGATCGCTCTTTAACAGTTCGCATAAACAGCTCAATAGGAGACACGCAAACAAATAGTAGGGATTTACTATGGCTGCTAGAGCCATCGACTATGATTCTTGGTCCTTACAAGATCTTAGAGATGAGGCTACCAAACGAAGTATTTATTTTTCATCAAAGGATGGAGTTAAGACCTTAGCGAGCAAACTTAGAACATTCGATCGGATAGGCCAAAGTTTCGATGCTCAGGAAAGGGAAAACCTTGCAGAGGGGACTTTGGAAACTAGTCTCAATTTTGAGCAGAGATTACAGTTACAAGAGCGTGAGCTGCAGATGCTAGAACTGCGGAGAAAAATTAGTCAGGAACAAAGGGAAATTAGGGAGTTGGAAAGGGAGGTGGAGAGAGAAAGGCGTCAGGCAGAAAGGGAGATAGAGAGGGAGAGAAGAGAGTTTGAAACTCAAAAAGCCCAAGAAGAAGAAAAGCGTTTGGTACGAGAGGAGGAGAGGCTCAGAAATCTCAGAGCTGAAAAGGAAGATTTTGCTGTAAGAGAGTTTGAAAGGCGACAGGTGAGTAACAGTGAGGTTAAAAAGCCCAAGTTTATAAAAATCAGGGAAATGAGGGAGAGCGAAGATATAGATGATTATTTCCGAATTTTTGAAATGACTGCAAGGGCGCAATCCCTACCCGAGGGGGAATGTGTTGGTAATTTAGTACCTAAGCTCACTGAAAAGGCTAAATCAATTTATTTAGAAATTCCAGACCCTGCATGCCAGGATTACCATGAGAGTAAGGCAAGTATTATTAAAGCTTACCAGTTAACCGCTGATCACTATAGATATAGGTTTCGAACCTCAGAGAAAAAGCCCGACGAGGACTTCGTTCAGTGGGGAAATAGGACCCGAAGATATCTCAGCCGTTGGATGGCCGTTGCCGAGGCTACTAGTGATGCAGACAAGATAATTGAACAAGTATTGATGGAGCGACTTCTTGATGCGGTAAGTCCTGAACTTAGAGCTTGGTTAAAGGAGCAAAAGCGAAAAACTGCTGAAGAACTTGGTAATCTTGCTAATTTGCATGTTCAGTCTAGGAAAGGGCCACTTGTTGAGGGAAAGTATGTGTCAACTGGTAGGAATGAGAAATCTGGGAAAAAGAAGCCAGATGGTAAGGCGGATGATTCATTGTCTGAAAGAAAAGAAGATCAACACTTAGAAAAAAAACCCAAATCGCCTTCCCCTCGAGCCCGCAGAACCACAAAGCCTGAAATTAGATGTTACAAATGTGGTAAACCGGGTCACATGTCGTTCAATTGTGGTAGGGGCCGTGTGAAGCCTTCACAGGGATACCTCCTGTGTATGACACCCCTAACGTCAGAACAATGTGAGTTCCCCCCTTGCAATGTTAGTGGTAAAATAAAAGGCAAGATTGCAGAAATGGTCATTGATTCTGGTTGTACTAGGACCCTAGTCCACAAAAGATATGTAAGTAATACAGCCCTCATTGGTGACAAAATCACAGTCTTAACAGCTGCGGGAGAACGTCTTACAGTCCCCCTTGCAAACGTTGAATTCGACAGCAAAGAAGATAAACATGTAGAATTAGTGGGAGTTTTGGACAGGCTACCTGTAGATTGCTTACTTGGCAGGTCGTCTTTTGGACGAACACTTTCGAGACAAAGTGTTTTGGACCAGTGGGAGAGAAATGCTTTAGCTGATGATACTGGTGGAGATGACGCTTTCGTGATGACTAGGAGACAGAAAGCATTAGAAGAGGCCCAGTTGAAAGCAGACGAGTTAATTGACAGAGAAAATTCACTTGCCGTCAAGAGTTTATCAAAGAAAGAAACAAAGCCTGAAGGTCCATAGGAAGGAGATTTACAAATGTTATTTGAGGGCATGTTACAGGAAGAGACAAGTAAGAAGAATCCTGAGAGTGATGCTTTGGTAACAGAACCTGGTAAAGATAAACTTCCAGTAAACATTCTAGATAGGGACAGAAACCAGCTGATAGCGGATCAGAAGTCAGACGTAACTCTTGAGAAAATACGCAGGGAATCGTCTAAAATAGCACCACAAGAATCGGATGGTTACTTTTTCACTAACGACCTCTTGATGCACCGTAAATACCTCCCAGAAGAACGCAATGAACAAGGTATGTTGATCGGATTGTAGTACCAGAATCCTATAGGAACGAAATCCTGCGTGTTGGTCACACAATCCCCTTATCAGGTCATATGGGTGCCAAGAAGACATTAGAACGTATAGCTGCACATTTTTTCTGGCCTGGTCTAAGCTTTGATGTTCGCAAATATTGCGCAACCTGCCCGCAATGTCAGATGGTAGCCAGGAAACTGAAGTCAAAAAGGGCACCTTTGAGGCCTGTGGATGTTGTTACTGAGCCCTTTAAGAAGATCGCCATTGACATCGTAGGCGAGTTACCTAGAACAACAACGGGTTACAGGTACATTTTAACAATCGTAGACTATGCTACACGGTACCCAGAGGCCATACCCTTGCGATCAACAAGCTCTAAAGCGGTCGCTGATGCATTGATTCAATACTTCTCTAGGGTGGGCATTCCTGATGAGATAGTGTCTGACCAGGGTTCCAATTTCATGAGTAAGCTCATGGCCCAGCTGTATGACCAATTAGGCATCACCAAGATTAAGACTTCAGTATACCACCCTGAGGCAAATGGGCTAGTGGAGCGATTCAATGGCACTCTGAAGAGTATGTTGAAGAAGTTTGTTCGAGAGCGGGCTCAGACCTGGGACAAATATCTCCCATACTTGCTTTTTGCTTGCAGAGAAGTTCCTTGTGAGTCCACTGGTTACTCGCCCTTTGAATTACTCTATGGACGTACGGTGAGAGGACCCCTCGCCGTTATCAAGGAGACTTGGTCGGAAGAATCGTCTTCAGGAGACAATCTAATAACTCATGTCCTTGAGATCCGAAGAAGACTTGCAACAATGCAGCAAGTTGTTCAAGAGAACCTGAAGCAAGCTCAAGGTAGACAGAAACGGTTGTATGATATCCATAGTTCAAAACGGCGCTTAGAAGTTGGAGACAAAGCCTTAGTTTTGCTACCCACCCCTGGGAGTAAATTAGAAATGAGATGGCAAGGACCCATCACAGTCACTAGAGCACTAGAGGACGGATTGAATTATGAGCTCGACACGGGCAAGATGTACAAACAGCATCGCACTTATCACATTAATTTCCTTAGCAAATGGCAAAGCAGAGATGAAATGGCTGCTTTAGTAATGGCGGAGTCCCCAGAGATGCCATTGCCACACGAAAACAATGTTTCCCCATGTGGTCATGATGAGACTTGGAAAGATGTGGTGATCTCTGATGATTTGACGGAAGGTCAAAGACGGCAGGTAAGAAACTTCCTACATGAGTATTCTGATGTGTTTTCAGGAAAACCAAATTTAACCAATGTAGCGACGCATACTATCGACACGGGTGATTCTCCACCCATCAGGTGCTCCCCTTACAAGATTCCTCAAAAACTTGAGGGGGAGGTTAACAAAGAGATTGAGAAGATGCTGGAAATGAGCATAATACGTCCTTCTACTAGTCCTTGGGCGGCCCCTGTTGTCATTGTTCCCAAGCCAGATGGTACAATAAGGCTGTGCGTTGACTACAGAAAATTCAATTGTGTCACAAAGATGGATGCTTATCCAGTTCCATCCATGGAACGTATGATTGAAAAGATCGCCTGTGCTAAGTATATTAGTACAATTGATCTCACTAAAGGCTACTGGCAGATTCCCTTGGAGACCTCTGCCATTGAAAAGTCCGCATTTATTACTACTAAAGGGCTGTATGAGTTTTTAGTTATGCCATTTGGTATGAAAACAGCTCCAGCATCCTTTCAGAGGATGATGTCTGACAAGGTCTTACAGGGATTAGATTTTGCAGATGCCTACATTGATGATGTCGAAATTGACACGTCAACATCTTTTCCGCAACACCTTCTTGAACTTCAAAAGGTCTTACAACGTCTGCGAGAGTGCAAACTGAATGCTAGACCTTCTAAGTGTAAGATTGCGATGTCGACGGTGGATTTTGTCGGTCACAGAGTTGGAGGTGATAGAATTCAGCCCGCACAGCTTTGGTTCAAGCTATTAAAGAATATCCCAGACCAGAAACTAAGAAGAAGGTAAGATCTTTTCTTGGGTTGGTTGGGTATTATAGAAAGTTTATTCCAAATTTTTCGGAACGGGCTGCGGTTCTTACCGACCTCACTAAGGGTAAAAATCCCTCTAAGGTTGAATGGAGTACTAATCATGAATTAGCTTTTCAGGATTTGAAAGCTGCAATGCAGACTCCCCCTGTTTTGAGGCCATCACACTGGGATGACGATTTCATTTTGCAAGTAGATGCGTCAAATAGAGGTCTTGGTGCCATCTTAAGTCAGGAAGATCAGGATGGGGAAGAACACCCCATAGCGTATGCTAGTAGAAAGTTACAGCCTAGAGAGGAAAAGTTGTCTACCACAGAAAAAGAATGTTTAGGAATTGTTTGGGCTGTAGAGCTATTTCGCTATTATTTATTTGGTCGCACTTTTAGGCTGCAAACAGACCACAATCCTCTTGTGTGGTTGAATCAGGTCCGGTACAAGAGTAGGAAATTACTAAGGTGGAGCATTACCTTACAAGAGTATGACATTAAAGTAGAACATAAGAGTGGCAAACAAAACTGTAACGTAGATGCCCTTAGCAGGGCGTAAATACTTTATGCTACTGTAATTTCACCTTTAAGTACTATTTTTGTGTTTTCACTTTCCCCAAAAATAGCTATTTAAGGGGGAGGTGTCATGTAATGCTTAATTACATCCCATAGGAACAGCATGTTTAGAATCATATTTATTCCGTAACAATAGTTTTGGTGTAGGTGTCATGGAATGCTTAATTACATCCCATGGGAACGGCTTATTTGGAATCGTGTTTATTCCGTGGCACTCGATTATGTGATTTGTATTCTTTGATTGTGTAACCAGTTCTGTTCGGTGCTTTTGTGGTTGGTCCTTGACCAATAGTTTTCTTTTCCTTTCTTTGATTGTAACATATTTTAACATGTTTACATATTTAGGGTTTTTTGGGGTGATACGTGTTGAGAGGTTTTTCTGTGTGTAGAAGAAGCAGGTTGAAGTGTAGTTACGAGCGAGGCTAGAAAGTGGCAGGAACACGTCCGGAAGCACATTTTCATTACTGAGAAACCATCAGTAAACCATTCCTAAATTCACGACAAAGAGCCATTTGCCGGGGAACGTGAGTGCTAAATAGTTCTGTCGAAGCCATCGAAGGACAAGCGTAAAGTTCTGGTCGAAGCAATCGAAGGACAAGCGTAAAGTTCTGTCGAAGTCGGCCGTTGTAAACCGGACAGCTGGAGTAAATCGGAGAAGTCAAGTTGAAATATACCGGACTGAGTGAAGACGTAATCGGAAGAAGTAAGTTGAAAGGTGGGAGTTATAAACGGGAGTTTGAATTGGTTCGTTGTGTGTGTCATGTGTTGGTGGAACGTTGTTGGGGTCAAGTTCATGGACAAGGACTTCAAACGCAAGGTGAACTGAACTGAACTACGGAAACGCCTATTTTTTTTAAGGAATATTCTTGTAAATAGATTAAGTGTACTGAAGTATTTAGCTTGTTTATTATATTCTTGTAAATAAATTAAGGTTAATTATTTAGCTTAATGTATTATTGTTAGTTACCCTATTTAAAGTATAATGTTATTTTATTGTAATTGTTGTAATAAATGCTTGTAGACTTAGGTAGTTGTTGCGTGTTTTCTCGGGTTCATTTACGCTTAGTTTTTTTTTTTTTGTTAGAGAGAGCCCACCTTTGTGGCGCGGTTTCGTCACACTCAGCCACCTTTTAAAGGACGAAGGATGTATGCGATGTCACAAATTCATCGAGACATCGTGATGAGTTCTTCCCAAGATTCAATCACTACCGTATCTCTAATGAACGGATCCAAGAAAAGCGCCCAGTTGGTAAACAAAGATTTGCTGTACCGATTGGATGGGTTGTTTTCCTTTTACCACCGTCAGTGGTGGTGTCATCGCCAATTGTTTTACCACTTTAAGTGGTGCCACGATTGTTTGAACGCTTTGGCATTGATCATCGTGGCAGCAGGTATCGTCGTAGGATCCGTCTTGGAAAATAGTCTCCTGATTGCCTGTTTAACTGCTGCTGGAACTGTGATCAAGGGGTTGAACGACTTCAAAAAGTTTTCGTTCAAAATCGACATGTGTCGCTTTGCCTACACCACTTACGACAAAGCTTTGATCGAATTGAGAACGTACGTGCGAGGACTTCCGATGGAGGAGTTTGACGGATTCTTGATCAAGATGCAAACCTTGGATGACACAATCACTGATTTCACTTCTCCTGTGTCTGACAAGTGCGTGCAAGAATACGAACAACGATTTCGCTACGACCACGTCGATAAAAGCGGGAGCACTTACGTGTGAGTGGTAGTATGTGTCATGAAGAGCAAACGAACAGTTCGTAGAAAACCAAGGAGACGAAGGAAGGCACAAAAAGGGGGATTGTTACCATTGGCAGCTCTCATTCCAGCTTTAGTAGCAGCAGGCAAGGCGGCGGCTCTAGGAGGAATCTCTAGTGCAGCGGGTTACGGCGTGAAAAAGGGTTTGGAAGCTGCTTCGCGTAAACGTCGACGATGAAAAATAAACCGAAGACCAAGAAAAGAAGTAAACAGCGAGGTGGAGCACTGACACGACGTAAACATCGATTGGTAGACAAGATCGCCGAAGGAGCCAGTATGTTCTTATCGGGACCCTCACGTGCCTTTGCTACGCTGGTTTTGAAATTAGCGGGTCAGGCAGCAAAAGGAGTCAGAGACAATGTGAATCACTATAACAAGAGACAACGTGGAGGTGCCCTGTTTACTGTTCTGAAGAATGCGGCCAAGATCGGTACGAGCTCGGAAAGGACAAACGGTATAAGAGAATGGGCGCAAAGGGTGTCACAGGCAGTTACAACAGACGTCCTGCAACGTGGGAAGTATGATTCGATTACGCAGACAACGCCCTTTCTTGGAGGCTATTCTCAAAGAGGCCAATCGGAACAGGAGACAGGAGATGTTAGAACATGCTAATGCAGATCAAATCAACGCCGTGAGCGAAATGGTTCTCAATCTATTACGAAACAGAATTCCCGTTCACCCAATCACCATGGGGAGACTGCATCGCTATAAGACAACGCTACGCGAGGTGGGGAAACGCAGAAACTCAGTCTAGAGGCGAAGAGAACATCTCCAAGAACAAAAGGGTAGCGGATTCTGGCAAGGTTTGAACGACGTGTTCCAAGTATGTCGATGTTAAACACCCGAGATGCCCACGGTTATCCACTGCAAGGTTACGACTTCGTCCCCAAACCCAAAGACACCTTGAGCGAATTGGTCAAGTTATTACAACAAGCCAACGAAAGAGTGGAACAATTGAAAGACAATGTGCAGTACTGGAAGAGGAAGTACGAGAACCTCAATCAAGAGTATTTAGCTTTTAAGTTCGAGGACCTGTGCGAAAGGTGTCATACTATCAGAGACACCACACCACCCGGAGATACTATTACTCTCTGTACGAATTGCAGTCGAGATAAAGACACAACAGCCAGTTTGACGCTCAAACTCGAGAAAAGAGAGACTGAACTCCGTTACTGGCAAGATAGCTACGAAACGCTACTCCAACAACATTTCGAGAATGACAGAGGAAGTCATGATGGTACCCACGAAAGAGTTTGACCAATTGGTTCAGTATTACAAAGGAGAAATCACCGACAATGCCTTGTTGAACAAAGCGGGACGTTTGGCCGCCGAAAGTCACGTGATACTCCGCGATAAATCGATTCCAGATTCGATTGCCATCAAGAAAATTAAACCTCTAGTTCGTCAAAGAGGTCGTTTAACCAAACGTATCAGACATATTGGTCCTTTGTCGAGCAATAGTGCTGATGTCAGCGAAGAGGAAGATGAGGAGGAAGGAGCCTTGGTGAAGGGTCCGTTGGAAACCATGTTCAAACAATTGATTAAAAACGCTTCTCGAGGTACGAAGACACCGAAGATCAAGGAAGAAGCTACACCGTCTACGTCAGGTGTTAAAAAGAAGCCACCCACTTCTAAAGCACCCATTCCACCGCCCGACTCGGAACTGGGAACGCTCCTAAGAAAAGCTGACATTCTCCTGGGTAAAGACAAGCGCAAAGGCAAACGTAAAAACGAGGCAGAACGCTTAAAACCTACGAGTGGTTGGGAAGACTGGGCCGAGGGCAAGAAACTGAGAAGAAATCTACAACACGATTATGACACGAACTAAGACCCGTACGCACAAGAAAACACGTCTCACCCGACGACAGCGAGGGTCTGGTTTTGACATTCAAAAATGGCTAGGCAAGACGGGGATTGAATTTCACTGGCCTGGGTACCAGTACATGGGGCCTGGGACCAAGTTGGCAAAGAGACTGAAACGAGGAGTCCCAGGCATCAACCGACTGGACAAGATTGCCAAACAACACGACATCGATTACAGTCGCGCTAAGAATTTGCAAGACAAGTGGAAAGCAGATACAAAGATGATCAAGGCCATAACGAGGCTACCCGGCAACAAAACGGTGACTGAAAAGATTGTGAAAAGAATCATGCAGGCGAAGAAAAAGTTAAAATTGTAATCGATTCTCCCTTTGGAGTTCACGTTATTCATTAAACGGTATAAATTAAGCATCAGACTCTTTGTTTTGTTTATAATAATTTATTGACATAACTGGAGGTATCACCCTTATCCCCCGTCCTCTCATTGATTTCTGACCACGTGATACCGCGTAGCCCCCTTTCCCTCGTTCTCTCATTGATTCTTGACCACGTGATACCGCGTACCCCCCATCCCCCATCCTCTCATTGGTTGTTAACCACGCGACATTGTTTATTGTTTTGTGAAAACTCGTTTATAAGTCAAACGGTCTTGAGAGAATTAATTTTACTCGTTACAAAGTTGGACACACGTCTTCTCGTTCTTGTCTTGGCGATTATGGATCTAAGTGATCAAGAGCTGTGCGATGCATTGGAGGAATTGAAAGGACTATGGTTGATGTAGGTGTTTATTCTTGTCGCTATTGGAAAACCGCTTAGACAACTATAATTGTTAAATTTAGGAGTGATGCGATTTGCCGTGTTAGATCTTTCCTTTAACGAAAAAGTTTGTTCGCTGTTATTCTCTATAGTTAATATACAAATTCTAATCATGATTTCAACTTCTAAACATGCGTTCGTATTCAAACAACGCTTTGAAGGAATATGTGGTCGATGTAATCATTTTAATTTCGTCGTTAACAATGTTTACATTGAGCGACCGTTCTATTAGGGTGATATAAATTCCACCACTTGGAAATCACAACAATTATTTCTTGAATCATGTTAGGAGTAAAAGATATGCAATCGCAGCCACGCTTTAATATAATGCTACCACGACATTACTGTGTGATCGACACTTATTTATCTATACATGTGTTTAATTAGAGCGAATACTGGTTTTGTCGTTGGGAGTTTGAAAAACTTGAAACATATCAACCACTTATATTTACCATATAAACCGCTCATGTTTGTTATTGAATGTGTTACTCCAGTGTTTTTGATTCAGAATATTACATCATGCTATAGTTTCACGTGTTTGATAGTACGTATGTGGATGAACGTGTTTCCCGCGTGCTTTGTAAAAGTACTAGATGGTGATTGGTGTATACTCATTTCCTTATTTGGTCACATTTTGTTATGATTGGTCAGATATGACATCATCTAGGTAAGATAAGTCGTGCATGTGTACCATTGAGTCATTTTCATTGCTAGTCGTGAGACAGTCATGTTCACTTCACAGCCACATCAGCGTGTTTCACGCCGAAGCCGATCTCTTTCACCTGTACGTTCACCTCGACATGTGATTCCTCGCCGAAGTCGATCCCTGGGGCGTAAGCCAGTTCCTGTGGGAACTAAAAGATCGTACGACCAGGCATTCTTTAATGATGACGACGATTAGATCTTTCATCCAGCTTTAGACCCGTACATGGAGATGTCAAAGTCCCTGTCGACCGGCGCGTCTTCGAACGGACCCTCCTTGCCTCCAGGAGGGGTAATGGTCGGTCGGACACCACCACCACCACCACCAGAGCCGTTGCTGGATTTTGAGATGCGCCCCGTGGGACCTCGACGTAATTGGCGAGACGTCCTACAAAGGCAGAGATACCAGGCACGCATACAACAACATCGCGAGGCCAATCCCACTGACGACTTGGGACGAGAGATCACGGAGGCTTTACGACGTTCCATTGCTGACCAGATCGTTGCTGACCCTACCGTCAGACCTCATCACACGTTGCATTTTACCATCCAATCAGATGCATTCACCCATGCCTTTCAATCGACGACGTTTACCGTGAGTGAATTTGAAGAGGGGTTGGAACGATTAGACACCTACCTTCAAGCCCTGGCCAACAAACTCAATTCTAATCAAGCCTTCGAAGCAGATGACTCATTCAGGATGGAGACAACGTTCATACGCACCCCTGCACCTGGTAGTGGAAACGGCAAACGCTACAAACCAAGCAGTGCAGCTGTACGTGGGATTGTCAAACATTCCCGCATCACCATCAAGAACAGAGATGAACTGTGTTGTCCTCGGGCCATCGTGACCATGAAAGCCTTGATCGATGCAAACGACGTCATTACCATAATCTCAAACAGGGTTATCCTGTCCGGCAGCGGGAAGCCCAGGCCCTCCACCAGTTGGCAGGGGTACCCGAGGGACCATGTGGCAGCCCTGAACTCCAAAAATTCCAAGCGGTTCTCCCTCAATATCAAATAAAAGTCTTATCGGTCACTCCACCACACATGCTCGTTTACGTGGAACCCACACCATCGGACAAGATCATCCGTATCATCAAAGAAGATGACCATTACCATGGGTGTAACTTGTTCTCGGGTTTTTTGTCCAAGAGTTACTTCTGTGATGAGTGTAATCGGGGGTACGATCAAGACAACTTTACACATCATCCCTGCAATGGTAAATGGTGTCCATCTTGTCATCGAAAGGACTGTCCGGATTTCACAGAGGCTAAACGACCGTTGGGTCCGGGCAAATTCCTTTCACCCTCTTGTCTTTGCCGTTTGTGTCATCGATCCTTTTTTGGTGAGGACTGTTACTCTTACCATCTTCATCGTCGCGTTAAAAATATTCCTTCTATCTGTCTCACCTACAGAAAATGCCTCGAGTGTTGCAAGAAGTATGAAGTCGAGAATGCAGGTAAATCTAGAAGTAAACCTAAATAACACAAGTGCGGTTGGGGTGAATGCCCCATTTGTGAACAACAAGTGCACGTCGCTTCTCACCAATGTTACATCCAGACCATTCCAGAAGAGGAGGATGATCCCAAAATGAAACGGGTGCCGCGCGACGAAGTAGGGACGCATCCTTCTGAAGAACCCGATCCCGAAGATCCAGATACCAGAGTGTAGGTAGAGAGAGATCCACCTCTCCAAGTCTATTGTGACTATGAAGCGACCGTGGACGACGAGGGAGTGCAAACTCCCATCTTGCTTAGCGCCGAGAGCGACGAGGAGGACCACATAGAATTCTTTTATGGTGCAGACTGTACAGAGCCTTTCTTTGAATGGTTGGAATCTTTGGCTGTTGATCAAGACGGGGACGATCGGAGCGTGATTGCTGTCTTCCATAACCTCAAAGGATATGACGGGATGTTCCTGTTGCAACATTGCTACGCAAAGCATCGGGAAGTCACGGATCAGATCACCGTCGGCACCAAAGTGCTGTCCTTCAGATCAGACTGATTGACCTTCAAAGATTCACTCTGCTTCCTTCCCTTTCCTCTTGCTAACTTCCCTTCTACCTTTGGCATCCAAGAATTAGTCAAAGGGTTCGTTCCTCACAAATTCAATACTCGTGAAAATCAAGACTACGAAGGACTCATGCCTCCTGCTGAGATGTATGATCCTGATGGCATGTCGGCTAAAAAGAAGGCAGAATTTGAGCAGTGGTATGCAGAGAAGGTCAGAAACAACTACATCTTCAATCTTAAAACAGAAATGAGAGCCTACTGTGAGTCAGATATCAAACTCCCGAAAGCCGGATGTCAAAAGTTCCGAAAAGAATTCCAGCAACATGCCGAATTTGACCCCATCGAGAAGTGTGTAACCATAGCGTCTGCGTGCAATCGATTCTGGCGGAAGAAACTCCTGACTCCCAACAGCATAGCCACAGAACCCATGCAAGGATGGCAAGGAGCTCGTTCCAACCAATCCGTAAAAGCGTACAAGTGGCTAGCATGGCAGGAACACCTTCTTCGTCGTCACAGTCCCTCTTGCCCTAACGACGAGCCTCAAGCAGACCGCATTCAACATGCGAGCAATGGCGGCGAACAGAGAATGCTCCACTTCCTGGTAGATGGCCTCCATGTACATACCCACACTGTCTATGAATTTCACGGATGTCTATGGCACGGCTGTCCTCGTTGTCATCCCCATCATCGTGACCGACATTCAAAATTCCATCCTGATCATACCATCCAAGTATTGTATGAAGTCACCCAACAAAAACACCGTCTTCTGCGTCAGTACGGGTACAACCTTCAAATCATGTGGGAATGTGATTGGGATCGTGAAGTCAAAAGCAATGAAGATCTCAAACAGTTCCTAGCATCGTACGAGATGGTCAAACCTCTTAATCCAAGAGATGCCTTCTTTGGGGGACGTACCAATGCCGTTCGCCTCCATCATGTGGCCAACGAGGCCCAGGGTGAACAAATCAAATACGTGGACGTCGCCTCCTTGTACACGTGGGTTAACAAGACACAACAGTATCCCATTGGTCATCCCATCATCATGACCAACCCAGAGAACCAAGACATTCATGAGTACTTTGGTGTAGCAAAAGTAAATGTGATTTCTCCCTATCATTTGTATCATCCCGTCTTGCCCTTCCGACATCGTGGTAAACTGACTTTACCTCTTTGCAGAACCTGCATGGAAGAGGAGATGACCAAGGACCTCTTGGAAAAATCGCATCGTTGTCCTCACTCGCCAGAGGAACGTCTTCTTAGGGGTGCGTGGTGCACTCCTGAACTCGTCAAAGCAGTAGAGGTCGGGTACCGCATCGCACGCATCCACGAGGTCTGGCATTTTCCAGAAGAACAACATCAAGAAGGACTCTTTGCTGACTATGTCAACACATGGTTGAAAATAAAACAAGAATCAGCCGGGTATCCTGGATGGGCGCGGACTGAGGAACAGAAACAGCAATACGTCCGTGACTACTTCGACAAAGAAGGCATCACCTTAGATCCTCTCCTCATCGAAAAAAATCCAGGACGTAAAGCTACGGTCAAGTTAATGTTTCATAGTTTCTGGGGCAAGTTTGGCGAAAATCTTCACAAGAAAACCACAGAGGCAGTCACCACACCCGCTCATCTCTTTGCTCTAGTGTCAAACACCTTCACAGACATCCACACGGTCCGCATTTGTTCACAAGATTCCTTGGAAGTGGTCTACTCGCATCTGAAGGAAAACCAGCCCGACAACGGACGTGTCAACATTTTCATTGCTTCCTTCACTACCTGTTGGGCCCGTTTAAAGTTGTACTCCTATCTAGAGCAGCTACAACAACAAGTCTTATACTTCGACACGGACTCTGTCATTTTCTCGTGGAAGCCTGGCCAACCCAACATTCCTCTGGGAGACTTTCTAGGTGAAATGACCAACGAATTGGACGATGGAGATTCCATCATCGATTTCACCTCGGCAGGACCAAAGAATTATGGATACAAGACGAAAAATGGTAAAGTGTGCTGCAAAATGCGTGGGTTCACCCTCAATGTTCGTGGTCAACAACAACTTAACTACAACATGATGCGCCAGAACCTTCTAGATGAATTGACGGATCCTCTTGACGAACGCAGAAACATCGACGTCGTCAATCCTAATTTCTTCACCAGACACCCGGCCACCAAACAGCTCAAAGTGGGTCCACGCACCAAAAGATATGGATTGGTGTTTGACAAACGTGTGGTCGATCCGGACACCTTCAAGTCCTATCCTTATGGATACATGCCATCTGGGTTTAATGATGTGGACATGGAAAATGCTGAAACTTGTTGGAATTGTAAATGGTTGTGTTTTCCAAAGTCCGGCAACACCCCCGGCACCTTGTAAATAGTTTTCGTACATAGTTTTACCCCTAGCGGATTGGCGCGTCTTTGGACGGATCCCGCGGGACAAGGTTCCATTAGGGAAGGGTCGGGACATAGTGTTTTTGTACATAGTTTTTGGTAGATAGTTCCCGGCCACAAAGAGTCGAGGTGGCGCCTCGATGATACCCACCCCGGAAGTGCCGATCGGTCCGGGATTTCCTCCACGAGCCGGGGTAACCAACCCTCGGGGAGTGCCCCACTTATCGACACGCTCGGGGTTTAGTGCTCTCCTTAAGAGAGGGCGACTGGGGAAGCCCATCTGTGAGTATTCTGATTGGTTCCCGAAGAGGTCACCGTCCCAGGATCCTTTGCACCACCCTATCTAGGCTGCAGTCGGACCCAAGTCTCTCAGTCTGGCCACTTTCCGGACACACCTCTGTCGTTTAGGACCACAGGACACTGTAAGTATCGATTTTGAAGTTGCATGACATTTTTCTGCGTGACCCTGGCGTGATTTGTGTCGCCATGGAAATCCGTGAGGCCGAACCCAGTCCTCCGTCGAGGCTGGTGGGCAGTTTTCCAACATGGCCGACTTTCGTGGGCGCCGCCATCTTGAATTCTTAATTCGCCTCCTGATTGGCTGAAATTTGTGGCGGCCATCTTGGATTTGGAAAACAATAGCATCCATTGTTCTTAATTCGACTCCTGATTGGTTATCGCTCATATAAGCGTCTATTACTACTAGCTATTACTATAACTATTACTATTACTATTACTACTACTATTACAATAGCATCCATTGTTCTCCAAACAATAGCCTATTGTCTTTCTCGGCTCCTGATTGGTTACTGCCCATATAAGCGTCCTATACTACTAATATCAAGGAACTAGAATGAAAAGCAACATATTTCTTAAATTATCTTTTTTTTCTAAAATGAAATTCTAAGTACATTTAGAAAAAAAAATAAAACTAATCACCAAGTCATGCCTCTAACATTGGTTTTTCAATAGTTATAGTAACTTGTATATTGAACCAAATGCTTACGGTTTGGGGAATAAGCTCAAATGGTAGAGCGCCCGCTTAGCATGCAGGAGGTACCGGGATCGATACCCGGAATCTCCAACAGTCTTTACCTTACTAGCTAATATGCAGCTTTACTTTTTTTTGAAGGCAGATTTTTTCGGACCATTGTTGTACAAATAACGGTTTGTAAACTTTTTATTTGGCTAATTTTCTCTAGCTATCAGAGAAGATGCGAATACTCCTATTAATGAATTTTCCGCTGTCGCTCTGAAACAACGTGGACTTCAATCGACCAGCGGTAAACGAGCAATACCCGGAGCACCTTTCGGTATTGGCGCGCGGTACGCTTTGACGCTTTTGTAACACAACCTTTTTGATAACAGTCGTATAACGGAGACAACACAAAGATTCTTTGAAGAATTACTCTTTCCTTTGCGACTTGCTTTATTGTAACCTGGCAGTTAAAGCTTTAATTTCATTTTTTAGAACTGACGCCTCCTTTGGCACGGAATGGTAAGGAAAGGTTAAATGGCCGCAAATGGGCCTTGCTAGCCCACACACTGCAGATCTAATCCCAGTCTCCGCTGTATTAAACAAATGAGAGTATTTTTCTTTTCCATGGATGGGATGCTAGTCCATCGTAGTTATCCGCCCACACCCCCAGTCCCCCACTTTGGAGCGAACTACTCTTACAGCAATGAAAGAAGAAAGTGATATAAACAGGAGCCATAATCGGGAAGGGAGACCGTAAGTCTTGGGATCCGCGCGCGACTATGATATATGACAATTTTTCTATTTTTATAACAAATTGCGCCATCCTGACGTCACATATCCGCGCGGATCCACGCACATGTCGGGGGAGCTCGCGTGGATGTTGTCACGTTGCCTGATCAAATGGTGAGAGAGGCGAGATTCTCTTGCAGATTTTTCACATCGATGGCAGGGAATAAGGCAGGGAATTAGATCCAGGGCTCTTATATGTAGCTTTATGCTCTAAACTAATGGAAAAAGTGAGTTTTTCAGAGTCGAAAACAAGACTTCAATTTCGCGCTGTGAATGAATAATAATACGTGCTCGCGCTAGTTGAACGCGTAAGCTTTTGCGTTTGTTCTGTAAAGAAAAGTTATGAAAGAAAACTATTTACTCTGGTATCGAGTTCATTTGAGAGTTTCCCAAACAATGCTTAATCATAACCAAACTCTGTTTTTTGATAGTTTCTTATTGCTTCTGTTTGTTTGGCGAGTTTGCAAAAGTTTTTTAAAGGAAAGTCTCAGGCGTACATAAGTAGCTCATTTACATAGTGCCGCACGTGCACCTTCAAATCCGAGTCGGTGTTTTCAATTGTCAACAAATCTTGACAAAGATTTCTTTCGTTGTCTTTTGCGCTGAGATGCTGCAACAATTTTCACCAACGCCAAAAGGCTACTAACATCATGTGTATTTCTTTAACATAGTGAAATTTTACACTGCGAAAATAAAATAGACAAGGAGTTTTGATAACTTAACCAACAAAATCGAAATCTTTATTCGAGTACAGTGACTATTCGAGTTGATTAAAGAAAGCTGATTATCTCTGCTGTATTCACATATTTTCAGCTAAGCTTTTAATATGTTCTCAAAAATTTATCAACCTTAAACATATTTAAAAACTAGAGATATTATACGAGTTCGATGTACGTTTTCACACGAAAGTGGGGAAGTCCAATTTGTCGCGTTTTACTGACTGTACAAAACACGCATCGGCGGGCGCTCTTATTCATCGACAACAGACAATTTATTGGATTTTTACACAAAGAAAACTGAGCATGATCTACAGACATAAACTTTATTGTCACTTATTGGGCCTTGATAAAGCATCAAGCGTTGCTTACAATTCAGGCGAAACTCAAAGTTGCAATTACTTTGTTTTACCTTTCGGTCGAGATGGACTCTGGCGAAATCCTCGCAAGCGCCTGTGGCAAGAGGAGGGAAGCTTTGAAGTCCTGAAACGGTTCTATATCCAAATATATCCAACTGGTTTTTCGCTGTCTTATGGAAAAGCTGTTAATCTTCGTTCAACATATGTGAAACTTGGAGTGGAGTAATGTGGAGCTCTTGTAAAAAAAGCAGCGGAACACAACTTGGTCAGCGATATAAAGCGGGACAACTAAATTCAGCACTGTCTTACTTCACTCAAACTGGAGCAGCTTCCGACGAAAATACTGAAGCAAAATTCCAACAGACATGAACGTATTGATTTGTGGGCCAAGAGTATCAAACATTTCGGGAATTTCGGACGCCATTTCCCCGCGCTATATCCGCAAAAATCCACGCAGCATGTACGCGCGTATGCCGCACATGATCGCGAAATTTTTTCTAAAAATAGAAAAATTGTCCCATATCATAGGGACAGCCCCAATACTAGAAATGGCGCGCGCTTACGGTCTCCGTCCCCGATTATGGCTCCTGATATAAATTCATCAAACGAGAAAAGTCGACCAAAGAAATGTCGTTGAACTAACTCGACAAATGTAATCCAGGGCGTTTATTTACATCGATCAGAGTGTGCGTAGGATCCTATCTATATTATAATGGTCATTTATTCGCAAATTACGTTCCATATAATTCTTGAAATTTTTCACTCGACTCTTGCGTAGATCTTAAAAGTAAATCCATCGGATAACACAACCAAAAAAAATCCCAGGGGTGCAATATGTGAAGCTTCGTTGATCAATTTTCAAAAGTAATAAAAAATTAAAAAGTGCAACATCTGTAAGGCACCGATGGGATTTGAACCCATGACCTCCTGTTTACTAGACAGGCGCTCTAACCAACTGAGCTACGGCGCCCTACATTAGATAACCTCGTGTATTATTGTTTATTTGTTTACTTTTTAAAAATAAAAATATAAAAAAAAATTTTAAAAAAACATTGTTAATACATATAGTACTAAGTTGGTCACATGTCCACTTTCATGCTTGGTAATTTCCAGCGGCACTAAGATAACTCAATACTTCTTAGGGTCTTTAAGTACCTCAAAAGGTCCACAGCGGGAGCTTTCGTGGTTCATTTTAGCGTATTTAGCTCAAAAAAATATGACAGGAGATAATGTGTTGTTTTAGAATTGATACCTCTTAGGGGTCCCTCGGGGACCACCCGGGCTTTGATTGGGCGTTTGAAAGGCGGGATGCGAAAACTTCCAGAGGTCAAATTCTAAAGATAAAAAGATACAAGAAAGGGTTGAATCCTAGGGTTGGTATGGGAGATGGACGCTCCGGGTCATGAGCTCCTGATCTTGCTTTATTGAAGGGACGCGGAAAATTAATCAGCGGAGTTGGACTGGTAACTACAAGACTACACAGAACAATAATCGTAATAATAAATGTTTAGCAGGGCGCATACTTCATCAAAGATGTTCTTCATTGGGGCCCGGCAACTGTTCTCAGATGAGTTTACACATTGTGCAACAACATTTACCGCACGAATCTCAACATGGAAAAACATAGTATCAATTCCAAGTTTGAAGTGAACTTTTCTCTGCCAAATATTGTTTAAGTGGGCCTACTAAGTGAATTTAGTCAACTGGTGAGGTTCCTTAAAGAACAAGTTCGCATTTAGCGACTATAGTTTCACGCGCCTTGCAGCCGCAAGATGGCAGGATTCGATGTCCCATGGAGAGAAATCTTGATTTTTTTTTTAACTGCCGGCTTCCTACCTTTTTTTTTTAACCTTCTATCTTTATTGCTAGCAAATATCATTTTTTGTTTGTTTGTTTTCTTTAACTTCTTACCTTGATTTTCTGTTTATTTTTGGACAATGTGGAGATAATTGTAAATAAAACCTGTTTCTGGAAAGAAAAGTAGGGGTCACCAAGCTCGTTAAGTCCAACCAAAGCTATAGCAATGGCTATCTGCCCCATCATTGTTCATTTTAGTACTTAGCGCGCGCACTTGATGCATGACGTGGCTCACTCTTCACCCTCTCCTGATACCGGCGAAATGTTTAAGCAACCTGCCAAAATACTCTTCACCCTCAAAGATGTTCTCATCGTGCTATACGATAATAGGGGTTAAGGTTATGGATTGCTTGGAATGGATTGGTCAATGTCATCATCTCTCTTTTTCGCCAAATCTTATTAGCAAAACGTATGAAAGAAATTGATTAATTACTCCATTTAAAATACCTTGGAACACAACAAAAAGAATAGAAAAGTTTAAAACGATGGGTTTGTCGTAGGAGAATACAAAAGTTGAAATTGACATCTTACACAAAAACAAACGCTATCCTTGTTTTAGCGTTGGGCAGAGGATCTCAATGGGGTTAACCGTCTAAGCCGCAATATTTTTACCGTCAACCGTCAAATGAGCAAGCCAATATTAGCCGTAAAATGTCTCAGATATCCTTAATTAAGAACTAAACGATTGTCTAGGGGCAATATATGCTGTTTATAAAGCAACGTTTTAATATATCACAAAAAGTATGCTTATGTTCGAGTCCTTCAACTTCTATGTCACGGGAGCAGGCGATTAATGCACGCGGTTGTAATAAAGGTGATGTAATTACGTTAATAAGACAAAGATTTGAAGATTAAAGACCCAATATTGAATGCACAAATTCTAGTACTAATTGGATTATTCAAATATGGACAAATTTGTACCCTTTTATGAAACCTTACGGCCAAATTTCCTTTAACCGTCAAAAAACCAATAATGATAACGATCACGATGATAAACTTTTATTCACATCACATCCGCGCAGTGGCTGTTTGTTTGAGAAGACCTACTAACATGCAATACAACTAGAAATTACGCTAACAGGATGGACTCTTGAAGCTAACTATATAGAAAACAATTATCAAAACAGAAAGAATCGTCCGCGGGTGGGCTTGAACCACCAACCTTACGGTTAACAGCCGAACGCGCTAACCGATTGCGCCACGGAGACTTCCATGGAGGGAATTTGTACGATTTTCATCAAGTTGAATTGTGTGGATGAAATTTTAACTTGCGTAAGGTTTTTGCTACATTATTGTATCTTGCTCGAATGACATGAAAAGCGAAAAACCAGGGAAGTTGGATAGTAACTGTCTGAGCCAATAAGCCAACAAATAACTGGTGTTATATAGTACCAGTTCAATAGAGAGAAGTAGGTTAAGACCTTTCTCAAATAAATATTCAACCACGTTTGGCCTCTTGGTCTAGTGGCATGATTCTCGGTTAGGGTGCGATAGGTCCCGGGCTCGACTCCCGGAGAGGCCCTTTTAATACTCTTTTATTGATGAACACGACATCAAAATGAAACAAGCTACGATGGCTTATGTGATGTCACAAATGCCATATGAAACAGTGAATTACCTTCCCCTTTAAAACAAATTTCTTTTATTTTTGTGCAAACAATTCTAACTGACCACAATGAAGCCTCTTTATATTAGAATATGGCTTAAGCAAGTGTTTCTGTTGGCATCAGTATTTTTCAAACGGGTACTTTCCAGCCCCCGGGAGGGGGGGAATACTGCCGTATATAGGGCTATATAGGTAAGTGCCGCAGTAAAGGGTATGGTTTTCAAGCAGTTTACTCTAGCATAGTGTATATAAATCAGAGCGTTTGGGTCTAGAGTAGAGTATCATTTGTCACGAAACTGACCAGTTGGTTAAAGATTTTATCTAAAGTAAGGAAACCAGGAATTGCCACTCAAAAATTTAAAAAAATTGAAATCGGCAAGTTTAGATTTTTGCAACTCAGCCTCAACAGCGTCGAAAGATGACTATCATAAAACACTACTGGATATTATTAACTGGGGTCCCAGCGGAACATCCCCACCCAGAAATTTCTAAAGTATCCCCCTCCCCGGGTTTTCAGCCACATGCAGTAAAATTATAGACAAAGGTAAATTTGACCTAGTCCTTTTGTTTTTGTAGCGATCAAAAAAAATCTATAAAAGCAGGTTTTTAATTGAAATAAATGTCAAAAATTAGGAAAAGAGAAATCAGATAAATCAGATAAAAATCTTAAGATAGTATTTTCCAGTTGATTTAGTTAAAAGAAATATTGGTCCGTGTGAGGGTCAAACTTACGACCTGAGCTAACGGACCAGACACATTGGCCTCAGTGCCGTCTTTTATTAAGTTAGTCTGCCTTTGTACAAGAAATTTACCATAAGTTGGGTCCGGTGAAATATAGCAAACGCTTAGTGGTGTCAGTTATTTTGATAGTCCATTGGGCTGTCCCGGCAGATTATTGTTTCTATGAGATACTTTAATCTCTTTAACAGATATTCAAATATGCAAATTAAAATTTGTCTGATAGTTGTAGCTTTTCAATAAAAATTCATTCCACACACTATATATAGCCTCAAGATCAAGTGTATAAATATATCAATGGGGGCCTTTCATTGAACACTGCCGTGAGCAGCTTCATTGTATCAGAAACGAGCGAAAAAGAACAATGCTTGGTTTGGGTGAAAAGATCAGGTCAGGGTTATTTTCTTCCTCGCGCGCGTTCCGAACTGTGTGTTTTGGATCTCCGAAATAGGCTCACCGAAGCAAAAGTAAATGGTCTGCTACACAAACGTCCTAAGCCATGAAAATTTATTTCAAACTTTTTAAAAACGGCTTGCTTAGTTTTCCATCTAGTCCTTATCAAAACAGAAAAGGGAATTTTAAACTGCTTTAAAAAAAAGCAGTATAAACATGTTAATAGAGTTGCGTTGGTTGTCCTATTCGTGAAGCAAAAAGCTGCGCATGATGACAGCACGTGTGATTCTCTTCACACCCTGTTTCCAGAGCAGAAATAAGAAGATTGAAAATTAACTGAAGGCAACGATGGCTTTGCTAAGAATCTGCGATGAATGAATGAATATATATATTAAACACGATGGAATTTAAGTTACAAGCATCATTATTACCACTAATTCTTAGCGTCAATATCCCTAATAAACGCTCGTGAAAAATACACAGAAAACTTCCTAAAGCTTTAAACCTAGCGTACACAATGAATGTAATACAGTGACAAATGTTGCAAAGATATCAATTTATGCCTACTTTGATAATCCAGGTACGCCATGCATTCAGTGTGGTAAAATGTACAGGCGCCATTTTTTCCCACTGTGGATTTTGGCGCACTGTTACAGAAGCCATGACACCTTGTGTCCAAGAAGCCGCACTTGGGCTCCGCCACCAGTGAGCCAGCTCATCTTAAAGATTTAAGTAAATAATAATCGCATTTAATAAATATATTTTCAATGAAAATCTGCTTAACATTGAGAGTATAGTGCGTTCACGGTTTCCTACAGAAAATTTCAATGCACGTTTTAAATTATAACGTGAAAAACAAATATGTAATGACAAATTGATTAAAAAAAAGTTGGAGAATCCGAATAACAGTCAATACTGATGATGAGTAATACAGTAATTTTGTGTAGGAAGTTATGGCACATTACCTGCGTTTTATGAGCAGATAGATGAAGAAAAATGAACTGCAAAAAAGAAAAAGACAAAAAGACAAAAAAAGATGTTATCATGGGTAGCAAACGCATGCGAAGCGGGCGCTTTACCATTTGAGCTAATTCCCCATTGTACAAATGCCTTAACTATTGTGAGGCTATTTTGATAAACTGCTCACCAGTTTTCGTCAAGTGTTACCGAAAATGAAAGAGGAGATTTAAATACACCAAATTAAAGAATTTAGAACATTTAAAAATACTTACTGCTATTTGTAAAATTTTCAAGAAAATAACTTGCCAATTAAAAAGTCATAGACAAGTAAAAACAAACGATATAATCTCCCGACGTTTCGGCGACCTCATGACGCCATTATCAAGGGTACAAATGAGAATTAAATTAACAAATGCGAGTTCAAGAGTTATAACTAATTAACATAGCGGAGGTGGCTACACAAATACTTTAGCAGGGATAGAATCCGTTTGCACGTTTATGGTAGCAGAGAACAGCCAGTAAAAAAATCATATATTTTTGTGTAATAAATGTTAGTTTGACTGAGAAATAAAAACAAAACTAAATAAAACATGAAGTAAAATTAAATGAATTTAAAAGTAAAATGACATGAAATTTAACAGTACATTGAGTTGTAAAAATAAAATCACTTTACTGTTAAGTTAAACTAAAATGGAAATACAGTTCAAAGTGAAATATAAAATCAATTTCAAATGAAATTCCAAGTGCGAGTGAAAGTGAATTTCACCGTGGCCGAGCGCTGCCACTACCATCATGCTACTCGCGCTTACAAAGTTCTGCGCCCGCGATTCTATTAGCAAATATGGCGGATAACCGTGAGTCTACCTGGACCGATGACGATAACCTAAAAGAAGTTTTAACTAAATATGTCCAGCAAGGCTTGCAAAGATCGGAAGCACTGGATTTTGTCAGACGCGAATTTCCAGAATATGCATGGAGTATTCGTTCCCTTGACAGAAGGCTTCGTCACTTTAACATCTTTTACAATGACAGGAGTGTCGAAGTTCAGGACGTGAAAGAAGCGGTGGAAGAGGAGCTTAAAGGTCCTGGCAAGCTCCTAGGATACAGAGCCTTGCACAAGAAAATCAGATTGGAGCACGGGCTAAATGTTACCAGAGACCAGGTTTACGATGTGATGTCTGAACTGGACCCACAAGGTCTCGAAGCCCGTGGTAATGTCGGAGTCAAGAGACAGCGAAGAAAAGGAAACTTCACGACACGTGGTTCTAACTGGGTTCATTCACTCGATGGTCACGACAAGCAAATGGGTTATCAAAACTCAACATTTCCATTAGCAGTGTATGGGTGCATGGACACAGCCAGTAGAAAGCTGCTATGGTTGAAAGTTTGGGTTTCTAATCATGATCCTAAATTAATTGGAAGATGGTATCTTGAACATTTATATGAAACTAAGATCATATCTGCGATGTTAAGAGTAGATAAGGGAACCGAAACAGGGACCATGGCCACAATGCACGCTTTCCTTCGCAGACACCACAATGATATGGATCCTCACGAAACAGTCATATATGGCCCTTCTACCTCAAATCAGGTATGGAAGTGCTCTGTTTATTTCCTAAGCAACTTTGAAATTGGTAGAGATTGGGTTGGGAACAGGATATTTTACTAGAATAGTGGGGAGGGAATAGGCAGTAGGGGGTCAAAACCTCGCACTTCTGCCTACCTCCTGTACACCTCCAACCCCATCCACCCCCTACACACAGAATACAAACAAACATGACATAATAATATTGCATCCAAAATGCAATATGCATAATGGATTCATCTGACTGAAATATTATGTTATATTGCTATTTTGTAGATTGAAAGATGGTGGAAGGAATTGCACGAAAGGATGGAGAGGTATTTTAAAGATGGTTTGCGTTGGCTAAAAGATCAAGGTCATTATGACCCACACAATGACTCTGATAGGTATGTACAATAATTTGGATCTGAAGCAGTTATCTTCTGAAACTTTTTGTACCTCTCGCTGTATATCATTGAAAGGAATGTCATCTACTTCTTGACATAATTTACTGTATTTGCATACAGAAGTATCCTGTCATGACTGCTTTCAACATTATATTTAATGTTTTGGCAGATTGCTGTTGGCCTTCATCGTGGTACCTCTTATACAGAAGGAGTTAGACATTTTCAGAGAAACAGTGTGGAACACATACAGGATCAGAGCACAGAGAGACACTGCACTTCCAGATGGTATACCAGACCACATCTATAACTTTCCTGAGAATTATGGGCTTGAAGAATGTGGTATGTGCCATAGTATCCTGTGCGTTATAAATGAATTTACAATGTGGATCCAGTACTTTCATTCAAGAAATTAATAGTTCACATTAAACATCATCAGCAATCTCAGGGGTTATTACGACTGGCAGTCTTTTATTTCTTGCTCCCTGATGAAATCCCCATGACAACTAAGTATATAAGATCTTGATCCAAAGGCAAAATTTATTTTGGTGGTTGTTCAATGGTACACTGTATGTACATAATATTGATCGGTCAACATATCTTGCCTTCTGGAAAGAAATAAGTCTTCCTTTCAAGCAACTAAAATCAAAAGCAACATGTTTTCTTAAATTATCTGTCTTTCTAAAATGAGATTCTAAGTACTTTGGTTAGAAAAAAGCGTAAATTAAACTAATTATTGGGTCATGCCTCTAACATTGTGTTTTCAATAGATATAGTAATTTGTATATTGAATCAAATGTTTACAGTTTGGGGAATTAGCTCAAATGGTAGAGCGCGCGCTTAGCATGCGGGATCGATACCCGGATTCTCCAGCAGTCTTTATTTTACTAGCTAATATGCAGCTTTAATTCTCTTTGAAAAAAGATGTTTTTATGACCATTGTTGTACAAATAACGGTTTGTAAACTTTTTATTTGGATAATTTTCTCTAGCTATCAGAGAAGATGCGAATACTCCTATTAATGAATTTTCCGCTGTCACTCTGAAACAACGTGGACTTCAATCGACCAGCGGTAAACGAGCAATACCCGGAGCACCTTTCGGTATTGGCGCGCGGTACGCTTTTATGCTTTTGTAACGCAACGTTTTTGATAACAGTCGTATAACGCAGATAACACAAAGATTCTCGGAAGAATTAATCTTTTCTTTACGACTTGCTTTATTGTAACCTGGCAGTTAAAGGTTTAATTTCATCTTTTAGAACTGAAATTGACGCCCTCCTTTGACACGGAATGGCAAGGAAAGGTTCATGGCCGCACCCAGGCCTTGCTAGCCCATACACTGCAGAGCTAATCCCAGTCTCCGTTGTATTAAACAGCTGAAAGTATTTTTCTTTCCCATGGATGGGATGTTAGTCCGTCGTAGTTATCCGCCCCCACTCCCAGCTCCCCACCGTGGAGCGAACTACTCTTACAGCAATGAAAGAAGAAAGAAATGTAAATTCATCAAAAGACACAAGTTGACCAAAGAAATGTCGTTGAACTAACGCGACAAATGTAATCCAGGGCGTCTATTTACATTTGAGTAATGTTTTAAAAGCACGTGATCTTGAAACGAAGTATTTCTAAACCACGCTAACGTGCATGGTACTATGATCAAATTTTACTCCTTAAATTTTTGGGTGAATCACATGGAATTCCACGAAATATTAAAAACGCCGTTTGCCGCTTGCAAATGTGTGCATTAGTTCCGGAGATATTTAAGTTTGAAAAATGTGTAAAATATGCAAATGAAAGACAACTCAATATCATATCGAATATATAAATAGAGCTATCTTCATATTGTTGGTCAATTTGCAGAGGAAACCATTGAACCATTGTTCCTAGGGCAACTAACTATTTTCCATTCCCCTTCAATCTGATTCAAATATTTTAGTGATTTTCAGCTCGAAAAACATTAAACAAGGCTACAAACACCACCTAACATATTTATATGCTTGCTGGATAATGCAGATGAGGCACCACTGGCAAATATCAAAATAGAACGCCAAAGGTGGCCAGAAAAGCTTTTAATATCGAGGAGGCCTGGGCCCTAGCATGTTCCCATGGTAACAGAACTGTTTAGCTCATATTGTGGAGCACATCTAGTAGAATCTTACCGTAAAGAATCAAAGATTTCTGATACGAATTGGCTGAGATATCTTTTTCATGAAATTTGATTAAAATTTGGTCGAGTTTAAGATGTCATCACTTGGCTAATTTGCATATTTTAAAATCTTGAATATCTCTGGAACGAAAGGAGATCTTTGAAATAGTAAACAACGTTTTTCTTCTCGTACAGTCTACTTTTTTGTGCTTTAAAATGGCTTTGACAGGAAAGGTGCGAATCTCATGATATATAGTAGCCCTTTAAATGTACCGTCATGTAATTTTTCAGTCGACCCCAGCGTGGACCTTAAAAATAAAACTATTATTGGATAACACAACCTTACAAAAATTCCCTGTTAAACAATATGTGAAGCTTCGATGAGCAAAAGTAATGAAAAAGTATTGAGAATTAAAAAGATCGACCCCTCTAAGGCACCGATGGGATTTGAACCCATGACCTCCTGTTTACAAGACAGGCGCTCTAACCAACTGAACTACGGCGCCCTACTTTAGAGGGAGAGAGACTTCATGAATTCGAGAAAGAAACATCTGGTAGCCAGGAAAGAGAATTGTGTTCTCTTGATAATGGAATTATTGTTAAAACTAAGAAGTGTGTGTGTGTGTGTGTTTTTTTTTTTTTTCATAATGTGGGGGTAATGATTGTGTTTCTATGTCTGCTCCACTGCTTAGCTCTTTTTTGCATTCTAATCAGACAAGGGATAAAATTGGTTTCATTTGACCAACTGATCACAATCGTTCGCTTGTTGATATTCATGGTTATGTGAAGTCTGTCAATCAAGACGGGCTTGTTCTTTTTTTTTCTTTTTTCATCTTGTATCTTGTAGCCGAGAAAGCAACAAATTTATTGCGCTTTTGAAATATGTAATTCCTGACGATCGAGGGACGAATTAGTCAGAGATTATTATTCTGACAGCATGATGGAGAGGCTCGCGGGTTGTCCTGGGATGTTTAAGGACTTTTTTGCCTTTTGGCGGGAGATTTACGTCATTCTTGATCGGTCAGTCTTCGTGTTCGTCCAAAATTTTATTAAGCTTTGTTTTAACAGCGTCTTGTAAAATTTTATAGCTTATTGATTTGTACCCTTTCCTCGGGATTCTGAGGAATACGTTTCCCCACATGTTTTGACCATATCTTAAGGGTACGCTTTTAGTGGTGTTTCGTATTTGGCGTAGAACAGGTTTTAATTGTTAGAACCAACCGTTTTAATTTGCAAGGAGATAGACTATCTTATTAGACGGAATACATTTGCATCAGATAGCTGACTGACGCATCCTCAATAAACTATTCCCATTGAATGTCTCGTGTTAGTGCTGAGTCAGAATTGCTTTATTGACATGACGCGGAAAACTCCGTTAATCAGCGGAGTTGCACTGGTAACTACAACACAACACAGAACAGGTATTAAAACACAAGCTGAGTTAAGGGAGTAGCAGATTAAATCGTTTGTCTAAACAGTTTACTACATGTCTGGCCTGTTGGTCTAGTGGCATGATTCTCGCTTTGGGTGCGAGAGGTCCCGGGTTCGACTCCCGGACAGGCCCAGATTGTTTTTCTTTTCAAATAATAATTAAAATAATCATAACAATCATTTTTTAGCAAACTAGTATTTTCCAAAATGTAGGTATGGATGAGACATTCACTCGTTCTTTACCTCTCTCCTTCGCTTAATGTTAGATTTTTCGTAAATCCACTAATCAATTTAAAGCGAATTTTAGTCACAGCCCAAGAGAATCCCAAGCGGCTTTAATACGTGCATTTTCATCCTCCAAGAAAACATCAACGCAACGCGCGTGCTAACATTATCCGCGGGATAACTGGCTTCTATATCTAAAAATAGTTTGAGAGGAATTACCTTGCTCTCCTGATACCGGCGAAATGTTTAAGCAACCTGCCAAAATACTCTACACCCTCAAAGATGTTCACATCAGGCTATACAATAATAGGGGTTAAGGTTATGGATTGTTTGGACTGATGCGATCATGAAATCGTCGATGTCATCATCTTTATTTTTCGCCAAATCTTATTAGCAAAACGTAAAAAAAGAAATTGATTAGTTATTCCATTTAAATTACCCTGGAACAAAACAAAATGAACGGAAAAGTTTAAAGCCATGGTTTTTGTCTTTGGGTGATTTGAAAGCTTTCATTTAACGCAGAAATTGCATTCAACCGTCAACTTATAGCAGAGAGACTTTTGGTTTCTCCAGCTGAAACTCATACATTTCTGCCTACCAATCCACTAACAATCAATAACATAAGCTTTGTTAAGATCATAGCTCGATAGCGTTATTTAAGGTATCGATCCTAATATGAAGTTGCTGAAGTATAAAAAATTAAATAAGCTCAGTTACGTCAAACCTTTCGTCTTTTTCTTTTTTTTTTTTTGTTTTCGCTGACTCAAAATTTTCTAAGAGCTGGCTAGAGTTGGGTAGCAAGATTTAGTCTCATAGGAAAAACAATCATGTGTTTCCGGCCGGGCTCGAACCGGCGACCTTCCGCATGTAAAGCGGACGCGATAACCACTGCACTACGGAAACCTGTTACGACCGAAAGCTGGCATACTCAGTGGTGTGCTAATCAGGAACTGGTAGTTTCTAGTTTTTTGATCAGGAAGACAGAAAAAATAAGTCTACGAAGTACAGCAAACAGTTGAACATTTGCCTACTTCTAACGATGCTCAATATTGAAGTTTTTCAAAAACGATGCTATCCTTGTTTTAGCGTTACCAGAGCATCTCAGTGGAGTTAACCGTCAAATCGCCAAAAAATTAACTGTCAACCGTCAAATGAGCAAGCCATTATTAGCCCTCAAATGTCTCAGATATCCTTAATCAAGAACTAAACGACTGACTATGGGAAATTTATGTTGTTTAGCAATGAACGTTTTAATACACCACGAAAAGATACACTTATGTTCAAGTCCTTCAAGTTCTAGTTATGGGAGCGGGAGATTCATACGCGCAGCGGTGTGGTGATGTTATTACGTTAATTAGACAAACAGTCGAAGATTAAAGAACTCATATTTAATGTACTAATTATAGGACTAATTGGATTACTCAAATATGGGCAAATTTGTACCCTTGTATGAAAAATTACAGCCAAATTTGCTTCAACCGTCAAAAAACCAATAATGATAACGACCACGATAATAACGGTTTATTCACATCACACCCGCTCAGTGGCTGTTTGTTTGAATAGACCTACTTACATGCAATACAACTAAAAATTACGCTAACAGGATGGATGGATGGATTCCTGACGCTAACTATATAGAAAATACTGATCAAAACAAATAGAACCGTCCCCGGGTGGGCTTGAACCACCAACCTTTCGGTTAACAGCCAAACGCGCTAATCGATTGCGCCACGGAGACTTCCATGAAAACATTTTGTACAATTTTCATCAAATTTTGTGGAAGAAATTTTAACTTGCGTATGGTTTCTGTTACATTATTGTATCTTGCTCGAAAGACATGAAAAGCGAAAAAACGGCGGAGTTGGGTAGTAACTGTCTTGGCCAATGAGACAACACAAAACAGGTGTTATAGAACCAGTTCGACAGAGAGAAGTAGATTAAGACCTTTGTTAAATGACGTTCAACCATGTTTGGCCTGTTGGAGAGGTGCTGGTTCCACTCCCGGACAGGCCCTTTGTAATACTCTTTTGTCAATGAACACAACATAATAAGGAAGCAGGCAATATTACGATGGTTTTTGTCACGTCACAACGGCCATATGAAACAACAGAACACCTTCCTCCGTTTTTTGCAGACAATTCCAACTGACTACCATGAATCCGTAGATTAAAATATCACTTAACCAACTGTTTCTGTTGGCCGGGAAACATTTCCAACGACTTCTAGGGAAATATTAATCTAAAATAATTTTGATTTCTTCCTCTTGTTTTAAACCGATCAGGGGAAATTAACTAATGAAATAAAAAATAAAGGAAAAGAGAGTACAGTCAGTTAGAAATCTTAAAATGGTATTTTCCAGCGGGTTTACTTAAAAGGAAAAGTTGGTCCGTGTGAGGGTCGACCTCACGACCTTGGCGTTATCAGCACCAAGCTCTACCGACTGAGCTAACGGACCGTGCCGTTTTTTATTAAGTACTACTGCCTTTGTACAAGAACGTTCTCAAATGTTTGGCCTAATGAGGAACAGCACCCGCTTATTGGCCTTGTTGAAACTGATTTGGTTTTATTCTTTAAGATGTATGTATATATTGTTAACATGCTTTCTCAAACGATGAGGACATTTTTGTTGAAATGTAGTTATCCCGAAATTATTTATTAGAAGTTGTTTCCCATTTATTTTATAATCATGCCCCGTCAATATCAATAGCTTATGTTGTAAATAACAAGGAACTAGAATGAAAAGCAACATGTTTCTTAAATTATCTGTTTTTCTAAAATGAAATTCTAAGTACATTTAGAAAAAAAAATAAAACTAATCACCATGTCATGCCTCTAACATTGTTTTTTCAATAGTTATAGTAACTTGTATATTGAACCAAATGCTTACGGTTTGGGGAATAAGCTCAAATGGTAGAGCGCCCGCTTAGCATGCGGGAGGTACCGGGATCGATACCCGGATTCTCCAGCAGTCTTTACTTTACTAGCCAATATGCAGCTTCACTTTTTTTTGAAGGCAGATTTTTTCGAACCATTGTTGTACAAATAACGGTTTGTAAACTTTTTATTTGGATAATTTTCTGTAGCCAGCAGAGAAGATGAGAATACTCCTATTAATGAATTTTCCGCTGTCGCTTTAAAACAACGTGGTCTTCAATCGACCAGCGGTAAACGGGCAATACCCAGAGCACCTTTCGGTATATTTGTCGCGCGGTACTCTTTTACGCTTTGTAGCGCAACCTTTCTCAAAACAGCTGTATGACACAGATAACAAAAAGATTCTTTGAAGAATTACTCTTTCCTTTGTGACTTGCTTTATTGTAACCTGGCAGTTAAAGGTTTAATTTCGTCTTTTTGAACTGAAATTGACGCCCTCCTTTGGCACGGAATGGTAAGGAAAGGTTTTAAAAATGGCTGCACCCGGGACTTGGTAGCCCACACACTGCAGATCTAATCCCAGTCTCCGTTGTATTAAACAGCTGAGAGTATTTTTCTGTCCCATGGATGGGATGCTAGTCCATCGTAGTTATCCGCCCACACCCCCAGTCCCCCACCGTGGAGCGAACCTACTCTTACAGCAATGAAAGAAGAAAGAAATATAAATTCATCAAACGAGACAAGTCGACCAAAGAAATGCCGTTGAACTAACGCGACAAATGTAATCCAGGGCGTCTATTTACATTTAAGTAATGTTTTAAAATGGCTTTATACTCTGATAAAACATGGGTTTTTGACCAATCAGTGCGTGCGCAGGGTCCTATCTATATTATAATGGTCATTTATTCGCAAATTACGTTCCATATAATTCTTGAAATTTTTCACTCGACTTTTGCGTAGGTCTCAAAAGTAAATCCATTGGATAACATAACCAAAAAAATTCCCAGTGGTACAACACGTGAAGCTTCGTTGAGCAATTTTCAAAAGTAATAAAAAATTAAAAAGTGCAACATCTGTAAGGCACCGATGGGATTTGAACCCATGACCTCCTGTTTACTAGACAGGCGCTCTAACCAACTGAACTACGGCGCCCTACATTAGATAACTTCGTGTATTATTGTTTATTTGTTTATTTTTTAAAAATAAAAAGAAAGAAACAATTAAAATTTAAAAAAAACATTGTTGATACATGTAGTACTAAGTTGGTGACATGTCCACTTTCACGCTTGGTAATTTCCAGCAGTACTAAGATAGCTCAACCCCTCTTAGGGTGTTCAGCATCAAAAGGTCCACAGCGGGAGCTTTCGTGGTTCCTTTTAGCGTATTGAGCTCAAAAAAGTATGACAGGAGATAATGTGTTGTTTTGGAATTGGTACCACTTAGGGGTCCCTCGGGGACCACCTGGGCTTTGATTGGGCGTTTTAAAGGCGGGGTGCGAAAACTCCCAGAGGTCAAATTCTAAAAATAAATAGATACGAGAAAGGGTTGAATCCTTGGGTTGGTATGGGAGATGGAAGCTCCGGGTCATGGGCTCCTGATCTTGCTTTATTGACAGGACGCAGAAAAATCATCAGCGGAGTTGGACTGGTAACTACACGACTACACAGAACAGTAACCATAATAATAAATGTTTAGCAGGGAGCATACTTCATCAAAGGTGTTCTTCATTGGCGCCCAGCAACTATTCTCAGATGTGTTTACAGATTTTGCAACAACATTTACACAAATCTCAGGTTTTAAGAACAAATTCGCAATTAGCGATTATAGTTCCACGCGCCTTGCAGCCGCAAGATGGCAGGATTCGATGTCCCGTGGAGAGAAATCTTGATTTTTTTTTTTTAACTGCCGGCTTCCTACCTTTTTTTTTAACTTTTTATCTTTATTGCTAGCAAATATCATTTTTTTTGTTTTGTTTTGTTTTGTTTTTTTTGTTTTCTTTAACTTCTTACTTTGATTTTCTGTTTATTTTTGGACAATGTGGAGATAATTGTAAATAAAATCTGTTTCTGGAAAGAAACGTAGGGGTCACCAAGCTCGTTAAATCCAAGCAAAGCTCTAGCAGTGGCCATCTGCCCCATCATTGTTCATTTTAGTACTTAGCGCGCGCACTTGATGCATGACGTGGCTCACTCTTCATCCTCTCCTGATACCGGCGAAATGTTTAAGCAACCTGCCAAAATACTCTTCACCCTCAAAGATGTTCTCATCATGCTATACCATAATAGGGGTTAAGGTTATGGATTGCTTGCAATGGAATGGTCAATGTCATCATGTCTCTTTTTCGCCAAATCTTATTAGCAAAACGTATAAAAGAAATTGATTACTCCATTTAAAATACCCTGGAACTCAACAAAAAGAACAGAAAAGTTTAAAACGATGGTTTTGTCGTTGGAGAATACAAAAGTTGAAATTGACATTTAACACAAAAATTGTAGTCAACCGTCAACTATTTGCGAATAGATTTTTGGTTTCTCCGACTAAAACTCGCACATTTCTGGTTACCATAACATAAGCTTCATTAAGATCATAGTTCGATAGCGTTATTTAAGGTATCGATCCTAATATGAAGTTGCTAAAGGATAAAAGATTAATGGAGCTCAGTTACGTCAACACCTTTCGTTTTTTTTTTTTTTTGCTTTCGTTTTGTTTTTGCTGACTCAAAATTTTCTAAGAGCTGGCTAGAGTTGGGTAGCAAGATTTAGTCTCGTAGGAAAAACAATCATGTGTTTCCGGCCGGGCTCGAACCGGCGACCTTCCGCGTGTAAAGCGGAAGTGATAACCGCTACACTACGGAAACGGGTTACGAATGAAAGCTGCAATACTCAGTGGTGTGCCAATCAGGAACTGGTAGTTTCTAGTTTTTTGATCAGGAAGACAGAAAAAATAAGTCTACGAAGTACAGCAAACAGTTGAATATTTGCCTACTTCTCACGATGCTCAATATTGAAGTTTTTCAAAAACAACGCTATCCTTGTTTTAGCGTTAGGCAGAGGGTCTCAATGGGGTTAACAGTCAAATGGCCAGAAAATTAACCGTCAACCTTCACAAACGCAATATTTTTACCGTCAACCGTCAAATGAGCAAGCCAATATTAGCCGTCAAATGTCTCAGATATCCTTAATTAAGAACTAAACGATTGACTTTGGGCAAGGTATGCTGTTTATAAAGGAACGTTTTAATATATCACAAAAAGTATGCTTATGTTCAAGTCCTTCAACTTCTAGTCACGGGAGCAGGCGATTAATGCACGCGGCGGTAATAAAGGTGATGTAATTACGTTAATAAGATAAACATTTGAAGAGTAAAGATGCAATATTGAATGCACAAATTATAGTACTAATTGGATTACTCAAATATGGACAAATTTGTAGCCTTGTATGAAAAATTACAGCCAAATTTGCTTCAACCGTCAAAAAACCAATAATGATAACGATCACGATAATAACGGTTTATTCACATCACATCCGCGCAGTGGCTGTTTGTTTCAGAAGACCTACTAACATGCAATACAACTAAAAATTCGGCAGGTATATTTTGCAGGGCGCAGGTTGCAGGTTGCAAGTTGAAATTTAATTATAACGGGAAAACCGCTGGCACTAAAAATAATTAATAACCTATATACTCGTCAGGGGTTCTTATATAAAGTAGTTCGCCTCTTTCACGTAGTGAAAACACGATCGATCCGCTATAAGTACTTATCGATCGACACGCTGAGACCAGTGAAATCTCTTCAAAGCCATCTGAATGGCCGCTTCACAGATGTTTCCATCTATTCCAGATTTGGCTCGGGTCTTCCTATAGGACTTTACGTGCGAATTTTTATTTTAGCTTGCCATTAATGTATACAAATTAGGACTATTTAAACGCTACGGTTTCCTAGCGCGCCAATCTTTTCAACGTTTTCTATAGCTTCAAGTTAATATTGTTGCGGAATCTATACTCTACCTAGCTTCACCGTCATCGCTACAGTCAGAAAACATTTGTAAGTCTTTACATTTTGTCCTGTATTTTTCTTATCGCTCGGCTCTTCTTCACATGTATTTTCATTATTTTTCTAGTCGAACCTCGCTCGATCTTTCAATACTCAACGGGCTCATCGAGTCTCTTCAACAGAGCGTGAGTTCGAAATCTCTAGGCGTAACGTCAACAAGAACTGCAAGCTACACTTCCCTTAACAACAGAAAATTGCCATTACAAATGAAGCAAATAAATAAAGAAATGAGATAATATAAGATTTTAACCGACGGAATATACTACCACAAGCTCAGTGTGCCTTTATTTTGGTACTCAAATGTTTCTTCAAAAACAATAATTCACTGCAGGCTTAAAATCATAGGAATATACTCTCCTCCCATCGCTTCGGCGGGTTTGGTACTTAGATGGAAGTCACCGTTCCGAGCGATTGTAAACAGCGTCATGTAACAGTCACGGTAAGTCTACCACCTGCACGTTTCTTTTAACTGCCAGCGGTTTTCCAGTTATAATTAAATTTCAACCTGCAACCTGTAACCTGCGCCCTGCAAAATATACCTGCCGCTAAAAATTACGCTAACAGGATGGACTCTTGTCGCTAACTATATAGAAAACAATTATCAAAGGAGAAAGAATCGTCCCCGGGTGGGCTTGAACCACCAACCTTTCGGTTAACAGCCGAACGCGCTAGCCGATTGCACCACGAAGACCTCCATGGAGGGAGTTTGTACGATTTTCATCAAGTTGAATTGTGTGGATGAAATTTTAACTTGCGTAAGGTTTCTGCTACATTATTGTATCTTGCTCGAAAGACATGAAAAGCGAAAAACCAGGGAAGTTGGATAGTAACTGTCTGAGCCAATAAGCCAACAAATAACTGGTGTTATATAGTACCAGTTCAATAGAGAGAAGTAGGTTAAGACCTTTCTCAAAGGAATATTCAACGACGTTTGGCCTGTTGGTCTAGTGGCAAATCTCGACCTCCGATTGAACTTCAACCAAATGTGGCTTATAAAATATCTTGTGCCGACTGCTCATGGAGTTATGTAGGCGAGACTGGCAGATGCTTTGAAACGAGAAAAAAAAGAACACATGAGGAATGTGATGTCTTACGCAAGAGGTTCCAACGTCGCTAAACACGCTTGGTCTTCAAATCACTCTATTGACTTTAAAAATTCCCAAGTGATTGACAAGGGTTCTTCACGTATTCGTAAGACGCTAGAATCTTGGCACACCCCTTATATTTTTCCATTTTAATATATTCTTTTTATAGTTCCACCTATTTGTGTATATATTTGTAGTTGTTATCTTTTCCACTTTTTATCCATCGAAGGCTGTAGCCTGACAGCCAAAAGCTCTGAAAGTTTTAACTTTATATAGCCAGTGAACGTTTTTTATAAATTTTTAAAATAATATTATCGTATCGATCCCGGTATCTTCCGCATGCAAAGCGGGCGTTCTACCATTTGAGCTAATCCCCTGATTGTTACATAATAAAACAGAGTTTTAGATAAAATAAATTACTAGTTTGTGGCACAAGCTATTGTCATAATATTGTCATAATATTGTCATATTATTGTCATAATATTGTCACAAGCATATTTATGTCATAATATTACAACAAAAAAATAACTACTAAATAATATAACTGACGCAGCAAAGTCTGCTATTATACTTTAACATCCCTTAATTATGGTTAATTTACTTGTCAAAATTACTATTACTTCAGTATATTTTTACCCTCAAAATACAAGATGCCATAAAACAGTTCATAAAGAAATTGAGCATGCAATCATTAAAACACTGACGAAGTCAAATAAAAAAATGAAAAAAATGTTTGCGGCCGGGCTTTATTCGAGAAGATCTACTTACACGTATTACAACTAAAAATTATGAAAACAGGATGGATGGATGGAATCCTGACGCTAACTGTATAGAAAATAATTACCAAAACAAAAAGAACCGTCCGCGGGTGGGCTTCAACCACCAGCCTTTCGGTTAACAGCCCAACGCGCTAACCGATTCCGCCACGGAGACTTCCTTCGAAGGATTTTGTACAATTTTCATCAAATTTATTTTTGTGGAAGAAATTTTAACTTGTGTAAGGTTTCTGCTACATTGTGTCATGCTCGAAAGACATGAAAACCGAAAACCCGGAAGATTTGGATAGTAAATATCTTGGCCAATGAGACAACACATAACAGGTATTACAGTACCAGTTCAACAGAAAAAGGTAGATTAAGACTTTTGTCAAATGTTGTCCAACCACGTGTGGCCTGTTGGTCTAGTGGTATGATTCTCGCTTTGGTGCTAGAGGTCCCGGGTTCCGCTCCCGGACAGGCCTTTTTTAATACTCTTTTGTCAATGAAAACAACATCATAACGAAACAGACAATTTTACGATGGTTTTTGTGACGTCACAACGGCCATATGAAACAACGGAATACCTTTCTTCTTTAAATAATCACTTTTATTTTTGCACAGACAATTCCAAGTGACTACTACGAAGCCCTTCTAGATTAAAATAGGACTTAACCAACTGTTTCTGTTGGCCGGGAAACATTTCCAACGACTTCTAGGAAAATATTAAACTAAAGTAGTTTTGATCTAGTCCTCTTGTTTTGAACTTATCAGGGGGAATTAACAAACGAAACAAAATAAAGGAAAAGAGAAATCAGAGTACAGTCAGTTAGAAATCTTAAAATGGTATTTTCCAGATGGTTTACTTAAAAGGAAAAGTTGGTCCGTGTGAGGGTCGAACTCACGACCTTGGCGTTATCAGCACCACGCTCTACCGACTGAGCTAACGGACCAGACAAATTAACCTCGGTGCCGTTTTTTTAGGAGTGACTTCCTGTAAATACTACGGATAGCTGTGCAAAATGGAAAAATCGGATTCCCTCAAACTTTTTCACAAGAAAGCCCTCTGGAAACTATTTAGGAAAATACAACTTTTAGTTCGTTTGGATTTATATTTTTCAAGTAAAGCGATTTTTTAATTTTCACCCTTGGAGAAGCCCTCGAACCACTGAAAAATGTGCTTCGTATTTGCGACTCGTGTAAGAAAACTAAAACAATTATCAAATCTATTTCGATATTACACAATTCAATGACCCTTCCTTTACAAAGCACAGTTATTAGAATTGGAAAAGGTTCAAACCTGAATTTTTAAAAAAATTTCAAATTTACCCTCCTAAACAGCATTATCAGAAAGCTCGATTTTGGCAAATTTCAACGGCAAAACTCCCTACCTGGTACATGGATTCCGCTGTAAAGATGGTATTCTATAGAAAGAGTGAGGCTTCCTCTATCGTTCTGTGAAATAAAATTTTGGGGCAACTTAAACTGCGAATTTAGACGACCGAAAATATTTACGGTACTCGCTTGAAGTTTATGACCTTTGAACTTACAGTTGTCTTCATGAATACAAGAGATAACCTAAACAACAGTGGGAATTTTAGCCTGAATGCGACCCTTTCCCCTATTTAAATGATTTATAGTTATTTTTTATCTTCTGTGGGCAATTTATCTAAAGTAATATTTTTTTTACACGGAAAAGGAGTGCTAACTTGTTTATGAGTACGTGCGTATTTGTTTACTGAAGCGGAAATTTGTGGATATTAAATTTATTCCATCTAAGTTCTATTTCGTGTGCTGCAAGGCGTTTCGCGTTCTCATTAAAACAAAATGGTACTGCCAAGTAGAAGGTTTTCTTCTCAGATTTTAAAACAATATGTAGTTTTTGACTTACCGTCCACATGCATGGCTTGATTTACTCAGCAGCGTTACACCGGGTGTGATAGCGCTAAGATGGCGTGACGATAATTGACAAATCGCTTTTCGCGAATCGAATTCATCAAAAAATATGTATATATAATATCTTTCTTTGAGACTACTTGATAAAGACTGTTGTGAAATAAGTCTGCAAATTTTGAAACTCTCATTACTGTGAAATAAAAAACCTGGATGTACTATTTTTATGCCACGGTCGTGTGATCCTCGAGTGTGGTATCACATGACAATAACAACTAAGAAATGGCCACCTGCAGTTATTCTCAAATCGTTGGGGGCAGGTGCGGTCCTAGTTACCAATCCCGCACATGTTCAATGTGTTTTAATTCGAAAATGTGACAAAGACATTCAAGGTGATTTGAAGGCTATTGATGTGAGCGATTAATTCTTCTCTGGACGAAGCAAGGCTACTGTTAGCTAGAGCAGGTCAGTGTACTCGTAATTCAATTTTCTCTTTAGATCGAAAATATTGCGGAAGATTATCGAGAAAATACTGAGTGCTACGGTAACAGACAATCACCATGAGGCCCAATAAGGCGTGATTTCATGATACCGAAGTCAAAATCTAATGGCACTCTTTCAATGTAGCTGACCGTGCAAAAGCGTAATAGTCTCTTGAGACTATAGTCTCTTGAGTTATATTGCGGCCCGGCTATTTACGTTTCTCCCACGAAAATGATCCCAATTACTAACCACGTGGAGAAGAGGGACTAGAAATTAAAGGTGGGGCAGGGGGGGAATACTTGTCGGCTTGCCTCACTACAGAGATAAGTCAAGAGAAACTTTAAGGTAGTAACATATAAGGGAATTACATATATGACTGAAAAAATAATAATAATTTGTAGACCCCGCTTGTTGTTATGAAAATCCGCGAATCTGATGACTTTTCGCATTGTTGTCCTCTTGCTTGTTAAATAAGGTATAAAGGCACCTACCAGCATTGAATCCCATTCACTGAACAAAAACGCGGATGGTTCCTCTGCTTTCTTCTGTCGCCGAAACATTCTCCCGTATCATTTAAATTGCGTAAGAAAGCGGAGTCCTATAATACTGCGCGACATTTTCTGTGATGCCTTTCTCAATGTTATCCAAGGGCTTACATCCCCGGGCTTACGTTGCCGTCGCATGGTTTTTCGAGACCCTTACCTTTAGACTAAACTTCCAGTAAACGCATATCACACATTTTGTTTCCAAAGTTGTTTTGACGTGGATGAAGGTAATTTGAACACAATAGTATGCTCTCGTCATGAGGACCTATGCGGGATAAGGTGGCGTAGCAACAAAAAAAACTGTTCCTGTCCAGAGCAATGGATACAACATGAGAAGAACCAGAAAGGGGATCGTGGGATAAATCTGGTTCAGTCGAGAAGACTCCACCCTCAGACGCAAATTTTGTTGCCTGTAGGCTCTCATAATAAAGTGTATTATCGTTTGTCTCACGATGTAGTCACTTGAGATGTAGATCACGACGTCTTCAGGCGATAAGGTCGACTGATTGCACGGTATCATTTATATCACAAAGGTCGGCTGTGATTGGTGCATTTCGATCCTCCTATTGTTCCATTGTTCCGACGAGTAGCTGTTCCCTTAGTGGTCCGCTGTTGTACTGTTCTCCTATCCTGTTGTTGTGTTTTTTGATCGTGGGCATCCATGCTTCAGGAATTTCAATTCCACTATCCCTGTTGATGTTATTAGGGTGAAGTCTTATGTGAATAGCTTCCTTGACCCTACGTGTGTACCAGTGAGGATCTCGATCAATAAACTTGACCTCATTCCTGATAGGATAGTGGCCGGTCTCGTGGGTGTGTTCATAAACGGCGGAGGTCTGGGTACGGACCAGTCGTATATCCCTGTCGTGTTCTTTGATCCTCTCCTGAATAGATCTCCCTGTTTCTCCGATGTAGACTTTGCCACACTCACAGGGAATCCTGTAGACAACACCATCTTGTTTAGCCGGGTTGACGGTGTCCTTGGGTCGTGTGACCGAAGTGTCGTGTCGAACTTGAAGACGGTGCGAATGCCTTGTTGTTCTAGGCAGCGGCGGAGAGACTCCGAAACTCCTTGGACATAAGGTAAAACGGCGGTGGATTTAAATTCCGCGTCGGGCTCTCTTCTTGGGGTTGTTCGTGCCTTTGTGATCATCTGTACAAACGAGGAGGGATATCCGTTAGAAACAAGTACAGATACCCAGACCTCCGCCGTTTGTGAACACACCTCGAATATCTTCGCCACATTATCCAATTTCAACAAATTGAATATGTGCGGGATTCGAAACTCTAGGACCGGACGTGCCCCCAACGATTTGAGAATAACTGCAGGTGGCCATTTTTTTAGTTGTTATTGTCATGTGATACCACACTCGAGGATCACACGACCGCGGCATAAAAATAGTAGATCCAGGTTCTTCATTTCACCGTAATGAGAGTTTCAAAATTTTGTAGACTTATTTCACAAGAGTCTTTATCAAGTACTCTCAAAGCATTATGATGTCAAAAGATGTAATAAATATATTTAGATGAATTCGATTTGCAAAAAGCGATTTGTCAATTATCGTCACGCCATCTTAGCGCTATCACACCCGGTGTAACGCTGCTGAGTAAATCAAGCCATGCATGTGGACGGTAAGTCAAAAACTATATGTTGTTTCAAAATCTGAGAAGAAAACCTTCTACTTGGCAATACCATTTTGTTTTAATGAGAACGCGAAACGCCTTGCAGCACACGAAATAGAACTTAGATGGAATAAATTTAATATCCACAAATTTCCGCTTCAGTAAACAAATACGCACGTACTCATAAACAAGTTAGCACTCCTTTTCCGTGTAAAAAAAATATTACTTTAGATAAATTGCCCACAGAAGATAAAAAATAACTATAAATCATTTAAATAGGGGAAAGGGTCGCATTCAGGCTAAAATTCCCACTGTTGTTTAGGTTATCTCTTGTATTCATGAAGACAACTGTAAGTTCAAAGGTCATAAACTTCAAGCGAGTACCGTAAATATTTTCGGTCGTCTAAATTCGCAGTTTAAGTTGCCCCAAAATTTTATTTCACAGAACGATAGAGGAAGCCTCACTCTTTCTATAGAATACCATCTTTACAGCGGAATCCATGTACCAGGTAGGGAGTTTTGCCGTTGAAATTTGCCAAAATCGAGCTTTCTGATAATGCTGTTTAGGAGGGTAAATTTGAAAATTTTTTTAAAAATTCATGTTTGAACCTTTTCCAATTCTAATAACTGTGCTTTGTAAAGGAAGGGTCATTGAATTGTGTAATATCGAAATAGATTTGATAATTGTTTTAGTTTTCTTACACGAGTCGCAAATACGAAGCACATTTTTCAGTGGTTCGAGGGCTTCTCCAAGGGTGAAAATTAAAAAATCGCTTTACTTGAAAAATATAAATCCAAACGAACTAAAAGTTGTATTTTCCTAAATAGTTTCAAGAGGGCTTTCTTGTGAAAAAGTTTGAGGGAATTCGATTTTTCCATTTTGCACAGCTATCCGTAGTATTTACAGGAAGTCACTCTTAAGTATTACTGCCTTTGTACCAGAACGTTATCAGAAGTTTGGCCTAATGAGGAAAAGCACCCGCTTATTGGCTTTGTTCAAACTGATTTGCTTTATTCTTTAAGATGTATGTATATATTGTTAACGTGCTTTCTCAAATGATTTGGACATTTTTGTTGAAATATAGTTATCCCGAAATTATTTATTGGCAGTTGTTTCTCATATACTTTCCAGTAATGTCTCGTCAATATCAATAGCTTATGTTCTAAATAACAAGGAACTAGAATGAAAAGCAACATATTTTATTGAATTAACTGTTTTTCTAAAATGAAATTCTAAGTAAATTGTTTAGAAAAAAGCTTAAAACTAATTGCCAGGTCACGCCTCAAACATTGGTTTTTATATAGTTAGAGCAACTTGTATTTGTTTAGCTCAAAATGGTAGAGCGCCCGCTTAGCATGCGGGAGGTACCGGGATCGATACCCGGATTCTCCAGCAGTCTTTATTTTACTAGCTAATATGCAGCTTTAATTCTTTTTGAAGACAGATGTTTTTCTGACCACTGTTGTACAAATAACGGTTTGTAAACTTTTTAGTTGGATAATTTTCTCTAGCTATCAGAGAAGATGCGAATACTCCTATCAATGAATTTTCCGCTGTCCCTCTGAAACAACGTGGACTTCAATCGACCAGCAGTAAAGGAGCAATACCGGAAGCACCTTTCGGTATTGGCGCGGGGTACGCTTTCAGTTACGCTTTTGTAACGCAACGTTTTTGATAACAGCCGTATAACGCAGATAACACAAAGATTCTCTGAAAAATTACTCTTGCCTTAGCTTTACGACTCGCTTTATTGAAACCTGGAAGTTAAAGGTTGAATTTCATCTTTTAGAACTGAAATTGACGCCCTCCTTTGGCACTGGATGGTAAGGAAACGTTAAATGGCCGCACCTGCGCCTTGCTAGCCCACACACAGCAGAGCTTATCCCAGTCTCCGCTGTATTAAACAACTGAGAGTATTTTTCTGTCCCATGGATGGGATGCTAGTCCATCTTAGTTATCCGCCCCCACCCCCCAGCCCCCCACCGTGGAGCGAACTACTCTTACAGCAATGAAAGAAGAAAGAAACGTAAACTCATCAAACGAGACAAGTCGACCAAAGAAATGTCGCTGAACTAACGGGACAAATGTAATCCAGGGCGTCTGTTTACATTTGAGTAATGTTTTAAAAGCGCGTCGATAATTTGAGCTGTTAAATGCATAAATGAATGGATTTACCACAGAACTTATAAAAAACAGCAATAGCCCAAAAGCCCGCACGGTTTGGCTTACCAGCCGAAAATAGCGAAGGGCAGTAACAACACTGGCAGGTAAAACACACGCCCCGAAAACAAAAGTAACTGTCAGCGACATCTTCAAGAGTTGTTTTCGTTGTCGCATGAGTTCTTTTTCTGGGATATTGCTATCAGGTGTAACCGCACTTCTGTGATTGAGCAATTTCACAAGTTTAGTGTAGCAAAAGTTGAGAACGAGAAAAGGAAGAGTGAAAACAAAAATTATGTAGAAGATAATGTGAGTTAACTCTGCGTTCTGACTGTACGTCTGTCGCCAAGCTGCTGTCTTGAACTTGTAGTTTGTGTACAAAAACAATGGTGTGTTTAAGGCAGCGGACGCCATCCATGTGCCAATAATCGCGTATCGAACCGTTTCTGTCGTAAGCTGCAACATCCGTAGAGGTCTCACTACTGCGTTATAACGTTCTATTGCTAGGATTGTAAGCGTGAATACCGAGACAACCGTAGCAGTCAGAGGAACATTGAAGCTGACAAAGAACATACAGAGAACAGTTCCAACATCTCCATCTGGAAGGACACTGATCATTAGGATGAGGGAAAAACTACAAAACAGGAGACTTGTAACATCGGCAGCCGCTAGATTTGCCAATAAATAATTCTGAGCGGTTTGAAGCGACTGGGTTCTCTTGATTATTAACAGGACTGAAATATTTCCAGCGATTCCAACTCCGATAACTACTGACGCTGACAAACAAATCAATAACTTGTCGATCGTAAAATAAAGTTTTCCATTTGAGACTTTCTTTACCAACTCCACTATTGTCCCGTTCGTTGTAGAATTCGCTGAAATGTTTAAAGACATTCTGTTTCTCAGATTCGTTACTTGGTAGCGATTGAAGATCTGTTGAACGTTGAAGTTTGTGCCAAAGCAAATGGCTAGTAACAAATTGAAGTAAGCCTTCCTGAAAAATGTCATTAAAGCAATCAACTTTAATGCAAAGGGGTAATCAATTTTGTTGTCTATAAATGACAGCAAACGCAATTTAAAAAAAAAAATGAATCGTTCTTCGGAGAATGAAATTGATTAACAATGAAATCTTGTGAAACTTTTTAATCCAGCTCGGTAGTTGGTACAGCGATGGCAGTTTTTATATTAATTTTGCTTTCTCCAGGGAGAGGAAATTAATTGAAAATGCGCCGATCGTAATCACTTAGTATTTATTTCATAGCGCGAAAGATTAAAACAAACAGAGCATTTAATCCACGTGCGAGAATCAGTTTTGTGTTCAGACTGCCATCTGCTGCTTCATATATGAAGGGTAAATGTAATTACCGACTGATGTTAGAGATCGCCATCGATTTGAAAATACCCTAAGGTTCAGCCTACTATTATATGCTGTTCTTAGCAAATTTATACCGAGGTTTAGGTCTTTTAGGTTCAGTTCCTATTTGATGATGATGGACAGAAAGTAAAGCTATTTTATTATTTTATTCTTGCAAACGCTTTAATTCACTGAGGTTATGTTCCGCTAGAATCACGGTTTTAATTTTTTCCTATGTAAGCAAAAGCCAAACACCACACAGGTCCGACTGAGGTTCTCCCAAAGGTGATACTTTTTAATTGCAAACATACACCCGTATTTACATAAGAAAGAGTTGTTGAATCTTGAAAATAATGATTTTGAAGAAAAAAAAAATCTGGAGAATCCGGGTATCGATCCCGGTACCTCCCACATGCTAAGCGGACGCTCTACCATTTGAGCTAATTCCCCAGAAGCTCATGATGCCAAATTGCTAAGCGGTTTCTCAATGTCACTGTACACGGACCATCTTCTTGCTTAAGTAAGCCAGCTGAGATAACACTATCTACCGATTTGTTTCTGATTTCTGTTTTTAAAAGGAAGTAAACTCACCGACCTATTTTGCGCTTAGAACAGAAAATTCTACGGTTAAATAGTGGTACTGTTGAATTTGATCGGTTAGAAATTACAAATTCAGAAACTTATATGCTATATAATATATGAAACATTTTTTGTACGGTAGCGTAAAAATCCCAATGATTCCGGCCCATGCAGTAACTGTCTTTTCTTTTTTTGTTTTTATTTGCACGTTGCTTTGATTAAAAAAGAAAGAAAGAAGAAACAACAAAATATGGCGACACAATTCATAGGTTGATCCAGAAAATCTCACACTTTAATTTTTTTGGTGTTACTCTACGTGAAGGTAGTAACGTACTGGTAAATTAACCTGTTTTTAACCAGATTTACCGTAGTCTGTATTATTTTTTCATCGTTTTGGCCTCTTGGTCTAGTGGTGTGATTCTCGCATCGGGTGCGAGAGGTCCCGGGTTCGACTCCCGGATAGGCCCCATGTTTACTATTTTGTCAAAATATTTTGCAAGCCGTAACAGCATCGATTTCTTTGGCCTTTTTTTATCACTGCTTATTGCATGTGAAGAACTGAACGAACGAGCGGAAGAAGAAAAGCGAAGAAAGTAAGCGAAAAAGAGCTTGTAACCTCACGTCTAAAAATAAGCGTATTTGTAAACACGGCCGGGCGAGGTTTGAAGTTTTCTCTGTGTTAGTTGGCACAGCCGCCTCGTAGAGTGCTAAAATTTCTTCTTCTGTTGTTGAAAACCGCGCCAAGAAAGGTGTACAAACCATTTTAAGCCGAAGCGAACAGGATTTGCGAAATTTTCTTTTGACGTTCCTATGTGAAGATTTACATATTGTGATTACAAAGTATGGAGATTTCCTCGTTTTTTTTAGTTCAATTTATTCGGTTTGGCGAAATGCTTGGGTGAATTCCCAGGTTAATTTGGTTGAAGACTGGCAAAGCTACCAAAATACACACTGTAATATTCAAATTTAAGCGTGAATAATTATTAAACTTTAACAGTGCAAGCTTAAACGAATTTTCTTTATCCTTTCTTTCATTCGGTTACCTTTCAATGAGAAGTGATTTGCTGTTGATAATCAGATGACGTGATATGCATATTGTGTTTATAATGTAGATTTCCTCGTTTTAATTTGTTGTCTGTCCAATTAGTTCGGTTTGGTGAAATGCTTATATAGTCCAAATGTCGAGTAGACGATTATGCATGTAAATCCTGTCTGCAAATAAAGCTCTACTTTGATTTTGATTTACTATTTCATTTTATTAGTGCCACTGCTTTTGGTTGGGGGTACATGGGCCCTATTTTCTTACTGAGAGGTTATTCCGCAATGCAGTATTTACACTTAATATGGAAATGTTCCTCAAAAGTGAGATAGTACTGATGAAAAAGAAAAAAAAATGCGAAGATCTTTACTCGGTAAATTGAACAGTGTCAATGACATTTACCTACTTAGAAAAAATTTAGGGTGTAGAAGTTCTTGCCCTGACCATTTCTCGGTAATAGAAATAACTTTTACATGTATATATACACAATTTAGTTGGTGAGAGCGCTCTGTTCTCTCCACTTTCTCTCTCTTGGCTCTTTTCTTCACACTGATTTTGTTATTAACTAACTCATTAACCAAATGTCACTGCCTGTTTTCTTTGTTGTGCATGCATACTTTTTTGCTCGTCGAAAAAAAGTTTCAGTTTCTGCCTGGCTGTTTCCTTTATCCTGTCCGGTACCAATTCGTTTGTGATATAACTTTGTGAATTCTCTATTCTCCTTGAATTTTATCTCTTCAGGGTAATACAATGCACTCTCAGAGTGTTCAATCATTGTTTTCAGTCGCTACAATTTTCAGGAAAATAGCAATAGTTTTCTTAATTTCCTTCTACTTTGTGTTGGGACCTTTTAGCATGCTCGTAATTGGCCCATGGGCATTACGGGAGAATAATTTTCAAGTAAAGAATTAGATCCGTTTTAGTGTTAAGTATTTTTAAATTATTATGAATTAGGCATTTCTTTTTATTTTAATTTTTTATTTTAGTCGCAAGTGATGTTTTATGATTTTACCGACGTATACCGTGTAAATGTAAATAATGCACTAGAATGTATCTAAATGATATTTTTATGACAGAAAACTGGACAGGGCAAGAACTTCTCTTTCTTTTGTAAATTTTTACATTCATTCCTCTCAGCGCTGTCAAAATGTCTCAGGAACCTTCATTTTTGATAGTCCATTATTTTCCACCATACCTAGCACAGAAGCTCACCAAATCCTAACTAATAACCAACATGTGTGTATCTCTGGCTTTTGCTGTGTACTACGTGTATATTCTGTTATTCTGCCTTAACTGCTAGAAACAATTTTGACAGAGCTGTTTCAACAGTTTCACTTAAATCAATTCCCAGTAACTGCGCTACATGTAGCAGTGTTATTGAGTACGAACTTTATGGATGGTTTTAAATTTTTATTTTTTTATGATTACAGAAGACAACAAAATATACATGTGTATACATAACCTGATGTTGGTGTTGGTTGCGAATCGTAGTTCATAATAGTCATCCTATTACAGGTAAGGGGGAAAGTTCAGAAAGTTTAGAACATCTCTTCCCCCAGCACACCTTCTGTCTACAGGTGTAATTATTGAGAGGTTATATATATACAAAGAGTAATGTAAAGTTATACATATGTAAACGTAACATTAAAATCTGACATTTGAACGCCTCCTTTGCTAAAATTAGTCACGATTTAATTGTTATCACCCCCTGGGAATTCATAGAGATTCCAGAGGCAAATTATCACCTAATGTGGAAATCCTGTCTTCAAGTTAGGGAACTTAATGATACAAAAAAGTTACAATGAAAGTAAAAAGAATTGTGAATGTTGATATGGTGTACATTGTACATCATGTACATTGTAAAGGCATTTTGTGAGTGCCACAGGCGTAACATTTCATGTATTGCTTTTTCAGGACAAATTATATAACAGTGACGTTTTAAAAGGTGTGATCAGAAAAATAATGAGTACATTGTCCAGGCAGCACCAGTTTATGGATGGCATATGCAGACAGTAAGATGAACTGTAAGCATCACCGGGTAAGTTTTTTTATGCTTTTGACTTCTTGCACTTAGTTTTTGTGTCATTTCATCACAAGAATAGCTGACGAAAGATGCAATAGTTGTTACAATTTATTTTAAGAAACTTATAAGTCTGCCTATGCTGGATAACAGCCATGTGTAAACTGAATGTAAAGCAAACACACTGTTAAAGATGGGCAACCCTAAAACCCAGAAACCGGAATCCGGAATCCAGAACCAGAAACCAGAATCCAGAAACCGGAAATCAGAATCCAGAAATCAAAGAAAACAAGTTCTTCAAATACTCGAAAATTGTTTTGCTGAGGTTTTTGCCCGTAAAAAATAAGCTGCCAAGTAAAAATGACCTCAAACTGAAACAAAAATTCCCCATCTGTTAAAATTCATGCAACCGTTACTTCTAGTGAGGGCTATGATTATGAGAATCTTAGTAAAGTGCGTGGTAATTTTATTCCAAGCACCCTGAGACCGTCTAAAATAAGCATGCTGGTAATTAGCCACGCGGTCATGGGCCGAGTGCGGTTCATGTTCTACCCGTGTTTTTTTTGTTGTTGTTGTTGTTGTTTTGTTTTGTTTTTGTTTTTTTTTTTGTTTTGTTTTGTTTTTGTTTTGTTTGTTTTTTTGTTTGTTTGTTTTTGTCGGTGACCAGACCCAAACTTCCCCTCAGCCAAATTTTGAATCAGGCAACCTGTGATGTTTATTCGCCAAAAGCTGTTGAAACATTAATAAAAGGACATTGTTACGGATATTGTTTCTTTATTTGTGTATAATATATATTTTCTTTTGGATTTATCGAAGCGTTGGATTCGAAGTTAAATAATTAATACGCTAAAAATGCTAAAAAAAGGGTATTAGGTCAGCCATGGAATGCGCTGACGTGGCAGCTTTCATTTTCGCTACGTGACAAATAAGATCGTGTTTACTTTGCAAGTTTATTTCGCCAGAAGCGACGGTCATTAATTTAGGTGCAATATTGCGAGTATTTCTTGTGGGTTTCGGCAAATGAAGCGAATTCTTTAGCTATTTTATCGCAGCAAGTTAAAAGATTTGAAGAAAAATGAAGTATTTGCTGAGGTAAACAAGAGCTTGCCAGAACTTGCAACTTTTAAGTCAGTGCTAGGAGAAAAAACACAACCGTTCTAAAATTAGCCGTGGATAGCGTAAACCCTTTGATTGTGTGACTTGCGTGACTACTTCGAAGCACAAACAAATTAAATTTTGACGTTTCAGGAAGAAAGCTGTTTGTTAAAAGCGTTATATTAATAGTGTGACACTCGTTTCCTTTTGTATCATTCATGGGCATATCCCGAGCGAACTTCCAGATTAAGACCATTACGTGCTACTCACCAGTCTTCTCAGAGCAATTTGATCTAGAGAAGAACCCCGCTCTCACCAGAGCCAGGTTGAACAAAAGATGGGTAACTTAGCCTATGAGCAGGCTCTCGTGTTTGGGCCGGGAACTTGAGCGAAAAAGCCGCATGAAGGCACTCGCTCACATGTTAATACAGAAAAACACTACACACTTATTTAGCCTGCTAAGGCACTAGAGACAGATACTAGAGCCTTCTCGTAGGCTATGAGTAACTCTATCCACCCGAAAAATCACTAACCCTGACTGGATAGTGATTTACCCAATGGATAGCTTTATCCAACTTTTGAACAATCGGGCCAGATGTATAGCTAAGGGTTGTTCAGAACTAGTCAAAATGTTTTAGCAATTACAGTTTGTGGCTTAAGTAAAGCCAAGAAAATAAATAACAGCAAAATAGTTTTTCCCCATATTTATTTATTAGACATTGCTGAAGTGAATTATTTCCATCATCATTCGTAACATCTGGATTACGGATTCTAGTTTCTAGTTCCGAATTCCGGTTTCCAGATTCAGTGTTTTAGGGTTGCCCTTAATGATGTACGTGCATGTTAATCTTGAATAATCTGAAATTTCAGAGAGTTTAAAAATATCATATCATATCTGTGATGGTTCTGAGGTGGAGGGCTGTTACATGTACATGTAAATGTCTCATGCATGGTTTTTCACTTGTTATGATTCAGCTGCCAATAGTTTCTGTATCTGTTGGTGTGCAACGATATACACCAATATTTCAACGTAATAATGTACAGTGTATATTAATTAACCAAATTATGCTCTTTTTAGTTGGCCAATGCTGCTACATAGTAATGTGATGTTGAAGCCCACAAATTTAAAAACATGCCCAGTGTCAACTTGTCAAATATATGAACTGGCCAGACAGTCTAGATTGCAAAATTTTCTGAAAGTTGGAATTACCAGGTAAGATATTTGTTAAACATTATTTTGTAATTAATGATTTCTCAGACGTTGTTTTCCTCAAGAAAAGATTCATACCCCACATGGAAGTTTTTTCTCTATTAGACCTCTCTCTTCCTGATACTTTAATTTGGAATTTCTAAAGACTGGCCATGAATGGGTGTTGGGTGTGAATATCTTCTGGAACTGCACATTCGGATTTAGTTAGCAAGAACATCAGTATTTATCCTGACAAACTCATATGGAAGCTGAACTCATATGCAGTTGTACAGTTATATGTACAACCAAACAGCCTGGATGGCCCTTTGATTGGGACTGTGCACATTGTTGTAACTTGCAATGTTCCAGTTTCTTGTTGAAAGCAAATTGCATTTGCTCTCAAACGGAAGTCGCCAAAATATCCTGAATTTACAGACTTGGTCACTTATCCCGCTCAAAAACAAAATGTCTGTAAATTTATTTTGCAAAGATTTTGTTTAGTTTTTAGTTCTGTTCATTTCAAAATGTTTGGAAAATGTTTGTAAATTGCACCGTCTAGAATAAGAGGAAACATAATTTACATTACAAAGATTTTACGCGTTTAGCCTGATCATGTAAAATCTTTGTAAATTGACATACACGGGGCACCATAAAATCTCTGTAAATTGACATACTCGGGGCACCATAAAATCTCTGTAAATTGACATACTCGGGGCACCATGAAATCTCGGAAAATCTCTGTAAATTGACATACTCGGGGCACCATAAAATCTCTGTAAATTGACATACTCGGGGCACCATGAAATCTCGGAAAATTTCTGTAAATTGACATACTCGGGGCACCATAAAATCTCGGCAAAATCTCTGTAAATTGATATACTCGGGGCACCATGAAATCTTCGCAAAATCTCTGTAAATTGACATACTCGGGGCATCATGAAATCTCTGCAAAATCTCTGTAAATTGACATACTCGCGGCACCATAAAATCTCTGTAAATTGACATACCCGGGGCACCATAAAATCTCTGTAAATTGACATACTCGGGACACCATAAAATCTCTGTAAATTAACATACTCGGAGCACCATTAAATTTCTGTAAATTGACATACTCGAGGCACCATAAAATCTCTGTAAATTGACATATACTTGGGGCATCAAAAAGAAAGCATACGTTGGCCCAGGGACTATGTGAATTCTCCTCGTTAAAATTCCGAAGCCAGGTATCATCAACTACTGTAAGCACCAATCTGGGCGGACCAAACTCTGGTCAGGTATTCAGTTAATTGGGGCGCATCGCATGTAGATCGCCGACAGGAGATACTCCTTCCGCGAAGCGTGCTAAAACCTACTCAGGAGGTCGACAGCTATCGACCTCCAAAACAAGGTGTTCTTTCTCGAAGTAAAGCTACGGTAGTCTCCGAAGAAAAATCGGGCGAAGATACATGATAAATATGATATCCGTGCATAGAAGCAACATACTTTTCTTGCGAACAGTTCTAATCAAACAGCCGGGCTCTAATAACAGAACATAAAGTGCCCTTCCTAAACACGTTTGAAACAAAGAAAGGTCAAGAGACCGAGAAGAGAAAGGTAAATGTACAAATGTCACGAACGATCCTGGCACTTCCCGCATGCAAAGTGGGCGCTCTACCATTTGAGCTAATTCCCCAGAATATTTCCCCCATTGCAAACTTATGAGTGAAATTACTTTGACTGAGTAAATTTAGAGATTTACCTGATTTATATTACGGTATCTAGTAGATCATTATCTGCGGTGAATAGGTTACTTCCTTTAACAAGACAATAAACAGACAATACTGACACAAAATAACTTGACAATTTGAAGCTAGTTCAACAGGGTAATCAGAATCTTTATTTAATCGTGGAACGACCTAGGACATTTGTTCCAGAGCTGCAATACAATAAACGTAACATAGCATATTCTATGGCATAGTATAAAATAGTTTTGCAGTGCCGTCTCGTGGTATATCATGAATATCCCACTTGTCACTTGTATTTTCTTGGGCGCTTTGAATTCATGACATGGTTTGGTTTCTTACAACAACCTTTACCCTTTAAACTAGAGTAAAGCTTCCTAACAGAGCTCTAAAATGTCTCCATTGATTGTTATTTTGTTTGGAAAACTGACAGTTTATTACAGCCAGGAATTACGTGCAGGTACCAAAGTCACACAAAAGGTTATGAATCTTGGAACGTTCATCACCAAAGAAAAAACCATGATCGAGTTACGCTCAGAAAACAAAATGTATTCAACTTAATTGTTTAAAAATGTGGGGAAAATAATGGCGACTATCTGGTTCGTTGGCGTTATCAGCACCACGTTCTGCCAACTGAGCTAACGGACCAATTGCTGGAACAAGTGCATATTAAAACACAGCTGATTACTTGGTAGAACACTATTAAATAACGTTACTGCTAAATTTTGACAAAAAAATTGTCCTTGGCAGTTTTAAATGAAAGTTTTCATTTACCTGGTAAAACAAGATTTGAAGCTTTGTTATTGTTGTAAAATCGATCTTAACTTGGTTTACGTGGGAGACTAAACTCAGCATTGCTGAATAAGACGTGGATGAATAAATCATCACAATTGCTAAAAATAAAACAAAAACAAAAACAAAAACAAGCAGAAACAGAGAAATTAACAAAAAAACGAAAACCAACGACAAAATGCAAAACACAGACTATAGCATCACCTCATGTTTGTTTAATAGCAAAAAAGTAATTTTCAAGTGTTTTTAAAATATTTAATAATTTGGGTCCACCCACTCTAGAATAGTAATTTTCGTGGTCCATGTGTTGGTCGAACTCACGACCTTGGCGTTATCAGCACCACGCTCTGCCGATTGAGCTAAGGGACCAAACACATTAACCTCGGTGCCTTTGTACAAGAACGTTGTCAAAAGTTCGGCCAAATGAGGAACAGCACCCGCTTATTGGCTTTATTCAAACTGATTCGGTTTTATTCTTTAAGATGTATGTATACATTGCTAACGTGCTTTCTCAAATGATGAGGGGATTTTTGTTGCAATATAGTTATCCCGAAATCATTTATTAGAAGTTGTTTCCCATTTATTTTCTAATAATCTCTCGTCCATATCAGTAGTTTATGTTCTAAATAACAAGCAACTAGAATCAAAAGCAACATGTTTTCTTAAATTATCTGTTTTTCTAAAATGAGATTCTAAGTACTTTGGTTAGATAAAAGCGTGAAACTAATTATTGGGTCATGCTTCTAACATTGTGTTTTCAATAGATATAGTAATTTGTATATTGAATCAAATGTTTATGGTTTGGGGAATTAGCTCAAATGGTAGAGCGCGCGCTTAGCATGCGGAAGGTACCGGGATCGATACCCGTATTCTCCAGCAGTCTTTATTTTACTAGCTAATATGCAGCTTTAATTCTCTTTGAAGACAGATGTTTTTCTGACCATTGCTGTACGAATAACGGTTTGTAAACTTTTTATTTGGATCATTTTCTCTAGCTATCAGAGAAGATGCGAATGCTCCTATTAATTAATTTTCCGCTGTCGCTCTGAAACAACGTGGACTTCAATCGACCAGCGGTAAACGAGCAATACCCGGAGCACCTTTCGGTATTGGCGCGCGGTACGCTTTTACGCTTTTGTAACGCAACTTTTTTCATAACAGCCGTATAACGCAGATAACACAAAGATTCTCTGAAGAATTACTCTTTTCTTTACGACTTGCTTTATTGTAACCTGGCAGTTAAAGGTTTAATTTCATCTTTTAGAACTGAAATTGACGCCCTCCTTTGACACGGAATGGCAAGGAAAGGTTTATGGCCGCACCCAGGCCTTGCTAGCCCACACACTGCAGAGCTAATCCCAGTCTCCGTTGTATTAAACAGCTGAAAGTAGTTTTCTTTCCCATGAATGGGATGTTAGTCAGTCGTAGTTATCCGCCCCCACTCCCAGGCCCCCCACCGTGGGGCGAACTACTCTTACAGCAATGAAGGAATAAAGAAATGTAAATTCATCAAACGAGACAAGTCGGCCAAAGAAATGTCGCTGAACTAACGCGACAAATGTAATCCAGGGCGTCTATTTACATTTGAGTAATGTTTTAAAAGCACGTGATCTTGAAACGAAGTATTTCTAAACCACGCTAACGTGCATGGTACTTGATCAAATTTTACTCCTTAAATTTTTGGGTGAATCACATGGAATTCCACGAAATATTAAAAACGCCGTTTGCCGCTTGCAAATATCTGCATTAGTTCCGGAGATATTTAAGTTTGAAAAATGTGTAAATATGCAAATGAAAGACAGCTCAATATTACATCGAATGTATAAATAGAGCTATCTTGGTCAATTTGCAGCGGAAACCATTGAACCATTGTTCCCAGGGCAACTAACTGTTTTCCATTCCCCTCCAATCTGATTCAAATATTTTAGTGATTTTCAGCTCGAAAAACATTAAACAAGGCTACAATTGCTACCTAACATATTTATATATGCTTGCTGGATAATGCAGATGAGGCACCACTGGCAAATATCAAAATGGAACGCCAAAGGTTGCCAGAAAAGCTTTTAATATCGAGGACGTCTGCGCCCTAGCATGTTCCCATGGTAACAGAACTGTTTAGCTCATATTGTGGAGCACATCTAGTAGAATCTTACCGTAAAGAATCAAAGATTTCTGATACAAATTGGCTGAGATATCTTTTTCATGAAATTTGATTAAAATTTGGTCGAGTTTAAGATGTCATCACTTGGCTAATTTGCATATTTTAAAATCTTGAATATCTCTGGAACGAAAGGAGATCTTTGAAAGAGTAAACGGCGTTTTTCTTCTCGTACAGTCTGCTTTTTTGTGCTTTAAAATGGCATAGATAGGAAAGATGCGAATTTCATGATATATAGTAGCCCTTCAAATGAACCGTCATGTAATTTTTCAGTCGACCCCAGCGTGGACCTTAAAAATAAAACTATTATTGGATAACACAACCTTACAAAAATTCCCTGTTAAACAATATGTGAAGTTTCGATGAGCAAAAGTAATGAAAAAGTATTGAGAATTAAAAAGTTCGACCCCTCTGAGGCACCGATGGGATTTGAACCCATGACCTCCTGTTTAAAGACAGGCGCTCTAACCAACTGAGCTACGGCGCCCTACGTTAGAGGGACAGAGACTTGTGTTCTCTTCTCTTGTTAAAATTAAACATTAATTTTTCAGACATTTGACCAACTGATCCCAATCGTTCGCTTGTTGCTATTCACGGTTTTGTGACGTCTGTCAATCAAGACGAGCTTGTTCTTTTTATTTCTTTTTTCATCTTGTATCTTGTAGCCGAGAAAGCAACAAATTTATTTGCGCTTTTGAAATATGTAATTTCTGACGATCGAGGGACGAATTAGTCAGAGATTACTATTCTGAGAGCATGATGGAGAGGCTCGCGGGTTGTCCTGGGATGTTTAAGGACTTTTTTGCCTTTTGGCGGGAGATTTACGTCATTCTTGATCGGTCAGTCTTCGTGTTCGTCCAAAATTTTATTAAGCTTTGTTTTAACAGCGTCTTGTAAAATTTTATAGCTTATTGATTTGTACCCTTTCCTCGGGATTCTGAGGAATACGTTTCCACACATGTTTTGACCATATCTTAAGGGTACGCTTTTAGTGGTGTTTTGTATTTGGCGTAGAACAGGTTTTAATTGTTAGAACCAACCGTTTTAATTTGCAAGGAGATAGACTATCTTATTAGACGGAATACATTTGCATCAGATAGCTGACTGACGCATTCTCAATAAACTATTCCCATTGAATGTCTCGTGTTAATGCTGAGTCAGAATTGCTTTATTAACATGACGCGGAAAACTCCGTTAATCAGCGGAGTTGCACTGGTAACTACAACACAACACAGAACAGGTATTAAAACACCAGCTGAGTTAAGGGAGAAGCAGATTAAGAGTAAATGTCAATAAAAATCAAAGATTATCGAAAAAATCGCGGACACGGCCAAAAATCGATTTGGCTCATTTTTTGCCTGTAGGTAGCCTTATATAGTAAACAAACGGAAATGGGGTTAGATGTTTGAAATATGCACTTAAACGGGAATAAACCGTTAAAAACTTTCGGCAGGTCAATTGCTCAAATTTCACCAAGCGCGATCCTGAAATTATGCACTTTTCGGACAGTAGTCATACGAACAAAAATGTAACAGAAGGACTTTTCTAGCTATAGAAATATAGAGTTGGACTTGCTTAATCAAGACAAAGTGATAGCTTTTGTCTCGTGTTATTCCTGGAGGAGCTACGTCTCTGTTAAGAGACGACATCTTCGGCCTTTTGAAATTAAGGCAAAGGTGGCCTAGAATAGCTTGGCAAATAATACATGTGGTAGTGTCTCAAAGTTTACAATAACACTACCAAGAAGTCTTGAAAGATAGTTCTTTTCGATTTGGGTTTTATTTCTTTGGGACCTTTGACAATCAAAAGATGACCACCGGCCGTAATTCGGTTAAATACTATGACGCCATAATGAGATGCATAATAACAAAATTAAACGCGTTGTACACAAATAACTGTTTTGGTCAGTTATATCTTCACTGGCCGTTGAAATGACTAGAAACATATTAAAATGTCTATAACTACACTTTATTTTCATATACTGTGACAGGAGAAACAAATTTCGACTTTTCCTACCCTGTGAATCGCGCCATAATTCTGCATAATTCTGCACACAACAGGTTGAACATTTGAATTGCACACAACAGGTTAAATTTGCCACACAGCCGTTAGTTTACGTTTGCTTCGCATCCAGTGAACATGAATTCGAGCATTTACATCCCTTCTGCGCCTTCTGCACTCGCCAGTTTCGAATATACTGAAAATCGTCAACACAAATTGGAGGAGATGCCACCAGCAGCGACGAGCTCGAGTGACTGAAATGCGATATGTAGAACTCTGCTGTCACGCAACGCCCTCTTAAAAATTATATACGCACCGCGTTTTATAATCAGCGGATCAGTTATTCGTGAAACGTACAGGGCTCAGTTACTTGGAAGTGCAGGTACACTCCTGGACTAATTGTGTGAGTCGTGCGATGTATGGCTTTTTCCTCTTCTGAGGTGAAATGTCAGAAATATCCAGCCCAAGGTCGATGCACATGTCTCTTAGCCTATCCACTCTTAAAGTTGTGAGTGTACGTTTTTGTACAAGTTCGCAGATGTTAAGATCGAAAGATACAATCGGATGCTGAATAGCCACATCTCTCATCACATGCGCACACACAGCAGATAGATGACTCTCAGCTTCGGCGGAAATTTCGTCCTCGTCGGAACTCTCCATGACCACTTCTGAGACGTCACTGGCTTTTGCTTCGTTACCGGCGGCTGTAACTTCTAATCGCTTCTTTGCTGAAAGACGGCTAAAGAAGCCACTAATCTGCTGCGACGTGAGGACTTCATCAGGTTGAAATCGGCGTTCCCCCGCTTGGTCTCTTGCTAAGCTCATTGCTTTCGAAACTTCCTGTGGATCGCTTTTCCGTCCACTTTGCTCCCCTTTTTGAAATTGGTCAGTTAAGAATTCGGTCTGTTTCTTTGTAAAACGCACTTTTTTCTTAATTGTCTTCAGGGCCCAACTCATTGGAAGGGGCAGCAAGGCGTCACTCTTTACTTGGACAGTAACTTGAACGTTTGGAATTTGACTGCATCCCTCCGTCAGCTTGGAAGAATATTCTCTTTTAGCTCTATCGTAGAGAGTTTCCTGTTCGAGCATCATTTGGTGTTTTCCAGTATCTAGGTGTGTCTGGAGGTTTGCAAAGCGACTGTATGCTTTTACACATCCATCCTCTGGACACGGGAAAAGCATGTCGTCTGGCTTATTTTGACCAATACTGCTTCGATCTTGGTTTTCGTTTTCAGTTGAGAAATCTGCTTTGACAGAGCTTTTCTTGATATGTCGGTGTCTCACAATCTTGAACGGCGGTGCGCCACTTACATTCTGCGATGGGGGTTCTAGGATTTCCAATTTTTCGGGCTGCTTCATGACTCCTTCGAACTTTGCCCATGGCACCACTTTACCGGAACCCACATTGAATGCTCTCCACACTCGTACGCCAGTTTCATCGTACTCAAAATTGTTGAGTAAGCTTATGCCATCCCATTTGATATTAAAGGTGCTTGACGGCTTGGCAGCAACATAGCTTGTTTTCACTCCTGTGGTTCCTTGGCCAGATTCAATGGCTGTTTTGAGCTGTAAAGCGTTGATGACATCATTGCCTTCGTTTACGTACCTTCCAACGTCTCCTTTGATTGTTGCTGCTTTGCGATCACATACCCCCTTTCCACCTTGAGGGTCCGAGAAGTCGTTTCTTACAACAACCACTCCTACGGCATCACCGGCCAGCTTAGCTCAGATGATTGAATTTCCGTTGTGATAACAGCCAGCGTTATCTTGTTTGTAATAAGCCATTTCCAGGTCTGGAATTTCCTTTTTCAGGGTAGTGAGGCAGTCAAGCATTATCGAAGCCACAGTCACACTGTCTTGGGCGCAGCTTTGAAATACGTGAACAAGTGTTTGCGATTCAAAGTGCTCAGAACCCTCTGACCGTCTTATGGCAACGCTAATGTGCCATGGCAATCCTCGCTTCGCAAACCAGTCTGACTGTGCCTCTCGATATTTTCGGGACATATATTTCATTGCCCAGTCCTGGACTAACAGCACCGATCGGCTGTCGAGTTTGGCTAAAACTGAATGCTTCGCCTCAGCTTGGTGGACTGAACGTAGCTGATGGGCTTTCCAGCTAATTATATCATCCCTTGCCTGTTTGATAGTATGCAGCATGTCAGCTTGATCTTCTGCTGACGAGAGCGCAATTGAACACTCATCTTCTATGGTACGCATGAATTCCTCTAACTCATAACACTGCACACATGACTCATTGTGGAGGTGGTCGCAGGAGCCCCGAAATTCTGCATTGCTTGGATCACTTAGCGCATAAATTCGACAATGATCGGGAACCTCTGAGGCCTCCACTGCATGTACCTAAAAAAAGAAGTAAAATGACAACCGCGTGATTCAGTGCATATTTGCAAAGCAACGCATGCGCATCGACATTTCAGAAAGATTACTTAACCGATTCCCAGCGTTGTATACATATGTGTAAGCGTATTACAGTCAATTGCAACCTCTTGTTTCATGAATTAAGCATAAAAAAGACTTGGAGAGAAAGAAAAAGGTAGCCGTATATCATAGTAAGAAGTCTACTACATCACTTCCGCAAAGACAACGCATAATAATAAAATATGCACCCACCTTGTAGTCGCCCTTTAGGTACTGCTTCGACAAACGAAGTTGCTGCTTAATTTCCCTCGTCCATTGTTGAGTCTTGCCACAGTCAACAAGCTTGTCTACGAGTTTCTCTAAATGATCAAATGCTTCCGCTCCTTGTGCTGAAAAGTTATCAAGTCCTTGCAGAGACTTGCGAACAGATGAAGAACACACGGCCAAAACTCTCTGTAGGGTTCTCTTACTCATAGGCTCAAAGTTGGTTTCACAGCAGTATTGTTGATACTGCTGGACAATGCGCTCTGGTATCATTGTTCTGATCACATTGGGTGTTTTTATGATCTCACCAGTTGACAATTTCAGAAGTTTTTCCCCAAAAGGAACATCTTGAATTACGTGTGGACTCGTTATGAAAGAAACAAAATGTTCTAAGTTTACAGGTTCAATTCTGATTCTCTTTTTCTCCTGGTTTGGAAGAGGAGCAGCTCTTCCATGTAACAGCCTGTGGCGTCGGGCAATGTTGTAGCGATAGCTAGTAACGGTTGGCATAAACTCTCTCATCTCCTTAAAGGATAACTTATCCGCCATCAAAGAGAGTATTTGTCGTCTGGTGCTCCAATGTTGCGCGTTCAAGTAGCTCTCAGCAAATGCACTAAGAAGCTCCGTCTCTTTTTCACTTCTACCTTCGACCACAACCTGACTCTCTCTGCTTACAGCATGACGATCACAAAGCTCCGTCCACAGTTCTTGCGAATTTTCAGGTGCCAGAACATCAAGCATTGCAGATATACATTGCTGAGCTTTCCGTAGGTATCTGCGTTTAGTACGCTCGTGCGCTGTATTCCACGGCACTGATAACGTGTGACGTACTGGACTGACGTCTCGAAGCTGTAAGAAGCGATTAAGCTGCTCCTGGGACTCGTTGTCTAGACTGAAGCCTTCATCACTCTCTTCGGAATCTTCCTGCGGAAAAAAAAGGCTCTGCCGTCTGGATGTGGAACCTTCTGGCAGAGATTCATCACCAACAGTTACAGGACAAGTAATGGCAGGGATATCAAAGTCACTCGCTTGTTCATCAACCTGACAAAAAAGTGAACACATTGCTTTGGATGGCTTCGAAATGAGATCAACCGTGTGCAAGCGCAGGGTGTCGTGTATAAAAGCGCAAGTCGCATGCGAGCTGGAAAGTAATAGTCGATAATTAATTTAATTGACTGGTAATCTATCCTGATATCTTCATCCAGTTACTACTCAGTATTATTTTCCATTTGGAACATTTAGAAAAAAAGTTGAGAAGCCATATATTAATTTACAGCCTTTATTATTTGGCTATATTTTGGGATGTGATTGGCTGTCCGGGCAGGACACGCTTTTCCAATTCTTGTGCCATGCATGTCTTGCCCAGTCGTTGACGGGCGGCAATGGCGCCGTTTTGAGGATGCGCATGTAAGTTATCCTCGACACGCCCTTCTCCCGCGTGGGTTGAACCCCTGAAAAGGGCGGAGAAGGGAGAATTCAGAGAACGCGTTAAGGTTTTTCACTTTCATTAACTATATTGGATGGAAATTTTTCATAAACACTTTGAAGAAACTCACCAAGCTTAGACCACATAGACCTTCTGTGATGTTTTCCACACCTCCTGTGGCACCCAAGTCCTGCGATTCTAAATGATTTTTTGTTTTTGCCAGGGATTGTCGACATCGTACACAAATTCCTTTAATATTTGGAGAGAAAGGATTACTTTATTCTTTTCTACTTTACACATCTCCCTTGAACAAATAGCTCTGAATGTGGCAAAAGAACAAACCTAGCCCAGGAAAAAAGCCCCACAAACCTCAAATTGATTACGCAATCTGTATTTTACCTTGTCACAAGTCAGTCTTTTACGTTCCTTTCCTTTTTTCCGAGCATTGTTGGAAGGAATTCTAATATCTGTAAAATATTTCAATTTGAGTGTTCCCCTTTTGATTAAGTCTTGAAGAAGGTGAAAATGTTGAGTAAATGCCTGTGTTTGAACAAGGTTCCGACGTAAAAGTATTTGCAAAAATCCTGAAAACTCGTGAGACATAAAAATAATTTTGCTGTTAAACTTGGCGTTATTTTACGCGGCAGTGAAGTGATTTGAATTAAGGATATGAAGTTTGTGATTCCTGCCAAGTACCCTGCGTGAAATGAGAAGCTATACGGATGTTTATCCTTGCATAAAGTGAGAATAAACATTGTAATCGCTTACCTGATCCGACGGGTACGAGGTTTTTCGTAAGCTCAAAAATTTGTATTGAGTGCTGCAAACTAATTCCCCTTTCTGCTGCGGGTACTTTTTCAGATTCCTTTTTGTGACCGGAGACATCCTGAGGCACAGAACATAATCTACTAGTTCTTCTCCATCCGATTCCAAGGCTTGATCGATGCAACGGGCAAACAGTCATTTCCGAAAAATTGACGGGCTTCACGAAAATCCCGCTTCCTGCTAAGAGAAGTTCTATCTCTGTCTCAACACCTGAGAACTGTAAAAAACGCTTGTGGCTTCTGATATCCTTGCTGCACGATGACAGCGATACTGTCTGAGTGGACGGATGCCTTGCGCGTTCCTCTACACCACAAACGCCACCAACAATATCAAGGAAAGAACAAGACATTTTTTTTCTGCTGGAGTTTAAGCAACCGTTATCTTTATTACTTTCACCGACGATTATTACGCTTTTGCTTTTTGTTTACTTTCGTTAACTGGTTACATTTGTTTCCCATGGGAAAATTGAATCGTTATTTTCGTTCCATAAAGTTTTCACTGTACGTTTTAAATTTGTGACATTTTGTAAAGTCTGTTTCTTTGCTGTATCTTTTTTGTTCATAACGGCAATATATTTGTTTGGATTTTATTCGTGAGGCAGAATGTACTGTTAGTTGATCTCGTTACGTGACAGATTATCACATGTCACGCAGTCGACACGCAGACAGGAACCTGTGTAAATCGCTAGCGGTGCCTGCCGTGTTGTACAGGATCTTCGTGTGTGGGACGTCAAAAAAGCCGAAATTAGGATCAAAGTAGACTAAACGAAACTGGCTGGCGACACGCTATAGAAAATGACAACAACAAGTAACTTTTAAAGTTTACCCATCACCGGCTCAGTGGCTTCAATGAGTGCGCCGGTCGGCCCCCTTTACACCAACTTGCAGAGGACAGTATTTCGAAAGTATCTTCCAAGCAGCATAATAAGGGCCTATAAAAGATTTCTAAGGTAAGGAACTATTGATGTCAAAGCAAACATAACAAGCTAAGTGCGGCTGCGACTCAAACAATGCTTTGCTTGTGTCACTGCAATGTTGATGTTGTTCATTTCAATATGGCGCCATTTGCAATTTTACCGAAGTTTGGTTGGTTGGTATATTGAAACAGTAGAAGATACCAGAAAAATGAAACGATAAATTTGAAGACCTACCTCATAAGCCCTCATGATAGTATTGTTGGAAATTTTAAGACACTACCACATGCATTTTTGCCACAATATATTAGGCCGGGTATGACGTGAACTAAAAATGGCGAAGACGTCCTCTGGTAATTAACCCGTGGTTTCATCAGGAAGGACACGATACAAAAAATATCAGTATATCTTGGTAAAGGAAGGCCAACTGTATATATTTATAACTTGAGAATTCCTGCTGTCGCATTTTAGTTCATCTAAGGACGGCCTGAAAACTACATAATTTCGAGCTCGCACGCACTCATTTTCGATCATGCGATTCATTACGGTTTATTCCCGTCAAAATGAATATTTACACAAACTAACCTCATTTCACTTTAGCTAGTACCTATAGCTACCTGTAGACAAAAAATGGGACGAAACGAATTTTTGACCATGTCCGCGATTTTTTTATTTTTCTTTGATTTTTAGAGACATCCACTCTTAAAGCGTTTGTCTAAAGAGTTCATTACATTTCTGGCCTGTTAGTCTAGTGGCATGATTCTCGCTTTGGGTGCGAGAGGTCCCGGGTTCGACTCCCGGACAGGCCCCATATTTACTATTTTGTCCAAATACTTTACGAGTCGTAACACCATCGATTTCTGTGACTTTTTTATCACTGGCTTATTGCGTGTAAACAACTGAACGAAGGAGCGAAAGAAGAAAAGAGAAGAAAGTAAGCGAAAAATGATACTTTATTCTCACGCGAAAGCTTGGGCATGCGCCGAACTGTGAAACTCTGACTTCAATTTGTTTACCATTTACAAAGCCTTCTTTAAACGTGTTTTAATAAATATCTGCTGCCCTGCAAATGCCTTTTTGAAATGAGCAAGGAAACATTTCACGCGCAAAGGAAGAAAAAAGAGAAAAACAAATTTGGCTTGCTTTCGTTTTCGTGCAGTCCTTATCAAAACCGAAAAGAGAGTTTTTAAATTGCTTTTTAAAAAAGCAGTATAAACATGCTAATAGAATTGTCGTTGGTTGTCCCATTAGTGAAGCAAAAAGCTGCGCATGATTAAGCCCGGTTTTCACTAGCGACGCAAGCACAAGCGCAAGTACAGACGCAAGCATTAGGGATGACCCAAGTAAAAACGAAATTCGACGCAAACGTTACCACAAGCAGAAGGAAAATTTTTTGAACCTTCCGCCATTTTGAAACATGATTGTTTAGGCGCGAGGTAATCTGCATGCAGTTTTTTCATTGGCTAAAGATAACCACGTATGGTTAATATCCTTGGCTTGTGATTGCCCCTGTGTTTATGCCTCCGTCAAGGCCGGTTTCACAGTGAAATAAGAATTATTGTGTTTGCACTTTTGCTTGCGCTTGTGCTCGCGTCGCTAGTGAAAACCAGGCTTTACTGCACGTGTGACTGTCTTGCCACCCTGTTTACAGAGCAGAAATTAGAAGATTGAAAATTAACTGAAGGCAACGATAGTTTTGCTAAGAATCTGGAATAAATAAATGAATATTACTTATTAAACACGACGGAATTGAAGTTATAAGCTTGTGGGTTCATGTCGATGTTGCGATAAGAAACCTATCTAAAAGTTATCCCAAAAAATCCCGTGTGGGGAACAAGATGGCGACTGATACATTTACCAATAATTCTTAGCGTCAAAATCACTAAAAACGCTCATGAAAAATGCACAGAAACCTTCCTAAATCTTCAAACCTAGCGTACACAATGAACGTAACGCAGTGACAAATGTTGCAAAGATTTGATTTTATCCCTACTTTGAAAATCCAGGTACGCTATGCATTGTGGTAAAATGTAAGGCCGCCAATTTTTCCCTCTGTAGATTATGGCGTGCTGTTACAGGCGCCAGAAACTTTGTGTCAAAGAAGCCATACTTAAGTTCCGCCAGCAGTGAGCCAGCTCTTCTTAAACATTTAAAATAATAATAATCGCAATCACGGTGAAATATTTTCAAGAATAATCTTCTTGACATTGAGAATATGGTGCATTCACGGTTTCCTACAGATAAAGACATGAACATCATCTCCTGAAAGGGGATGCAATAGAACATTTCAATGCACGTTTTAGAATTTAACAGTGAAAAAAAAATATCCAATAACAAATTGATGAAAAAAATAATTGGAGAATCCGGGTATCGATCCCGGTACCTCCCGCATGCAAAGCGGGCGCTCTACCATTTGAGCTAACTCCCCCTAATACGTTTGCCGTTTGAAAATTGTGACTCGAATTGCCGTAACTGAATAGATTTAAAGTGGCCCAACGTTCTGTTCAAAGAGAGAATACTGACTCAAAAGAACATGAGAACTGTAAGATAGTTCAGACAGGGTAGCCTGTGTTCATGATTCAGGAAATACTCTCGGGGTTGTTCTTAAAACAGTTTGCTTAAAAAGAAAAAGAGACGAGCATCAACTGTAAAATAATTTTCAATCCACGTATCATAAAAAATAAAAAGAAATTTTCCGGGTCCGTGTGAGGGTCGAACTCACGACCTTGGCGTTATCAGCACCACACTCTACCTACTGAGCTAACGGACCAATTGCAGTTACACAAACGTTAAACATAGGGCAAATTTGTAATCCGTAGAAGAGACCGGAGTTTAAATGTTACCATCTAATTTTGGTAAAGAATGATCGCTTGGCAGTTCTCTAGACTCCTTTCGGGATTTCATATCACCCGAGACATGAGACCCTCCAAGGTCGTCATCTTCGTTATCCTCGGCTGCTGAAGATAGAGGGTGAACGACAAGGACCTTTGTTCTGGCGCCAGTAGATAGCAGAGTGACTGTAATACATTGATTTTGTACAGGACGTCATGGCACACTAACCGCGTTTTATGAGCAGATAAAAAGAACTGCTTAGAAAAAAACAAAACAAAACAAAATGTTAACATGGGTAGAAAAAATTTTCTTCTTGGAGAATCCGGGTATCGATCCCGGTACTTCCCGCATGCAAAGCGGGCGCTCTACCGTTCGAGTTAATCCCCCATAACACAACTCTTGTTAGAAACTTATGAGAAAAATTCATGTGATTGAGAGGTTGGATATAGAGACTTACATGACCTATATTGGTCTTTATATTATTATGCCATGCCATAGAAAATTCAGCCAATCAGAATGCAGGAAGCCGTTGTATATTCGACGGTATTACCTCCAAACTTCCCACCATACGCCGCGGGCATATGACATTGATTGTGGTGGCCACTGTATGTTCTATCATCATCATCATCATCATCATCAGTCCTCATCGCGCCATCGGACGCATAAGGCCTTCATAATGGCATGGTATAAATCAGTTCTGTAACGCTATCTCGTGGTACACCATGGAATATCCCACTTGTCACTTGTATTTTCTTGGTATACACACTGGCGTTAAGGCTCGTTTATATACCGAGGAAATTCAAGAGGCTCGCAAAATATTATATGGTACACCACTTGAAAGCGTTGCATCACATAATGACATTGTTTCGCTTCTTACAGCTAAAAACACACTTAACTACAGCTTTGGGGGCTTATAATTCGTAAACGACACGGATAATTTTTTATATTATCAAATTTTGATAAGTATGTTAAGATGCAACTTTTGGTAAAGGTCGGTACATGAGGCTCAGAGCCACCTTAAATTTTTCTTGAATTATTTAAAAATAGCTTTTAGTTTTTTAAGTGTTCATGTTAGAATATAATAATAAAGGCAATATATTAAATGTCTCCTTTTCTATTTTCTGTAAAATTTGATGAAAATTTCCAAATAGTTACGATGTAATGAATAGTTGAATTCATTTTAATTCAAAGCTTTATTTTCATTAAAACACCTGTGCAATGGGGAATTACCTCAAATGGTAGAGCGCCCGCTTAGCATGCGGGAAGTACCGGGATCGATACCCGGATTCTCCAATGAAACTAACTGTCTTTCTTTTTTCTCGTGACAACGATATTTGCCATCAGTGAAGTGTTGTTTTTTTAATTTGTTCGTTGTTGCAACTCTTTACTTCTTCTTTCCTTTTTTGTCAGAAGCTTACCGTAGAAACCCAAATAGATTGTTCTAACGATTTCGGCAAAAACCTGCGATTGTGTTGCTGCTGTTCATTTCACTGGAACGTATCTCCAAAGTCGTTCCCCGATATACGTGATTATTCTGCGAACTAACTTAAAATTGTCATTTTCTTTCATGTCAGTACTGTCTGCATATTTTCTTGTTAGATGGATTAACCGAACACCGCACATGATGATTTAATAGATACCGTAATATTGATCATATAAATCTCTAAATCTGCTAAATCACAGTAATTTCGATCATAAGTTCCTATTGAAGGACCTACGTGGTCTGCGGGATTAGCTCAAATGGTAGAGCGCCAGCTTTGCATGCTGGAAGTACCGGGATCGATACCCGAATTCTCCAAGATTAGGATTTTTGACCCATACTAATATTTTTTTTGCCTTTTCTTTTCTTTTTGTAGCTATTTTTTCAGCATTTATCTGCTTATTAAACTCGGATAGTGGACCATGATGAATTTTTGTACAAAATCACTGTATTGCAGTCACTCTGCTATCTACTGACACTAGAACAAAGGTCCTTGTCGCTCACTCTCTATCTCCAGCGTGAGATATTCTATGGTATACCACTTGAAAGCTTCATGACATTGTTTGGCTTCTGACAGCGATTTTGACAAACGTTACCTATAAACAGAGCTTTAAAATGGAGTGTTTTGTTTGTATTGTTTCCATTCTCAGTTAATTGTTATTTTTTTTTTATTTTTTATTTTTTGAAAACTGACAGTTCAATACAGTCAGGAATTACACTTACTTAAGTTCCACAAAAGGCTATGAATCTTGGATCGTTGATCACCAGAGGAAAATCATAATCGAGTTGCACACAGAAAAAACTGGGGAAAATATTCGTCTGTCTGGTCTGTGTGAGGGTCGAACTCACGACCTTGGCGTTATCAGCACCACGCTCTGCCGACTAAGCTAACGGACCATTTGCTAGTACCAATTGTGGGACAGAGAGGACATGCGGTTACTGAATAGTGAATAACCACAATGGTGAATAAAGACTAGTGGAGTTTGAGGATACATCTATAAAAGAAAATGTAAAGAGAAACATATACAAAGAATTCGGCAGATGTGACAGTTTGGTTTTTCCTCGCCGCGCTTTTAGATTACGTCGAGAGACGAGGCTTACAGGAATAAAAAGGCTAATTTAAGGTGGCTTAAAACAGTTTCCAGCAGTTAGATTTATATGGGTCATTATAACCACTCTTAAACATAAAAATTACAATTTCCTCGATTGTGATTGGTTTAAGAAACTCCTATTTTCCACTAATTCACTTGTCAAGTTGTTGTCGGACAGTTTGTTATTGGTCAGTGTGTTATCGAACAGTTCCATAAGCCAATCACATTCAAAGTTGTAGTTTAAATCAACCAATCACATTCAAAGTTGTAGTTACGTGCGTGCGTAAGCGCGTACGCTTGCTTTTGTGTTTTTGGTGCCTAATTGCCGGTAGGAGGCGCGGTTGCCTTAGAATGTTTACATCTCGTTTGTAGGTATTTTAATGCAAATTTTCACTTTCTTTCATGACTTGGCTATTCTTTTTTTCTCGGAAATTGTAATTTTTATGATTAATTGGTATTAAGACTTCGTATCGTCCAATTCGGTCAGTAATCAAACTCGTGATAAACAAATCGGTCTCCCGCTCCGCGGTCGTCCGATTTTGTTATCACTCTTATGATAACCGACCGAATTGGACTCCACTCAGTCCTATTACCATTACTTTATCACTTGATGCTACAATCATTGTATCAACAAAGTGCCCAATCACGTGAACACGTAGTTATCATTTTCGTGACACAAAGGGTTACCATAGCAACAGCATAACCAAAAATGGAGACGAGTTTTTTCAAATGGTTTCACAACAATGAGTAATATATTTCATTAAATAACTTGATTTTCATTAAATCCCCTGTGTAATGGGGGATTAGCTCAAATGGTAGAGCGCCCGCTTTGCATGCGGGAAGCACCGGGATCGATACCCGGATTCTCCAAGATAATGATTTTTGACCCATAGTAATATTTTTTTTGTCTTTTCTTTTTCTTTTCTTTTTGTAGTTATTTTCTCATCTTTTATCTGCTCATAAAACTCGAATAGTGGACGATGATGATTTCCCGTACAAAATCACTGTATTCCAGTCACTCTGCTATCCACTCGCACTAGACTGAAGGTCCTCGTCGTTCACTCTCTATCTCCAGCAGCCGAGGATGGCGAAGATGACGACCTTGGAGTGTCTGATGACTCGGGTGATATGAAATCCCGAAAGGAGTCTAGCGAAGATGCCAAGCATTTATCTTTTGTCAAAATTAGATCATAGATAAAATCTAAATTCTGGTCCTGCAGTAGATTACAATCTAATATGCCTTTTATTTTAACATGCCAGGCACTCATTCCTTATCAAAATTAGATGGTGACATTTAAACTCCGGTCCTGTAGTAGACTAATTAAAGAACTTGTCTTTTATTTTAACACTTGAGTTATAGCCGTTGGTCCGTTAGCTCAGTCGGCAGAGCGTGGTGCTGATAACGCCAAGGTCGTGAGTTAAACCCTCACACGGACCACCAAAGTTCCTTTTATATGGTATGGTGATTCAAAAACATTTTAAAGCTTATATTCGTCTCTTTTTTTTTCAAGCAAACTCTTCTAAGGACAACCCTGACAGCATTACCTGAATCATGAACACAGGCTACCCTGCCTGAACTAGCTTACAATTCCCATGTTCTTTTGAGTCAGTTTTCTCTATTTGAACATAAAATTGAGCTACTTTAAGTCTATGCAGTTATAGAAACTGAAGTCACAACTTTCGAACGTTTTCAGTTTTTCGACGAAACGATTCTTCTACTTTTGCAGCAGTCTCAAGTCATGTACTGGCAAATTAAAATCGAAACTTAAATTGAGTTTTTGTTATCTTAAAAAAAAATGGAGAATCCGGGTATCGATCCCGGTACTTCCCGCATGCGAAGCGGGCGCTCTACCATTTGAGCTAATTCCCCATTCCTCAGGTGTTTTATTGAAAAATAAAGTTATGTAATGAAATAAAGTCTTACTGCGACAAATTTTGCTGAAAATAAAGAGGAGATATTAATGCGCTACAATTACTGTGATTTTAAAACACTTAAAAATGCTATTTTAAAATTACCCAAGAAGTGATAATTTACCATATAACATTAAAGAATTAATATAGATCTGAATTTTGTATTTCCATTCAGAGAAAACATTTCAACAACGTAAAAATTTTTTTACCAGTTTTCATTGCATACACGACTTGAACTTAAATCTTATGATCTAGTTTATATTCTTAGTTCGTCAAAGCTATTCAGCTAGTCGCAAACAACTATTTTTTCATTTGATTATGTCACATTTAGTTTCGTTTTATGAGCAGAAAAATGAGAAAAAAAAGAATTACAAAAAAGAGAAAAAGACAAATAAATTATCTTTATTTTGGAGAATCCGGGTATCGATCCTGGTACTTCCCGCATGCAAAGTGAGCGCTCTACCGGCCCATTTGAGCTAATTCCCCAGAATATATCCCCCATGGGAAACTTATGACTGAAATTACTTTGACTGAGTAAATTTAGAGATTTACCTGATTTATATTACGGTATCTAGTTGATCATCATCTGCGGTGAATAGGTTACTTCCTTTAACAAGACAATAAACAGACAATACTGACACAAAATAACTTGACAATTTGAAGCTAGTTCAACAGGGTAATCAGAATCTTTATTTAATCGTGGAACGACCTAGGACATTTGTTCCAGAGCTGCAATACAATAAACGTAACATAGCATATTCTATGACATAGTATAAAATAGTTTTGCAGTGCCGTCTCGTGGTATATCATGAATATCCCACTTGTCACTTGTATTTTCTTGGGCGCTTTGAATTCACGACATGGTTTGGTTTCTTACAACAACCTTTACCCTTTAAACTAGAGTAAAGCTTCCTAACAGAGCTCTAAAATGTCTCCATTGATTGTTATTTTGTTTGGAAAACTGACAGTTTATTACAGTCAGGAATTACGTGCAGGTACCAAAGTCACACAAAAGGTTATGAATCTTGGAACGTTCATCACCAAAGAAAAAACCATGATCGAGTTACGCTCAGAAAACAAAATGTATTCAACTTAATTGTTTAAAAATGTGGGGAAAATAATGGCGACTATCTGGTTCGTTGGCGTTATCAGCACCACGCTCTGCCAACTGAGCTAACGGACCAATTGCTGGAACAAGTGCATATTAAAACACAGCTGATTACTTGGTAGAACACTATTAATAACGTTACTGCTAAATTTTGACAAAAAAATTGTCCTTGGCAGTTTTAAATGAAAGTTTTCATTTACCTGGTAAAACAAGATTTCAAGCTTTATTATTGTTGTAAAATCGATCTTAACTTGGTTTACGTGGGAGACTAAACTTAGCATTGCTAAATAAGACGTGGATGAATAAATTATCAAAATTGCTAAAAATAAAAACAAAAACAAAACAAAAACAAGCGGAAACAGAGAAATTAACAAAAAAACGAAAACCAACGACAAAATGCAAAACACAGACTATAGCATCACCTCATGTTTGTTTAATAGCAAAAAAGTAATTTTCAAGTGTTTTTAAAATATTTAATAATTTGGGTCCACCCACACTAAAATAGTAATTTTCGTGGTCCGTGTGTGGGTCGAACTCACGACCTTGCCGTTATCAGCACCACGCTCTGCCGACTGAGCTAAGGGACCAAACACATTAACCTCGGTGCCGTTTTTTTTTTTTTTTTGTTAAGTATTACTGCCTTTGTACAAGAACGTTGTCAAAAGTTCGGTCAAATGAGGAACAGCACCACTTATTGGCTTTGTTCAAACTAATTCGGTTTTATTGTTTAAGATGTATGTATACATTGCTAACGTGCTTTCTCAAATGATGAGGGGATTTTTGTTGCAATATAGTTATCCCGAAATCATTTATTAGAAGTTTTTTTTTTTTTTTTTTTTTTTTTTTTACTTTTATTACAATATCTTACATTACATTACATACAAAAATTACCTACTACTTACAATGTCAACGTAACTTACAATTTAACGATAATAACAAAACGTACAATACTAACATTATTTACGATTTTAATAACTTACATTACAATAATATCTTACATTACAATTTGTTAATATCTTTCATGTAACTAAGGGGTTAGCTACAATAGGAGGCTTTCTCACATATTAATTTGTGACTTAGATTTATGCTTCTCAATTTTAATTTTGTTTGTCAACATCGCCAAGAAAGCATCGAAATAAAACTCTTCTTCTTTTCTTGAGGCAGTATATAAATAATATTTGGCTTTATTATATGACTAGCTCCGTGAGCGGGCAAGATGAACCGAATCTCGCGCTGTGATTGGCTACCCGAGCGGGCAAGATGGAGCTATCTTGCCCGCTCGGGATAAGGGCTTTGTCCCGCAAGGAAAATTCATCCGAGGCGAAAGCCGGTTTACCAAAATTTTCTTTCTTAGTTTTTCCCTGAAAAATCTTTTCCGTGACAGTTAAAGATTTCCTGTGGTTTGTGTATCGATGGAGCTGGAAAACGAGAAAACTGAATGCGTCAACGAGAAAAACAAAGAAAACAAAAATGTTGACGAGTTTCATGAATTTATTTTGCAACAAAAACCGGCAAACACAAAACTAAAAACACAAAGTGACATGAAGGTATGGAAGCGGTTTTGTTTACAAGAAAACGAGAATAGGGAACTGTGTGACATACCTCAGGAAGAACTGAATTTGCTGTTGTGCAAATTTTTCAAAACCGCAAAGAAATTGGACGGCACAGAGTACGAGCCTGTCAGTTTGACGTCCATTCAACGTAGTCTCCAACGCGCCTTGAACGAAAGAGGTTCAAATGTAAATATTATTGACGGAGACAACTTCAAACTCTCCAGAGAAGTGTTAAGTGCCAAGCGCCGTCAGCTTGTTGTGGAACATGGCAAGGGGAACAGACCACAAGCTGCCCGTGAGCTGACCGAGGCCGAGGAAGACAAGCTTTTCGAGTGTGGTGAATTTGGGACCTCCAATCCGACAGCCTTGCAGCGTACCTTGTGGTGGATAATTGCCCTTCACTTTGGGTTCAGAGCTCGAGACGAAAGTCGCCGATTAAAGTGGGGAGACGTCACTTTGGAGAAAGACCCAGAAACGGAGAATGAGATTCTTGTGTGGAGATATGAGCGAGGGTCCAAAACACGTCAAGGCCAAGACAAGCCATACAGTGTTCGTGCTTTCCACCCTACTGCGCAAGCAACCGGCAACGAGCGTTGCCCGGTTAAATTCTTCAAAGAATTTGCTCGCCGTCGTCCTTTGGAGATGAACAAGCCAGATTCCCCCTTTTACCTCGCAGTCAAACATCAGCGAAAACCAGATGACGACGTGTGGTATATGCGAAGTCCGCTTGGTAAAAACGAAATCGGCAAATTTCTCCCCACCGCTGCGAAAAATGCTGGTTTACAGGGCAGAGTAACCAACCACTCGGTGAGAAAGACCTGCATTTCACGTCTCCTCGATGCAGACGTCCCAGATAATTTTGTGGCACAGTTAAGTGGCCATCGCAGTCTGAAAAGTCTCGACGCTTACAAATCGGCCTCGCATGAACATCAACGGCGAATGTCCCTTGCGCTGAGCCGCTCCAGCAGCAACCAGCTTTCTAGCATCTCCACTCGCACAGAAACCACAACTCGTCCCACCACTTCTGTTACCAGTGTTGAGTCTGCCACCTTTAATCCAGTCCAGATGGGATCGGGTTTTTTCTCAGGAGCAACGATTGGAAGCTTTAACAACTGTACTTTCAGCATCCAGCTTACGTCGGGGCAGCTTTGCACCACAGAGCCAAGCGACAGTTCTTCGAAGCGCCCAAGGATCGGCGAAAGCGACGGCCAGATGAAATGAACTGTCTTACTCTAATGGTTTAACATTCTTTGGAGCTTAAGTGCTGAAAATTTAAGCCATTTTAGACATTTTTGAGGTAAAAAAAACTTTTCGAATTTGCTTCGAGCGGTTTCGTACATTCGTTTATTCTGATTCAGCAGTTAGACATTTACTCGTCAAAAATGTAAACCAATCAAATGATTGTATTTCTGCATTCAGCCAATTAGGATAAAGGAGAACGCGCCATTGATTTTTGCATGTAACGGGCTTCCTTTTCAGTCCTTGAAAATAAACACGTACACGGATCATTTTTTGGTGTTTTATCCCATATAATAAATTCTTTATTGACCAAGCTTGTTCGGTCAAGATGGCTGGATATTGGCCTCGTTCTTTTTTTGCGTGTTTATGGACCTCGACTTCGTCTCGGTCCATAAAAACGCAAAAAAAAGAACTTGGCCAATATCCAGCCATCTTGACCTCACGCTTGGTCAATAACCCATATATAATAATGCAAGGTTTAAG
>NC_138153.1:23158064-23258064 GCF_964199315.1 Orbicella franksi
CCAAAGAGCAACATGATGATCTTCTGTATGACTTTGGAAAGTCCGTCAACTTCATCAACAAATGGAAATGCCATATTCTCCGATGTGAAAACCAAGCTAAGAGATCGCAAAACAAAGCTTCATACAAAACCTGACAGAAGATTCAATGTTTATAGTGATGGATTGGGCAATGAAGTTCCTACAGCGGCGATTTCGTGAAAAGCAGTGCGACTGGAATGCTAAGAGGGGAATGAACTGGCACGTTAGCTGTGCTGTCACGAGTGATGGAAAGGGGAATTTTTTCGTTTCCTTCTACAACCACCTATTCAACAGCTGTTCACAGGATTGGTTCTCTGTGCTGTCCATCTTGGAGAGTCTCCTAATCACCATTCGCTCCTCATATCCAAAGGTGAAGAAGGCTTACTTCAAATAAGACGAAGCCGGCTGTTATCACAGTAGCCAGCTTATTGTTGCCGCCCGTGATGTTGGAGAGCGTGTAGGTGTGTCACTTCAGAGATACGACTTTTCTGAGCCAGTCTGGGAAAGACGTATGTGACAGGATCCTATGCCCCTTGAAAGGTGCCATAAGGAGATACTGTAACGAAGGCCACGACGTTCTCACTGCCAGTGATATGCACACAGCGCTCAAAGAAAGACCAGTTCAAGGATGTACCGCAGCTGTATGTCGCGTAAATGAAACAAAGAAAGATTTAGATATCAAGAAACTCCAGCAATTCAGTGCCATGCACGACTTTTCATATCAACAAGACGGGCTCAGAGTGTGGAAGGCATTCCAAGTTGGCCCTGGCAAACTCATTCCGTGGAATGAAATTTACATTAAGCATCAAGGCGCCACCGATCTCACAACAGAACAGGAGAATTTTGGCTTCACTCCGAGAGTAACGCATGGAAGCGCGCATGATAGTGGTGATGCGGAAAGCAGCTGTGAATTGGGGCTAGTGTTGGAATGCCCAGAACCAGCATTTGCTAGGATATTCAAATCTGTCGAAGAAATGGAGTTTCACATATCTGTTGGACAACATACAGAGAGTGTGTACGACAAACTCAAACGAGGCTGGGTTGAAAAATTCTCATCCCTTACCCTTTCAGAAGACGACAGTACCAATTTTATCGAGAGACACGGTAGCGAACCTTTCCAGTCGAATTTAAGTGAAGGATGGGCACTTCATAAGCCTAAAGGTGGCGCTGTTCGCTTCTCAGAGAAATTAAGGCAGTATCTCACCTCCAAGTTTGAAGTTGGTGAACAATCTGGAAGGAAAGAGGATCCGCGACGAGTCTCGCAAGATATGAGGAAAGCGAAGGGGGAACAAGGGGAGCGCCGGTTTTCCCGGGAAGAGTGGCTAACCAAAGCCCAAATACAAGGATTTTTCTCCCGTTTGTCCTCCTCGAGAAAAAGACGGGCAGGTCCGTCTCTGAGCACCGCGATTGACGATAAATCTGACGAGGAATTAATTGACGAGGAAGAAGTGAGTCACATGACCACTGTCGAATCAGCTGTAACCGAAATTGGCTTAACGCATCCGATTGTCTATGACTTTTATGACTTGTGTGACTACGTCAAGAAGGAAAAATTGAACTATTTGACTGTTTCCATGCTTAAGGAAATCTGTACTTTCTTCGAGCTCCCATTTAAGTCTAGAGATTCCAAAGCTGTTCTAATGTCAAAAATAAAGGAAATGGCCCATGAATGCCAGTGCTCAGTGGAAGGATAATTACACCATAAAGCAGTGACGCAATGGCCCTTGTTGCTTTTGCTTTGACTTTGTGACGTGTTTTTGTCACAATTTGAATAGACACGCGTCTTTCTTATGTACTATTTTAACGGGAAACCAAACAGTATCATTTTATTTCCAAGTAGGTATATATTCAGTCGTTCTTAGCGACCATTTTGCCAGAACGAAGTATATGTATATATTTAGCTTGGTTCACAAACAAACAATTTACTTGTAAAAACCTTTGTGTTTTTTTATATCTTTACATACTTAAAAAAAATTGTAGAGGGTAACTGAAAATGAAAAAGTAAAGGTGTCCTGCATAGCAGTTTTTCAAATTTCCTTTTAGCCAACAGGGAGTCGTGCAGAGGCATGGGGCGAAAGCAACCAAAAATTAGGAGCAGGAGGAGGAGCTTATTTAGCCGGTCTTTTCCATGTATTTGTATATACAGTGTAATAAACGTGGTACACCAACAAATCGGTTTACTTATAAAAGTCTTTGTCGTTGTCGTATGAAAAAAAAATGTACAGGAAAATTGCAAATGAAAAGAAAAGGGTTCAGTGATAAAAGATCAGATCGAAGCAAGGAATGAGCTGAAACTATTATAGTTCACTTGACAATTGTATGTCGGTCCTGTAAGTGGAAAACGCTGAAAATTATGCATTGCTAGTTTTATCAACACCATACGTAAATTACATTGGTTACTATTAGGAAAATCATATTTTAGAGTCAGCTTCTTATAAAGCAATGGTTTTGCATACATTCTTGGTAACAGCAAATAATGATTTAGAAAAAGCATTCTAAGTATAGTGTTCATTCCGTGCAATGGGGCATAAATAAAAGGTTCCGGAAGAAAAGACACCTTATTTTATACCACTGACGGCAAGCTAACAAAGTCATATGGGTACTCCGGTTAAAAATATTTAAATAACTCTATTAATTAATACCAGGTCTAATTTAAAGGACAAAGTTATGAGAATAAATAAAAGTTGTCTGTACGACGAAGCATGTCTCCACTGTTTAGACTGAGAGTCCTAAAGCTTTCTTAGCATGTATGCGAATATCTTATAACGATAAGCCCGCCACCTTCCCCACCCCGCGCCGTACTGTTTTCACTCAGCGGCTGGTCAGCGGTCACGTTTATGAAGTAAACACGGCGATCACTTCCTGATGGCCGTCCTTGCCCATCACTGAAAATCAAAGTACCAGCGTGATATTGCTTGAAGATGAAGCAGTTATGTTATTTGATTCGTACTTCACATTCGAGTCGAAGCTTGGGTGGCACAGGTTATTTCTTACGGTGGAATCGACGAGGGGAATTCGAACACTAGCTGTAGAGTTTGAATTGTCGGAAGAAATGGTCGCATGGGGATGTAGGAATGGTAAGTTTAACGAACAATTTCAAATTTGCCGCTTAAATCGAAAGTGAAGTTAAGATCAGAGAGTGTCTCTGTAAGAGCGGTCCCGTCGATTTTTCTTGAGACACAGACTTATTTTTTAAAGTAAAACCAGTGAGCAGCACGTCTGCGAACTACTTGAGTTGTAAAACTTTTTTATTTTCTCCTACGCGTTTCGTGTGACTAGCGCACACTTCTTCAGGGAGTTTAACAATACAATCAAGTATACCTGTATATATACCTAGATACAATTCTGCATTTCGCAAAAAACGACACCTACGGATCTGCGTATACAAACCGCTCGGTAATGCGTCTAGGAAACAGGCGTAAAAATATTATTAAGGTGTGACATATTTTAAGTGTGACATAACTATTTGGGGCCCACAGTTTTAGCTAAAACTGTGGCCACAGTTTTAGCTAAAACTGTGGGCCCCAAATAGTTATGTCACACTTAAAATATGTCACACCTTAATAATATTTTTACGCCTGTTTCCTAGACGCATTACCGAGCGGTTTGTATACGCAAATCGGTAGGTGTCGTTTTTTGCGAAATGCAGAATTGTATCTAGGTATATATACAGGTATACTTGATTGTATTGTTAAACTCCCTGAAGAAGTGTGCGCTAGTCACACGAAACGCGTAGGAGAAAATAAAAAAGTTTTACAACTCAAGTAGTTCGCAGACGTGCTGCTCACTGGTTTTACTTTAAAAAAAAAAGTTAAGATCAGAGAGTGTCTCTGTAAGAGCGGTCCCGTCGATTTTTCTTGAGACACAGACTTAGCTCATTTCTTGTGTGTTGTAATTTCCAGCAGTACTAAGATAGCTCAATCCCTCTTAGGGTGTTCAGCCTCAAAAGGTCCACAGCGGGTTCCTTTTAGCGTATATATTGAGCTCAAAAAATTTTGACAGGAGATAATGTGTTGTTTTGGAATTGTTACCTCTTAGGGGTCCCTCGGGGACCACCTGGGCTTTGATTGGGCGTTTCAAAGGCGGGGTGCGAAAACTCCCAGAGGTCAAATTCTAAAAATAAATAGATACGAGAAAGGGTTGAATCCTAGGGTTGTTATGGGAGATGGACGCTCCGGGTCATGGGCTCCTGATCTTGCTTTATTGACAGGACGCAGAAAAATAAGCAGCGGAGTTGGACTGGTAACTACACGACTACACAGAACAGTAACTACAATAATAAATGTTTAGCAGGGAGCATACTTCATCAAAGGTGTTCTTCATTGGGGCCCTGCAACTATTCTCAGATGTGTTAACACATTGTGCAACAACATTTACACAAATCTCAGGTTTTAAGAACAAATTCGCATTTAGCGACTATAGTTCCACGCGCCTTGCAGCCGCAAGATGGCAGGATTCGATGTCCTGTGGAGAGAAATCTTGAATTTTTTTTTTTAACTGCCGGCTTCCTACCTTTTTTAACTTTTTATCTTTATTGCTAGCAAATATCATTTTTTTTTTTTTTTGTTTTGTTTTGTTTTCTTTAACTTCCTACTTTGATTTTCTGTTTATTTTTGGACAATGTGGAGATAATTGTAAATAAAATCTGTTTCTGGAAAGAAAAGTAGGGGTCACCAAGCTCGTTAAATCCAAGCAAAGCTATAGCAGTGGCCATCTGCCCTATCATTGTTCATTTTAGTACTTAGCGCGCGCACTTGATGCATGACGTGGCTCACTCTTCTCCTCTTCTGATACCGGCGAAATGTTTAAGCAACCTGCCAAAATACTCCTCACCCTCAAAGATGTTCTCATCATGCTATACCATAATAGGGGTTAAGGTTATGGATTGCTTGCAATGGAATGGTCAATGTCATCATGTCTCTTTTTCGCCAAATCTTATTAGCAAAACGTATTAAAGAAATTGATTACTCCATTTAAAATACCCTGGAACACAACAAAAAGAATAGAAAAGTTTAAAACGATGGTTTTGTCGTTGGAGAATACAAAAGTTGAAATTGACATTTAACACAAAAATTGTAGTCAACCGTCAACTAATTGCGAATAGATTTCTGGTTTCTCCGACTAAAACTCGCACATTTCTGGTTACCAACCCACTAACAATCAATAACATAAGCTTCATTAAGATCATAGTTCGATAGCGTTATTTAAGGTATCGATCCTAATATGAAGCTGCTAAAGGATGAAAGATTAATGGAGCTCAGTTACGTCAACACCTTTCGTTTTGTTTTTGCTGACTCAAAATTTTGTAAGAGCTGGCTAGAGTTGGGTAGCAAGATTTAGTCTCATAGGAAAAACAATCATGTGTTTCCGGCCGGGCTCGAACCGGCGACCTTCCGCGTGTAAAGCGGACGTGATAACCACTACACTACGGAAACGGGTTACGAATGAAAGCTGCAATACTCAGTGGTGTGCCAATCAGGAACTGGTAGTTTCTAGTTTTTTGATCAGGAAGACAGAAAAAATAAGTCTACGAAGTGCAGCAAACAGTTGAACATTTGCCTACTTCTCACGATGCTCAATATTGAAGTTTTTCAAAAACAACGCTATCCTTGTTTTAGCGTTAGGCAGAGGGTCTCAATGGGGTTAACCGTCAAATGGGCAAAAAATTAACCGTCAAAAACGCAATATTTTTACCGTCAACGGTCAAATGAGCAAGCCAATATTAGCCGTCAAATGTCTCAGATACCTTAATTAAGAACTAAACGATTGACTTTGGGCAAGGTATGCTGTTTATAAAGCAACGTTTTAATATATCACAAAAAGTATGCTTATGTTCAAGTCCTTCAACGTCTAGTCACGGGAGCAGGCGATTAATGCGCCCGGCGGTAATAAAGGTGATGTAATTACGTTAATAAGACAAACATTTGAACAGTAAAGATGTAATATTGAATGCACAAATTATAATACTAATTGGATTGTTTAAATATGGGCAAATTTGTACCCTTTTATGAAAAATTACAGCCAAATTTGCTTCAACCGTCAAAAAGCCAATAATGATAACGATCGCAATAATAACGGTTTATTCACATCACATCTACGCAGTGGCTGTTTGTTTGAGAAGACCTACTAACATGCAATACAACTAAAAATTCGGCAGGTATATTTTGCAGGGCGCAGGTTGCAGGTTGCAAGTTGAAATTTAATTATAACTGGAAAACCGCTGGCACTAAAAATAATTAATAACCTATATACTCATCAGGGGTTACATACATACATACATCATTTATTTGTTTACGCAGGTCGGTATATAGGCAACATAAGCTGATGTGGACCTGCGGTTAATTATATAAAGCAGTTCGCCTCTTTCACATAGTGAAAACACGATCGATCCGCTATAAGTACTTATCGATCGACACGCTGAGACCAGTGAAATCTCTTCAAAGCCATCTGAATGGCCCCTCCACAGATGTTTCCATCGATTCCAGATTTGGCTCGGGTCTTTCTATAGGACTCCACGTGCTCAATTCCTCCGTAGAATCGAAGAGGAGATGTTGAAGTTTCATGTCAGTTCACTCGCTACGCGATTCCGTCCACAACGCCTTCGCAACGATACATTTATTTCGAGATTGCTTCGTTCGCAAATGCCAAAACAGCCGCGTCACAAAAGTTAGGACACTTTCGCGGTGTTGGGTAACTATAATTAGCCCGACCGGGGGTAGTCAGCAACGATTTGTCAGCAGTCAAACCAAAATGCTCCCCGGGTACCCTCGTGCTTTATTTGTCAAACCCCTAAAGGGAGTGCCCGGTTTCAAATCGTTGTTGACTACCCCCGGTCGGGCTAATTATAGTTACCCAACACCGCGAAAGTGTCCTGACTTTTGTGACGCGGCTGTTTTCGCATTTGCGAGCGAAGTAATCTCGAAATAAATGTATCGTTGCGAAGGCGTTGTGGACGGAATCGCGTAGCGAGTGAACTGACATGGAACTTCAACATCTCCTCTTCGATTCTACGGAGGAATTGAGCCGGCAGGGTTATTTTCAGTGGATTTATTCGCTTCGAGCGGCGGGCACTCCGGAAATCAGTGTCCGGCCTTGTCTTTCTTTTAGTGGTGGAAACCCACAGAACGATAACTCGCCGAAATCGCGTTAGATCGGCCCGAGGAGCTGGCAAACAACAAAGAATACAACACAGCAACAGGGTAAGTAGATTTTATTCACAAAATATAAGAATAATTGGCTTTTCAAGCAAAGCCGTTGCATTTCCATACAAACCTTTATAAATTCAAACCGTTGTAACACAACACCTCCATATGCTGCAAGGAGAGAGTCATGTTTCGCGTGGTCAAATTCGGTCGTTATGTAATAGTACATGCCATATGTCACGTTAGCCTTAACGTGCGCATAAAAAGGGAAAAAAAAGGCATAACATTGAGAGCTTGGGCCGCCTGTGGGCGTAGCGTCAACAAGAACTGCAAGCTACACTTCCCTTAACAACAGAAGATTGCCATCACAAATGAAGCAAATAAATAAAGAAATGAAATAATATAAGATTTTAACCGACGGAATATACTACCAGAAGCTCAGTTTGCCTTTATTTTGGTACTCACAGGGAAGAAACCAAATTCAGCAGATATTTCAGATGATATTTCAAATGTTTCTTCAAAAACAATAATTCACTGCAGGCTTAAAATCAAAGGAATATACTCTCCTCCCATCGCTTCGGCGGGTTTGGTACTTAGGTGGAAGTCACCGTTCCGAGCGATTGTGAACAGCGTCATGTAACATTCACGGTAAGTCTACCACCTGTATGTTTCTTTTAACTGCCAGCGGTTTTCCAGTTATAATTAAATTTCAACCTGCAATCTGCAACCTGCTCCCTGCAAAATATACCTGCCGCTAAAAATTACGCTAACAGGACGGACTCTTGAAGCTAACTATATAGAAAACAATTATCAAAGCAGAAAGAATCGTCCCCGGGTGGGCTTGAACCACCAACCTTTCGGTTAATAGCCGAACGCGCTAGCCGATTGCGCCACGGAGACTTCCATTGAGGGAGTTTCTACGATTTTCATCAAATTGAATTGTGTGGATGAAATTTTAACTTGCGTAAGGTTTCTGCTACATTATTGTATCTTGCTTGAAAGACATGAAAAGCGAAAAACCAGGGAAGTTGGATAGTAACTGTCTTAGCCAATAAGCCAACAAATAACTGGTGTTATATAGTACCAGTTCAATAGAGAGAAGTAGGTTAAGACCTTTCTCAAAGGAATATTCAACGACGTTTGGCCTGTTGGTCTAGTGGCATGATTCTCGCTTAGGGTGCGATAGGTCCCAGGCTCGACTCCCGGAGAGGCCCTTTTAATACTCTTTTATTGATGAACACGGCATCAAAACGAAACAAGCTACGATGGGTTATGCCATATGAAACAGTGAATTACGTTCCCCCTTTGAAACAAATTTCTTTCATTTTTGTGCAAACAATTCTAACTGACCCCAATGAAGCCTCTTTAAATTAGAATATGGCTTAATCAAGTGTTTCTGTTGGCATCCATATATGTCAAACCGGTACTTTCCAGCCCCGGGGGAGATATACTGCCGTATATGGGCTATATAGGTAAGTGCCGCAGTAAAGGGTATGGTTTTCAAGCAGTTTACTCTAGCATAGTGTATATAAATCAGAGCGTTTGGGTCTAGAATAGAGTATCATTTGTCACGAAACTGACCAGTTGGTTGAAGATTTTATCTAAACTAAGGAAACCAGGAATTGCCACTCAAAAATATAAAAAAAAATGAAATCGGCAAGTTTAAATTTTTGCAACTCAGCCTCAACAGCGTCGATAGATGACTATCATAAAACACTACAGGATATTATTAACTGGGGTCCCAGCGGAACATCCCCACCCAGAAATTCCTAAAGTACCCCCCTCCCCGGGTTTTCAGCTACATGTAGTAACATTATAGACAAAGGTAAATTTGATCTAGTCCTTTTGTTTTGTAGCGATCAAAAAAAACATATAAAAACAGGTTTTTAATTGAAATAAGGTCAAGAATTAGGAAAAGAGAAAACAGATAAATCAGATAAAAATCTTAAGATAGTATTTTCCAGTTGATTTAGTTAAAAGAATTATTGGTCCGTGTAAGGGTCAAACTTACGACCTTGGCGTTATCAGCACCACGCTCTGCCGGCTAAGCTAACGGACCAGACACATTAACTTCAGTGCCGTCTTTTATTACATTATACTGCCTTTGTACAAGAAATTTACCATAAGTTAGGTCCGGTGAGATATAGCAAACGCTTAGTGATGTCAAATTATTGTTTCTATGAGATACTTTAATATCTTTAACAGATATTCAAATTTTCAAATTAAAATTTGTCAGATAGTTGTAGCTTTTCAATAAAAATTCATTCCACACACTATATATAGCCTCAAGATCAAGTGTATAAAGATATCAATGGGGGTCTTTCATTGACCACTGCCGTGAGCAGCTTCATTGTATCAGAAACGAGCGGAAAAGAACAATGCTTGGTTTGGGTGAAAAGATCAGGTGGCGCATGATGACAGCGCATGATGACAGCACGTGTGATTCTCTTCACACCCTGTTTCTAGAGCAGAAATAAGAAGATTGAAAATTAACTGAAGGCAACGATAGCTTTGCTAAGAATCTGCGATGAATGAATGAATATTACTTATTAAACACGATGGAATTTAAGTTATAGGCTTGTGGTTTCATGTCGATGTTGCGATAAGAAACCTATGTAAAAAATGTCCCAAAAAATCCACTGTGGGGAACAAGATGGCGACTGGTGCATTTACCAATAATTCTTAGCGTCAACATCCCTAATAAACGCTCGTGAAAAATGCACAGAAAACTTCCTAAAGCTTTAAACCTAGCGTACACAATGAATGTAATACAGTGACAAATGTTGCAAAGATATTAATTTATGCCTACTTTGATAATCCAGGTACGCCATGTATTCAGTGTGACAGAATGTACAGCCGCCATTTTTTCCCACTGTGGATTTCGGCGCACTGTTACAGACGCCATGACACCTTTTGCCCAAGAAGCCGCACTTAGGCTCCACCATCAGTGAGCCAACTAATCTTAAAGATTTAAGTAAATAGTAATCGCATTCAATAAATATATTTTCAATGAAAATCTGCTTAACATTGAGAGTATGGTGCGTTCACGGTTTCCTACAGAAAATTTCAATGCACGTTTTAAATTATCAATTGAAAAACAAATATCTAATGGCAAATTGATTTTAAAAAAAAAATTGGAGAATCCGAATAGCAGTCAATACTGATGATGAGTAATACAGTAATTTTTGTGCAGGAAGTTATGGCACACTACCGGCGTTTTATGAGCAGATAGATGAGGAAAAAAGAACTGCAAACAAAAAAGACAAAAAGACAAAAAAAGTGTTATCATGGGTAGCAAACGCATGCGAAGCGGGCGCTTTACCATTCGAGCTAATTCCCCATTGTACAGATGCCTTAGCTATTGCGAGGTTATTTTGATAAACTGCTCACCAGTTTTCGTCAAGTGTTACCGAGAATGAAAGAGGAGATTTAAATACACCACAATAAAGAATTTAGAACATTTAAAAATACTTACTGCTAGATTAGATTTAGGAGAGGGAAACTCCTGGAACTTGTTTGCTTGTTTTTCAAATGGGCCACACCCTCCGATTCCTCTAGTTATGCAGTCCTCCCCTACATTAATGGAATTTCTCAGCCTCTAAATGGACTTCTTCGAAAACATGGTATTCGAGTTGTCAGCAAGCCAGTCAAGACATTACAACAGGAGTTTCCCTCTCCTAAATCTCGACCTCCGATTGAACTTCAACCAAATGTGGCTTATAAAATATCTTGTGCCGACTGCTCATGGAGTTATGTAGGCGAGACTGGCAGATGCTTTGAAACGAGAAAAAAAAGAACACATGAGGAATGTGATGTCTTACGCAAGAGGTTCCAACATCGCTAAACGCGCTTGGTCTTCAAATCACTCTATTGACTTTAAAAATTCCCAAGTGATTGACATGGGTTCTTGACGTATTCGTAAGACGCTAAAATCTTGGCACACCGCTTTGATAGATCATGCAGATAACAATTCAAGGCCGCTCCCCAATCAATACTCTATTCTTTTAAAAAAGAACAATTACTTAATTAACACATATTTTTCCATTTTAATATATTCTTTTTATAGTTCCACCTATTTGTGTATATATTTGTAGTTGTTATCTTTTCCATTTTTTATCCATCGAAGGCTGTAGCCTGAGAGCCGAAAGCTCTGAAAGTTTTAACTTTATATAGCCAGTGAACGTTTTTTATAAATTTTTAAAATAATATTATCGTATCGATCCCGGTATCTTCCGCATGCAAAGCGGGCGTTCTACCATTTGAGCTAATCCCCTGATTGTTACATGAAAAAACAGAGTTTTAGATAAAATAAATTACTAGTTTTGGAAGAATTTTTGAACATTTTTAAGCATATATGGCACAAGCTATTGTCATAATATTACAACAAAAAAATAACTACTAAATAATTTAACTGATGCAGCAAAGTCTGCTATTATTCTTTAACATCCCTTAATTATGGTTAATTTACTTGTCAAAATTAGTTTTACTTGGGTATATTTTTACCCTCAAAATACAAGATGCCATAAAACAGTTCATAAAGAAATTGAGCATGCAATCACAAAAACACTGCCGAAGTCAAATAAAAAAATGAAAAAAATGTTTGCGGCCGGGCTTTATTTGAGAAGATCTACTTACATGTATTACAACTAAAAATTATGCAAACAGGATGGATGGATGGAATCCTGACGCTAACTGTATAGAAAATAATTACCAAAACAAAAAGAACCGTCAGCGGGTGGGCTTCAACCACCAACCTTTCGGTTAACAGCCCAACGCGCTAACCGATTGCGCCACGGAGACTTCCTTCGAAGGATTTTGTACAATTTTCATCAAATTTATTTTTGTGGAAGAAATTTTAACTTGTGTAAGGTTTCTGCTACATTGTGTCATGCTCGAAAGACATGAAAAGCGAAAACCCGGAAGATTTGGATAGTAAATATCTTGGCCAATGAGACAACACATAACAGGTATTATAGTACCAGTTCAACAGAAAAAGGTAGATTAAGACCTTTGTCAAATGTTGTCCAACCACGTGTGGCCTGTTGGTCTAGTGGTATGATTCTCGCTTTGGTGCTAGAGGTCCCGGGTTCCGCTCCCGGACAGGCCTTTTTTAATACTCTTTTGTCAATGAAAACAACATCATAACGAAACAGACAATTTTACGATGGTTTTTGTGACGTCACAACGGCCATATGAAACAACGGTATACCTTTCTACTTTAAAGAATCACTTTTATTTTTGCACAGACAATTCCCAGTGACTACTACGAAGCCCTTCTAGATTAAAATATGACTTAACCAAGTGTTTCTGTTGGCCGGGAAACATTTCCAACGACTTCTAGGAAAATATTAAACTAAAGTAATTTTGATCTAGTCCTCTTGTTTTGAACTTATCAGGGGGAATTAACAAATTAAACAAAATAAAGGAAAAGAGAAATCAGAGTACAGTCAGTTAGAAATCTTAAAATGGTATTTTCCAGATGGTTTACTTAAAAGGAAAAGTTGGTCCGTGTGAGGGTCGAACTCACGACCTTGGCGTTATCAGCACCACGCTCTACCGACTGAGCTAACGGACCAGACAAATTAAACTCGGTGTAGTTTTTTTAAGTATTACTGCCTTTGTACCAGAACGTTATCAGAAGTTTGGCCTAATGAGGAACAGCACCCGCTTATTGGCTTTGTTCAAACTGATTTGCTTTATTCTTTAAGATGTATGTATATATTGTTAACGTGCTTTCTCAAATGATGAGGACATTTTTGTTGAAATATAGTTATCCCGAAATTATTTATTGGCAGTTGTTTCTCATATACTTTCCAATAATGTCTCGTCAATATCAATAGCTTATGTTCTAAATAACAAGGAACTAGAATGAAAAGCAACATATTTTATTAAATTAACTGTTTTTCTAAAATGAAATTCTAAGTAAATTGTTTAGAAAAAAGCTTAAAACTAATTACCAGGTCATGCCTCAAACATTGGTTTTTCAATAGTTAGAGCAACTTGTAGATGCTTACGCTTCGGGGAATTAGCTCAAAATGGTAGAGCGCCCGCTCAGCATGCGGGAGGTACCGGGATCGATACCCGGATTCTCCGGCAGTCTTTATTTTACTAGCTAATATGCAGCTTTAATTCTTTTTGAAGACAGGTGTTTTTCTGACCATTGTTGTACAAATAACGGTTTGTAAACTTTTTAGTTGGATAATTTTCTCTAGCTATCAGAGAAGATGCGAATACTCCTATCAATGAATTTTCCGCTGCCCCTCTGAAACAACGTGGACTTCAATCGACCAGCAGTAAAGGAGCAATACCCGAAGCACCTTTCGGTATTGGCACGGGGTACGCTTTCAGTTACGCTTTTGTAACGCAACCTTTCTCATAACAGCCGTATAACGCAGATAACACAAAGATTCTCTGAAAAACTACTTTTGCCTTTACGACTCGCTTTACTGAAACCTGGAAGTTAAAGGTTGAATTTCATCTTTTAGAACTGAAATTGACGCCCTCCTTTGACACTGGATGGTAAGGAAAGGTTAAATGGCCGCACCTGCGCCTTGCTAGCCCACACACAGCAGAGCTTATCCCAGTCTCCGTTGTACTAAACAACTGAGAGTATTTTTCTGTCCCATGGATGGGATGCTAGTCCATCTTAGTTATCCGCCCCCACCCCCCACCGTGGAGCGAACTACTCTTACGGCAATGAAAGAAGAAAGAAATGTAAACTCATCAAACGAGACAAGTCGACCAAAGAAATGTCCCTGAACTAACGGGTCAAATGTAATCCAGGGCGTCTGTCTACATTTAAGTAATGTTTTAAAAGCGCGTCGATAATTTGAGCTGTTAAATGCATAAATGAATGGATTTACCACAGAACTTATAAAAAACAGCAATAGCCCAAAAGTCCGCACGGTTTGGCTTACCAGCCGAAAACAGCGAAGGGCAGTAACAACACTGGCAGGTAAAACACACGCCCCGAGAGTTGTTTTCGTTGTCGCATGAGTTCTTTTTTTGGGATACTGCTAACAGGTGTAACCGCACTTCTGTGATTGAGCAATTTCACAAGTTTAATGCAGCAAAAGTTAACGAGAAAAGGAAGAGTGAAAACAAAAATTATGTAGAAGATAATGTGAGTTAACTCTGCGTTCTGACTGTACGTCTGTCGCCAAGCTGCTGTCTTGAACTTGTAGTTTGTGTACAAAAACAATGGTGGGTTTAAGGCAACGGAGGCCATCCATGTGCCAATAATCGTGTATCGAACCGTTTCTCTCGTAAGCTGCAACATCCGTAGAGGTCTTACTACTGCCTTATAACGTTCTATTGCTAGGATTGTAAGCGTGAATACCGAGACAGCCGTAGCAGTCAGAGGAACGTTGAAGCCGACAAAGAACATACAGAGAACAGTTCCAGCAGCTCCATCTGGAAGGACCTTAATCATTAGGATGAGGGAAAAACTACAAAACAGAAGACTTGTAACATCGGCTGCCGCTAGATTTGCCAATAAATAATTCTGAGCGGTTTGAAGCGACTGGGTTCTCTTGATTATTAACAGGACGGAAATATTTCCAGCGATTCCAACTCCGATAACTACTGACGCTGACAAACAAATCAATAACTTGTCGATCGTAAAATAAAGTTTTCCATTTGAGACTTTCTTTACCAACTCCACTATTGTCCCGTTCGTTGTAGAATTCCCTGAAATGTTTAAAGACATTCTGTTTCTCAGATTCGTTACTTGGTAGCGATTGAAGATCTGTTGAACGTTGAAGTTTGTGCCAAAGCAAATGGCTAGTAACAAATTAAAGGAAGCCTTCCTGATGTCATTAAAGCAATCAACCTTTAATGCAAAGTGGTAATCAATTTTGTTGTCTATAAATGACAGCAAACGCAATTTAAAAAAAAAATGAATCGTTCTTCGGAGAATGAAATTGATTAACAATGAAATCACGTGAAACTTTTTAATCCAGCTCGGTAGTTGGTACAGCGATGGCAGTTTTTATATTAATTTTGCTTTCTCCAGGGAGAGGAAATTAATTGAAAATGCGCCGATCGTAATCACTTAGTATTTATTTCATAGCGCGAAAGATTAAAACAAACAGAACATTTAATCCACGTGCGAGAATCAGTTTTGTGTTCAGACTGCCATCTGCTGCTTCATATATGAAGGGTAAATGTAATTACGTACTGATGGTAGAGATCGCCATCGATTTGAAAATACCCTAAGGTTCAGCCTACTATTATATGCTATTTGATGATGATGGACAGAAAGTAAAGGTATTTTATTATTTTATTCTTGCAAACGCTTTAATTCACTGAGGTTATGTTCCCCTAGGATCACGGTTTTAATTTTTTGCTATGTAAGCAAAAGCCAAACATCACACAGGTCCGACTGAGGTTCTCCCAAAGGTGATACTTTTTAATTGCAAACATACACCCGTATTTACATAAGAAAGAGTTGTTGAACCTTGAAAATAATGATTTTGAAGAAAAAAAAATCTGGAGAATCCGGGTATCCATCCCGGTACCTCCAGCATGCTAAGCGGACGCTCTACCATTTGAGCTAATTCCCCAGAAGCTCATGATACCAAATTGCTAAGCGGTTTCTCAATGTCACTGTACACGGACCATCTTCTTGCTTAAGTAAGCCAGCTGAGATAACACTATCTACCGATTTGTTTCTGATTTCTGTTTTTAAAAGGAAGTAAACTCACCGACCTATTTTGCGCTTAGAACAGAAAATTCTACGGTTAAATAGTGGTACTGTTGAATTTGATCGGTTAGAAATTACAAATTCAGAAACTTATATGCTATATAATATATGAAACATTTTTTGTACGGCAGCGTAAAAATCCCAATGATTCCGGCCCATGCAGTACCTGTCTTTTCTTTTTTCGTTTTTATTTGCACGTTGCTTTGATTAAAAAAGGAAGAAAGAAGAAACAACAAAATATGGCGACGCAATTCATAGGTTGATCCAGAGAATCTCACACTTTAATTTTTTTGGTTTTACTCTAAGTGAAGGTAGTAACGTACTGGTAAATTAACCTGTTTTTAACCAGATTTACCGTAGTTTGTATTATTTTTTCATCGTTTTGGCCTCTTGGTCTAGTGGTGTGATTCTCGCTTCGGGTGCGAGAGGTCCCGGGTTCGACTCCCGGATAGGGTCCATGGTCACTATTTTGTCAAAATATTTTACAAGTCGTAACAGCATCGATTTCTTTGGCTTTTTTTTTATCACTGGCTTATTGCATGTGAAGAAGTGAACGAACGAGCGAAAGAAGAAAATCGAAGAAAGTAAGCGAAAAAGAGCTTGTAACCTCACGTCTAAAATAAGCGTATTTGTAAACACGGCCGGGCACGGCACTCTCAAAGTGTTCAATCATTGTTTTCAGTCGCTACAATTTTCAGGAAAAAAGCAATAGTTTTCTTAATTTCCTTTTACTTTATGTTGGGACCTTTTAGCATACTCGTAATTGGCCCATGGGCATTACGGGAGAATAATTTTCAAGTAAAGAATTAGATCCGTTTTAGTGTTAAGTATTTTTAAATTATTATGAATTAGGCATTTCTTTTTATTTTAACTTTTTATTTCAGTCGCAAGTGATGTTTTATGATTTTATCGACGTATACCATGTAAATGTAAATAATGCACTAAAATTAGCCAATCAGAGTGTGCATTATATATATCAGCTTTAAACACAAACCATAATATCATATGTAATAAATGTATCTAAATGATATTTTTATGACAGTGAACTGGACAGGCCAAGAACTTCTCTTTCTTTTGTAAATTTTTATATTCATTCCTCTCAGCGCTGTCAAAATGTCTCAGGAACCTTCATTTTTGATAGTCCATTATTTTCCACCATACCTAGCACAGAAGCTCACCAAATCCTAACTAATAGCCAACATGTGTGTATCTCTGGCTTTTGCTGTGTACTACGTGTATATTCTGTTGTTCTGCCTTAACTGCGAGAAACAATTTTGACAGAGCTGTTTCAACAGTTTCACTTAAATTAATTCCCCGTTACAGCGCTACATGTAGCAGTGCTATTGAGTACGAACTTTATGGACGGTTTTAAATTTTTATTTTTTTATGATTACAGAAGACAACAAGATATACATGTGTATACATAACCTGATGTTGGTGTTGGTTGCGAATCGTAGCTCATAATAGTCATCCTATTACAGGTAAGGGGAAAGTTCAGAAAGTTTAGAACATCTCTTCCCCGAGCACACCTTCTGTCTACAGGTGCAATTATTGAGAGGTTATATATATACAAAGAGTAATGTAAAGTTATACATATGTAAACGTAACATTAAAATCTGACATTTGAACGCCTCCTTTGCTAAAATTAGTCACGATTTAATTGTTATCACTCCCTGGGAATTCATAGAGATTCCAGAGGCAAATTATCACCTAATGTGGAAGTCCTGTCTTCAAGTTAGGGAACTTAATGATACAAAAAAGTTACAATGAAAGTAAAAAGAATTGCGAATGTTGATATGGTGTATATTGTACATCATGTACATTGGAAAGGTATTTTGTGAGTGCCAAAGGCATAACATTTCATGTATTGCTTTTTCAGGACAAATTATATAACAGTGACGTTTTAAAAGGTGTGATCAGAAAAATAATGAGTACATTGTCCAGGCAGCACCAGTTTATGGATGGCATATGCAGGCAGTAAGATGAACTGTAAGCATCACCGGGTAACTTTTTTTATGCTTTTGACTTCTTGCACTTAGTTTTTGTGTCATTTCATCACAAGAATAGCTGATGAAAGATTCAATAGTTGTTGCAATTTATTTTAAGAAACTTATAAGTCTGCCTATGCTGGATAACAGCCATGTGTAAACTGAATGTAAAGCAAACACACTGTTAAAGATGGGCAACCCTAAAACCCAGAAACCGGAATCCGGAATCCAGAACCAGAAACCAGTATCCAGAAACCGGAAATCAGAATCCAGAAATCAAAGAAAACAAGTTCTTCAAATACTCGAAAATTGTTTTGCTGAGGTTTTTGCCCGTAAAAAATAAGCTGCCAAGTAAAAATGACCTCAAACTGAAACAAAAATTCCCCATCTGTTGAAATTCATGCAACCGTTACTTCTAGTGAGGGCTATGATTATGAGAATCTTAGTAAAGTGCGTGGTAATTTTATTCCAAGCACCCTGAGACCGTCTAAAATAAGGTTGCTGGTAATTAACCGCGCGGTCATGGGCCGAGTGCGGTTCATGTTCTACCCGTGTGTTTTTTTGTTTGTTTGTTTTTGTTTTATTTGTTTTTTTTGTTTGTTTGTTTTTGTCGGTGACCAGACCCAAACTTCCCCTCAGCCAAATTTTGAATCACGCAACCTGTGATGTTTATTCGCCAAAAGCTGTTGAAACATTAATACAAGGACATTGTTACGGATATTGTTTCTTTATTTGTGTATAATATATATTTTGGTTTTATCGAAGCGTTGGATTCGAAGTTAAATAATTAATACGCTAAAAATGCTGAAAAAGGGTATTAGGTCAGCCATGGAATGCGCTGACGTGTCAGCTTTCATTTTCGCTACGTGACAAATAAGATCGTGTTTACTTTGCAAGTTTATTTCGCCAGAAGCGACGGTCATTAATTTAGGTGCAATATTACGAGTATTTCGAAGCGAATTCTTTGGCTATTTCATCGCAGCAAGTTAAAAGATTTGAAGAAAAATGAAGTATTTGCTGAGGTAAACAAGAGCTTGCCAGAACTTGCAACGTTTAAGTCAGTGCTAGGAGAAAAAACACAACCGTTCCAAAATTAGCCGTGGATAGCGTAAACCCTCTGATTGTGTGACTTGCGTGACTACTTCGAAGCACAAACAAATTAAATTTTGACGTTTCAGGAAGAAAGCTGTTTGTTAAAAGCGTTATTAATAGTGTGACACTCGTTTCCTTTTGTATCATTCATGGGCATATCCCGAGCGAACTTCCAGATTAAGACCATTACGTGCTACTCACCAGTCTTCTCAGAGCAATTTGATCTAGAGAAGAACCCCGCTCTCACCAGGGCCAGGTTGAACAAAAGATGGGTAACTTAGCCTATGAGCAGGCTCTCGTGTTTGGGCCGGGAGCTTGAGCGACAAAGCCGCATGAAGGCACTCGCTCACATGTCAATGCAGAAAAACACTAGACACTTATTTAGCCTGCGCAGGCGCTATAGACAGATACTACGGCCTTCTCGTAGGCTATGAGTAACTCTATCCACCCGAAAAATCACTAACCCTGACTGGATAGTGATTTACCCAATGGATAGCTTTATCCAGCTTTTGAACAATCGGGCCAGATGTATAGCTAAGGGTTGTTCAGAACTAGTCAAAATATTTTAGCAATTACAGTTTGTGGCTGAAGTAAAGCCAAGAAAATAAATAACAGCAAAATAGTTTTTCCCCATATTTATTTATTAGACATTGCCGAAGTGAATTATTTCTATCATCATTCATAACATCTGGATTACGGATTCTAGTTTCTAGTTCCGAATTCCGGTTTCCAGATTCAGTGTTTTAGGGTTGCCCTTAATGATGTACGTGCATGTTAATCTTGAATAATCTGAAATTTCAGAGAGTTTAAAAATATCATATCATATCTGTGATGGTTCTGAGGTGGAGGGCTGTTACATGTACATGTAAATGTCTCATGCATGGTTTTTCGCTTGTTATGATTCAGCTGCCAATAGTTTCTGTATCTGTTGGTGTGCAACGATATACACCAATATTTCAACGTAATAATGTACAGTGTATATTAATTAACCAAATTATGCTCTTTTTAGTTGGCCAATGCTGCTACATAGTAATGTGATGTTGCAGCCCACAAATTTAAAAACATGCCCAGTGTCAACTTGTCAAATATATGAACTGGCCAGACAGTCTAGATTGCAAAATTTTCTGAAAGTTGGAATTACCAGGTAAGATATTTGTTAAACATTATTTTGTAAGTAATGATTTCTCAGACGTTGTTTTCTTCAAGAAAAGATTCATACCCCACATGGAAGTTTTTTTTCTCCATTAGACCTCTCTCTTCCTGATACTTTAATCTGGAATTTTTAAAGACTGGCCATGAATGGGTGTTGGGTGTGAATATCTTCTGGAACTGTACATTCAGATTTAGTAACCAAGAACATCAGTATTTATCCTGACAAACTCATATGGAAGCTGAACTCATATGCAGTTGTACAGTTATATGTACAACCAAACAGCCTGGATGGCCCTTTGATTGGGACTGTGCACATTGTTGTAACTTGCAATGTTCCAGTTTCTTGTTGAAAGCAAATTGCATTTGCTCTCAAACGCAAGTTGCCAAGTTCATAACAGTTATTAAGTTTTCTTTGCATCTCAGGGCAGAGCCTGCCACTGTGAAAGTTGGGGTACCAACCCCTAGCATTTGATTCACTAGCACTCAGTAAACAACTAACAATGAAGTACACTGTATATCAAAGAAAGGAATGTCATCTGTTGGTGTGCAAAGATTATAATAAATTATAATTGATATGTTTTTATATGAATAACAGTGTTGTTCAGGAAGCAGCTACAGTACGATTACATGCCTGTTCCTGTCAGTCAATATATGAACAGTTTACACATGGGCAGCCTGTATTAAAACATCAAAGATTTTCAAAGCAACCATGGCCTGGTGAGATATTTGTGAGGAAATATAAATCTAAGGTCCTTATGATTGCTTACAGTGTATAGGCATTGATTTTTATTGTAAATTACTGAGTGTATTTTTCTTGTGTACTAATTGTTAAAGAACACAGAGATCACTATAATTATGACAGAGATATTAATGTGTGAAAAGTTCTATAACCAATGCATGCGGGAACAACTTAATTTATCACGGATGCAGCTTCTGAGACATCCCTAATGTTAATGGAACATACACCGTACATACATGCAAATGAGTTCAATAATTTATTACTTAAGATTGTAATGATTTGTTTGGTTTCTCTGTATTTACAGACAACTCGATGGGATTATAATTTCTGCACCAAGTTCACTGAATAAACTGACTTGGAAGTTGAGTTCTGCAACCCATCCCGTGTGTTGTAATATCATAGCTGCAACATTGTGACAGATACACTGTATTACATTATTAAGAAACACATATATTAGCTAATTATTTAAGGTGCCTGTTAAATTAATCAGTTTTTCGTACAGATAATTTACTCATGGTTTATTTAAATGATTGCTTTTTTTGGCTTTAAAATGATATTTATCATGCTTTTAAATCAATTTTGTGATAATCTGCATTGGACATGGCATAAATTAATATTTTGCCAATGGAGAACTGGGTCTTAAGCAAAGTTGCAGGATTAGTATTTTTGTAGAAAGAAAGGGTTGAGAAATCTGTGACATTCTAAAGACAGCCTTGCCATTTGCAACGTCCAATAAGGTTAATTTGTTCCGTACTGTTGTACAAATAGTGTTCTCTGATTTATAAATTATTTCAATTTGTTGTTTAAATGATTGCCTTATAACCACATGTCCGGTTTGGCGCATGTAGGATATTGATGTACTGTTTATCCATTTTGTTGTTAAGTATCTTAATTAATGTGTCAATCAAAACATATCTTGGATATGCTGGGCTCTTCTGACAAATGTACCTATGCCATAACCTTTGAGTGCGTTTGATTGTGTAGTGCAGACAAAATACATGTACATAATATAACTTACTCTTAGCTTACTTGTAATTCTTGGTATAATTTAATCATAGCAAAATTAATTAGTGGAACCCAATAACAGCTCCTGTAGTCCACAATCTCAGTCGAGAAGAAGAACAAATCACATTGAAATTGAATGATAAAATTATTATTAGAAGCCTTTGCAAGTATTCATGATCAGCAAAAAAAAAAAATGAGAATTACCATTCATGCGAGAGTGATTTTGCTTATTGCAAACCCTTCCAGCAGGAGGAGAATCCATACAAAAGTGAAGATGGCTAAATTTATCTTTGGGGACAAGCTAGAAAACAAAACTTTCCAACTTTTCACATATGTATACTATTTTGATATTTTTGCGAGATTTCATTCGGTAGAGATTTAGGAACTGATTACTGTAACCACTGCATTTCAATCGATCCCCACAACAACAACAAATTTGTAAACTTCTTTTGTGTGGGAGTCCCCATGATAACTAAGAAAGAATATAATGATTAATAACAATGTCTTGTCTTTCTGGATAAGGTAGGAAAGAACAAGAAATGCCACCAAAAAGCACAGAAGACAATTCTGTCAAGTGATCAAGATTTTTGGTGGCTTCCCAGAAATCCTTGAAATCATGGCTCTATATTTCATAATTACACCATCGTACACCTCGATCTGCTGATGTAATTCTCTTTCCGGTTGAAGTTATTAAATCGTTCGCAATTTACCTCACAGACATGTTCGATTATTTTCATTAGTAACAACATTCCAAAAAGTAACTTGGCTAAATCTACATATTATATATATACCGTAAATAAATGATTTCACTAGCTAACTTTCGACTTTTTCAGCAGCAACCGAGGTTTTACAGTCAGAAATGCATAGTGTCAAAGTCCATGCTATTGAAGAGGTCACGATTTTTTGATACGTTGCGTGACGCTATGATTTAAAAAATGATTGACAGGCCTAGCACGACTCCCACTGTTTCGTGATAAACGGTCTTTGACCTTTAGAGTTTAGCTCTAACAAGTATGTCTTTCAGAGATTTTCCTCTCCTGTAGGAGATGAAAGGAGGGTCTCTGTATATTTCTCTAAGCAGAGGTTGATCTTGGATTAAATGCCATTTGCTCATTAAAATGCTTTTAAGATTGGGCACTGATGGATTATATTGTGTGACATACTTGTTAGAGCTAAACTCTAAAGGTCAAAGACCGTTTATCACGAAACAGTGGGAGTCGTGCTAGGCCTGTCAATCATTTTTTAAATCATTGCGATATTTTTAGACAGTGCTCCGTCCTGCTACGTGATAGAGCACCATTCAACAGTCTGCAATAGTTTTAATAGGGAAATAACAAAGAAATGGACTAGCAAGTCATTTAGACTGACGACTATACTATCCCTCAACATTTTCTCAGCTTGAGAAAAAAGTTTTTTACGCCTTTAAAGCAGAAAAATGACCTTAACAAGAAACACAACTTCATTCGGATCGAAATCCAAGGCCCTGCATTGGCTAATCCATACAACCAATGATGTACCTTTATTTTCGATCCTAACAACAGATATAAAAGCAGTAGAAGCGTGCATCTGCCACGGAATGTTATCAGTTATCACTGCCATTCCTAAGACACTTAACATAGAAACAACTGAAGAGTTCCGCTAAAGGAACGAAACTGCAGTCTTGTTTGAGATAGAACATGAACCAAACACTAAATGAAGACGGCTTCTTGTCAGGCCCATCTACATCAGACCAAAACGGACAAGAACCGTCCGAGGAATTGCTGTTAGCATCAGACGGCGAATTTAAAAGTGGCCAACGGTCGCCTCTCCGAAAGCGCCGCCACACAGAAAGTAGGAAGGAAAACATCCCTCAGAAAAGATTTCGCCTGAACAATCGCTACAGCGCCCCATCTCTGGAGAGGAAAGTTGAAAAATCCAAAGCGTCCATAGAGAAACTGGAAGCACACAGAACAAAGAAAACGTGCCCAAAAGATCTGCGCTACAACGTAAGAGTGAACATAGTGCCGGATGATGACTTCAAAAGTGACATCAAGCATATCCGGAGAGAAGCAGAACAAAAACTTATCGGAGCGCTCACACGCTACCACTACAGACGCGTGGAAAGCAACAAGATCAAGCTCAGTAAAGTTGAGCATAGACCGAACACTACCAGAGAGAAGAAAACGAACAATCCTGATCTAGTTAAGAACAGGCCACGTCCAGAAAGGCCAACTCGCACTGAGAATGTAATAGCTTTAGCCACCGAACTGACAGACAAAATCAAAAAAGTGGAAGAAATGATGAAAGCTTTAGACAATAAAAAGAGTGAATCTTATCCCTGTGTATTTTCTGACTGTTCAGGAAAAGGGAGGGAGAAAGAAAAGCGCAAAATCGTAAACAATAAACACCGAGAACGTAAAAGCAACAAGAGATTAAACATTAGAAGAAAAAACACTGAGTTGAACCAGAGGTACATAAAAAACCTCTCAAATTGCAAAATTTCAACTCACGAGACAAATTTACTATCAAGGGGTCTGAAATTTATCCAAACACCGATTCCAGATAAGAATCGCGTCAGGCAACAACTGCTTCTAGACTTCAAACATTTCGCAAGACGAATGCGTCTCAGATACATTTTTAACAAAAAGATAGTGAACAGCACCCCTTCCACGTTAAATCGAACTGGGAACCTCCAGTTCAACCATCAGTTGCACTTGAAACATATTTAGAAGAAATTAAAGTACAACTCGCTGAGATCGAGATTACTAAGCCACGAAATAACCTGCCTTACCAAGAACGTATAGCACTGAAAGATTTGAAATCTAACACAGAAATAGTTATCAAAAGGCAGACAAAGGATCCACAACGGTCATTATAAACAAACAAGATAAGATAACAGAGGGCCAAACTCAACTTGATGATAGAAAGAACTACATGCCCCTAGAAACACCAATGGTGAAGGAGACCTCACAAAAGGTCAAAGATTTAATTAATGAACTCCATTTAGGAAGTCACATAGACGCAAAGACCAAAGAATGGCTTTCTCAAACACCTAACCCACCGCGCATACCAGTGTTTTACACACTAACAAAGATTCACAAACCGACTCTTACTGGAAGACCAATAATTTCGGGCTGTGAAGGTCCGACAGAACTTATATCATCATTCATAGACCACATCCTCCAGCCTATTGCCAAAGCGCAAAAATCGTACCTCAAAGATACCACAGATTTCATTAACTTTATAGAAAGGACAAAAGTCCAACAAAATACGATTCTAGTTTCAATGGATGTTACCAGCCTGTACACCAATATCCCCCAAGAGGAAGGGATAAACACTGTATGCATAGCATACGAAGACTTCTATAAGAACAACACTCCCATTCCTACAAATTCACTCCGCAACATGCTTAGACTTATACTTCAGGAGAACTCCTTCCATTTCAACGGAAGGAACTATCTCCAAACCCATGGTACCGCAATGGGGACAAAAATGGCAGTTGCTTTCGCGAACATTTTTATGTCCGCAGTAGAATCTAAAATTATCGGTAAAAGCAAGATAAAACCCATTGAGTGGAAGAGATACATAGATGACGTGTTCTCGTTGTGGAACACAAACAGAGAGGAAATAGATCAGTTTATTTCAGAAGCAAACAGGCACCATCCTACCATTAAATTCACGGCTGAAATATCAGAGAAGGAAATTAATTTCCTAGACACTACTGTCTTCAAAGGCGAGAGATTTAACAAAGATTCAATCTTTGATATCTGCACACACTTCAAGCCGACTGAGAAATTTCAATACACGCATTTCTCTCCCTGTCACGCTCCAGGTGTGAAAAAAGGTTTTATAAAAGGTGAAGCACTTAGGCTTCTGAGAACAAACTCTTCAAAAACAAGTTTTGAAGAAAAGATCAAAAATTTCAGATCAAATTTGCGTGTTCGAGGCTATCCAGAGAAACTGGTCAACAAAGTCCTCGCAGAAATCGAATTTAAAAACAGGAAGTCGGCACTACAACAGAAACCAAAATTGCAAAAGAGATTATTGCCTTTTGTCACACAATATAATCCATCAGTGCCCAATCTTAAAAGCATTTTAATGAGCAAATGGCATTTAATCCAAGATCAACCTCTGCTTAGAGAAATATACAGAGACCCACCTTTCATCTCCTACAGGAGAGGAAAATCTCTGAAAGACATACTTGTTAGAGCTAAACTCTAAAGGTCAAAGACCGTTTATCACGAAACAGTGGGAGTCGTGCTAGGCCTGTCAATCATTTTTTAAATCATTTCGATTATTTTCATTAGTAACAACATTCCAAAAAGTAACTTGGCTAAATCTACATATTATATATATACCGTAAATAAATGATTTCACTAGCTAACTTTCGACTTTTTCAGCAGCAACCGAGGTTTTACAGTCAGATATGCATAGTGTCAAAGTCCATGCTATTGAAGAGGTCACGATTTTTTGATACGTTGCGTGACGCTGCCAGTTTCTGTAGACTCTCAAGTTTCATAGAATATTTAAATTACCGTACTGTTACTAATTTTCGCGGGTACTTAATTTCGCGAAAATGGAACGGGCATATTTCGCGGGACTTAATTTTCGCGATTTGGCCGAAAAAATATTTTAAAAGGAACTAAATTTCGCGAAAGTGTCCAGGACACTGATCTACAATATAACAAATGGATAGTCTCATAATTATCATAGCTGATTTTAATTTTTCATAGCAATAGTTTTCAATCACACCTAACAAAACCATATTAAAAAACGAAACTGAAAACAGTTTGAAATGTTCCTTTGCAATTGCAACAAAGCAGAGCTATTTGCTACTGTCTATATATTTGCGCTTATAGATGAAGGACATTGTCAATCTCTTCAAACGGATCCTCGGGAGGAAGAGCTGTCTTGCCATTAACTACCCCAGTAACTCCTGCCTTTTCCCATCTTTTGGTGACATAACGCTTTCCCTCACGGCTCGTCAAGTGGTTGTAAAGGCTTACCATCCAGCGGGCATGCAAGGGCTTCAGGACAGACAGTCTTAAATCGACTTCAACTTCATCAGTGCTCGTTCCTCGTTCCATATATGAAGGGTAAATATAATTACGGACTGATGTTCTAGATCGCCATAGATTTGTAAATAGCCTAATGTTCAGCCTACGACAATATGCTGTTCTTAACGAATTTATACCTTGTTTTAATTTAGGTCTTTTAGCGAGGTCAATTCCTATTTGATGATGATGAACAGAAAGCTATTTTATTGACTTATTCATGCAGATGCTTTACCGATGTTATATTTCGCTAGAATTACAATTTTATCTTTTTGCTAGTTAAAACAAACGCCAAACATGAACACACGTCCAACTGACGTTCTCACAAAGGTGATGCTTTTTTTTATTGCAGACATACCCCCGTATTTCCATAAGAAGGAGTTGCTAAATCTGGAAAAATAATGATTTTGAACGAAAAAAAAAAGGAAATCTGGAGAATCCTGGTAGCGATCCCGGTACCTCCTGCATGCTAAGGGAGCGCCCTGCCATTTGAGAAGTTCAAGATGCCAAATTGCAATTCCTAAGTGGCTTCTCAATCGCACTGCACCCAACCTTTCGTATTACAGCTCATACTGATTAATTTCTCTTACTTGATAAGAGACAGTAACGAGATTAATTAATCTGGTCCGTTACCTCAGTCGACAGAGCGTGGTGCTGATAACACTAAGGTCATGAGTTCGACCCTTGCACACTGGAAAATTTGACCCATTTACAGACTTTATGAAATGTTTGTAGATCCTGAATTTGCAGACTTGGTCACTTATCCCGCTCAAAAACAAAATGTCTGTAAATTTATTTTGCAAAGATTTTGTTTAGTTTTTAGTTCTGTTCATTTCAAAATGTTTGGAAAATGTTTGTAAATTGTACCGTCTAGAATAAGAGGAAAGAACTCATAATTTACAGACTTGACAAAATCTTCTAAGAATGTGTTTAGATTTACCATTTACAAAGATTTTACGCGTTTAGCCAAATCATGTAAAATCTCTGTAAATTGACATACACGGGGCACCATAAAATCTCTGTAAATTGACATACTCGGGGCACCATAAAATCTCTGCAAAATCGCTGTAAATTGACATACTCGGTGCAACATGAAATCTCGGCGAAGTCTCTGTAAATTGACATACTCGGGGCACCATAAAATCTCGGCAAAATCTCTGTAAATTCATATACTCGGGGCACCACGAAATCTCTGCAAAATCTCTGTAACTTGACATACCCGGGGCACCATGAAATCTCTGCAAAATCTCTGTAAATTGACATACTCGCGGCACCATAAAATCTCTGTAAATTGACATACTCGGGGCACCATAAAATCTCTGTAAATTGACATACTCGGGGCAACATAAAATCTCTGTAAATTGACACACTCGGGGCACCATAAAATCTCTGTAAATTGACATACTCGGAGTACCATAAAATCTCTGTAAATTCACATGCTCAGGGCACCATAAAATCTCTGTAAATTCACATACTCGGAGCACCATAAAATCTCTGTAAATTGACATACCCGGGGCACCATAAAATCTATGTAAATTGACATACTCGGTGCACCATAAAATCTCTGTAAATTGACATATCGGGGCACCATAAAATCTCTGTAAATTAACATACTCGGAGCACCATTAAATTTCTGTAAATTGACATACTCGAGGCACCATAAAATCTCTGTAAATTGACATATACTTGGGGCATCAAAAAGAAAGCATACGTTGGCCCAGGGACTATTTGAATTCTCCTCGTTAAAATTCCGAAGCCAGGTATCATCAACTACTGTAAGCACAAATCTGGGCGGACCAAACTCTGGTCAGGTATTCAGTTAATTGGGGCGCATCGTATGTAGATCGCCGACAGGAGATACTCCTTCCGCGAAGCGTGCTAAAACCTACTCAGGAGGTCGACAGCTATCGACCTGCAAAACAAGGTGTTCTTTCTCGAAGTAAAGCTACGGTAGTCTCCGAAGAAAAATCGGGCGAAGATACATGATAAATATGATATCCGTGCATAGCAGCAACATACTTTTCTTGCGAACAGTTCTAATCAAACAGCCGGGCCCTAATAACACAACATAAAGTGCCCTTCCTAAACACGTTTGAAACAAAGAAAGGTCGAGAGACCGAGAAGAGAACGATAAATGTACAAATGTCACGAACGATCCTGGTACTTCCCGCATGCAAAGTGGGCGCTCTACCATTTCAGCTAGTTCCCCAGACTATATCCCCCATTGGAAACTTATGAGTGAAATTACTTTGACTGAGTAAATTTAGACGGTATCTAGTAGATCATTATCTGCGGTGAATAGGTTACTTCCTTTAACAAGACAATAAACAGACAATACTGACACAAAATAACTTGACAATTTGAAGCTAGTTCAACAGGGTAATCAGAATCTTTATTTAATCGTGGAACGACCTAGGACATTTGTTCCAGAGCAGCAATACAATAAACGTAACATAGCATATTCTATGGCATAGTATAAAATAGTTTTGCAGTGCCGTCTCGTGGTATATCATGAATATCCCACTTGTCACTTGTATTTTCTTGGGCGCTTTGAATTCACGACATGGTTTGGTTTCTTACAACAACCTTTACCCTTTAAACTAGAGTAAAGCTTCCTAACAGAGCTCTAAAATGTCTCCATTTATTGTTATTTTGTTTGGAAAACTGACAGTTTATGACAGTCAGGAGTTACGTGCAGGTACCAAAGTCACACAAAAGGTTATGAATCTTGGAACGTTGATCACCAAAAAAAAACCATGATCGAGTTGCACTCAGAAAACAAAATGTATTGAATATAATTGTTTAAAAATGTGGGGAAAATATTAACGACTATCTGGTTCGTTGGCGTTATCAGCACCACGCTCTGCCGACTGAGCTAACGGACCAATTGCTGGAACAAGTATAAACATGAAATTTGGTCAGAAAATGCGATTTTTTTTTCTTTGAGCCATCTAAACCTTTATCATTGAGGATCGTTTTGCAGCTGTTTCAAGCTCTAGTTTGTAACCGTTTTGCCTCTGTGAGCTTTTTATTGACGCGCAGTAAAAATAAACAAAGCCGTTGCCATGGAAACGCATCTGTGTGTTTAGTGGTTTTGGGCTCTTTTTATGCTTTTGTGTCGCCCCTGCGTTCCAAAACACATAAGGCTTGGTTGAGAGGAACTCTGTGCCTGTCTACATGAAATAGAACTCAGATTTTGCATTATGGGATAGGATTTGGCCCGCGCAAAATTTTGTCGATCGAATTCAATCTTAGGAAACTCGTTGTTACAGCTAATATCGTTTAAAATGACTGGATACAAGAAAAAAATGTATATAGAAAGAAAAGGAAAAGAAAGCCATTCTCGGGAGTACCGAAACAGGCCAAAAGGCAGAAGAAAACCACCGAAATCGTCGATCCAACTCCGAGCACTTCTCGTGATAATTGCTCTGACACTGACATTGAATTCGAAATGGAAGAGCCCATCAGTGCTTCCAGAAAGAAAATGAAGCTGCAATCGTCGCTCAACGATTCCTCTGAGCCCATTGAGAGTGAAAATGATATGTTTCAGGGACAAGGATACCGGCTAATAGACCTGGAGAGACTTTCCTCGACACTCTCTGAAGCACATGTCTGCGAGGAAGGTAAGACATTTTTATTTTTAACTATTTTTCTTACACTCGTGTAGTTTCATGTAAGCTACTACATATGTTATTTGGAAGTGTTTACGTTTAGTTCGAAGTGCAGTAACTTATGTTGGCGTAGGAGGTAAAGCATGGGTTTTTCTACATAATTAGTTTGAACAATCTCCAGTTCAATATTGCAAGAATTAGGGCTGTGTTTATACACTTGTTTTAATTGCAGTCTACCTTAGATAAGAAAGCCCTAACATTCCTTTCTGTATTTATAATTTAGGTACTTTAACTCTTCAAGAGAATGAATCTGGAAGAAGAGGCCTAAAGAGTGAGCTGTCTGCTCAGTGTAGCTCTTGCCTAGAGGAGTCACCTTTAGAGACATCCTTTTTCATAACCAATAGAGGAAAATCTCTGGATGTCAACAGGCGCATAGTTTACCACTCCGTAGAAACCGGTGGTGGATATGAAGGACTAGCGTCGTTCTGTAGCATAATGAACATGCCGTGCCTTTCCAAGCCAGCATATTACCAGCATGTGGAGACAATTCTGGATGCTCTGGAGTTTGAAGCCCTGGAGGACATGAGAGCAGCTGGACAAAGGCTTCGCGTGCACATTTTGAAGGAGAGTAGAGAAGAAAATACTAATACAGTTGTGGATGCAGCAGTAAGTTTCGATGGCACATGGGCAAAAAGGGGCTTTACCTCTCTCACTGGAGTTGTCTTTGTGCTGTCAGTAGACACTGGAGAAGTTCTTGACTACCGTGTCCTATCCAAATCCTGCCAGAAGTGTTCACTTAAGAAGGGACACTGTAATTCAGATGATGAATTTGAAGAGTGGCAGATGGGGCACATTGCCTCAGGTGATTGTGACATAAACTTTCATGGCAGTTCCCCAGCCATGGAGACAGAGGGAGCTAAAGTCTTATGGAACCGATCACTAGAGAGACACAAAATCAGATATAAATGGATGGTCAGCGACGGTGACAGTAAAGCCTTCAGTGCAGTGGAAGATACATATGGTGACCACTGCAAAGTTGTCAAATTAGACTGTGTTGGTCACGTCCAGAAGCGCATGGGGAAGCATCTTCTCAACTTAAAGGCACGGACAAAAGGAAAGCTGGCTGATGGTAAGCCTATTGGAGGTCGTGGTCGTCTATCGGAGGAAAAAATCAAGCAAATTCAAAGATATTATGGTCTAGCTATTAGACAGAACACTCTGACCACAGCCAATCCTTCTGACAGAGATGTTAATATGGCAGTATATTCTATGAAAAAGAATGTAATTGCCATATTAAACCACTCCGTTAAAGCTCAAGACTTAGCAAAGCAGCATAGATTTTGTCCTCCAGGCGAGAGCTCTTGGTGCAAATGGCAACAAGATCAAGCCTCTGCTACTTATAAAAAGGATGAGTGCCTGCCAGAAATTTTTCTTGAGTTGCTGCGCCCAACATTTATGACACTAAGCGAGACAAAGCTTCTTGAAAGATGTGTTCGTGGTACAACACAGAACCGAAATGAATGCATCAATTCACTGGTTTGGGTTCGATGTCCCAAACACAAGCACCATGGGGTGAAGGTCGTCCGCTGTGCAGCCGCATCTGCTGTTCTGCATTTTCATGGTGGAGCTGCCAGCAGGGAGAAAGTTATGGAGAGGCTTTCAATACCAGCTGGAAAATTTACCAGCAGAGCTTTGCTTGCAAGAGACAGGAAGCGACTGCAGAAGTCAGGCCTTCAGGCCAGCAGAAAACAGAAGAAACGTCGTCAATCAGAACAGCTGAGGCGAACTCGAAGAGAGGAGGCTCTGCGAGAGGCAGAGGGTGTCACCTATGAAGCTGGTGCCTTCTAGGCTCTCCCTGTTGAACTTACAATTGTATTTGGTCATATCATGAACTTTAAGCTCCTTGATTCTGTGTAACTGACAAAAGAAACTCTTCTGGAACTTTATGTGTGAATTTCCGAAAACATGTATTTTATACCTTTGAGAAAGGATATCTCAGGATGTATTAGTTCAATTTGTCTGAAATTTTCAGGGCTCTATATTCTTACTGAGTTGAGTAGGATGAGCAGACAGTTTCTAAATAAGTCAAATTTTAGGCAAGTTATTGAGAAATCTCATCCTTAAAAAATTTTGCTGAACTTTGAACTGGCGCTGTGCCCATAATTTTAGTGGATTTGAAAATTCCTCTGCTTATCCAAGAGAGTGAACCCTGTACTTTGTGTTGACACTAGAACCACTTCATTCCATAAAATATATGAGGAGTTATCTTTTCTCAACTAACACTAGGTTTTTCACAGCATGTGGCTAACATATTGATCTGGTATTAAATAACAAATTTGTGTAGGGCAAAATCATTGGTATTTTCAGAAAGTGTGATTCCTAAGCTTTCTTCTGATATATAGTTTTATATGGTTCTGAAATATAGTTGTGGTATTACACTTGTTTGAAAAAAGTGCCTGTTTTCATGTTTACCCCCGCCTTAAAGCACAGCTGATTACTTGGTAGAACACTATTAATAACGTTACCGCTAAATTTTGACAAAAAAATTGTGCTGGGCAGTTTTAAATGAAAGTTTTCATTTACCTGCTAAAACAAGATTTGAAGCTTTGTTATTGTTGTAAAATCGATCTTAACTTGGTTTACGTGGGAGACTAAACTCAGCATTGCTGAATAAGACGTGGATGAATAAATTATCAAAATTGCTAAAGACAAAAACAAAAACAAAAACAAGGAGAAACAGAGAAGTTAACAAAAAACGAAAACCAACGACAAAATGCAAAACACAGACTATAGCATCAACTCATGTTTGTTTAATAGCAAAAAAGTCATTTCCAAGTGTTTTTAAAATATTTAATAATTTGGGTCCACCCACACTAGAACAGCAATTTTCGTGGTCCATGTGTGGGTCGAACTCACGACTTTGGCGTTATCATCACCACGCTCTGCCGACTGAGCTAACGGACCAAACACATTAACCTCGGTTTATTTTTTTTTTTTTTTTTAAGTATTACTGCCTTTGTACAAGAACGTTGTCAAAAGTTCGGCCAAATGAGGAACAGCAACCGCTTATTAGGTTTGTTCAAACTGATTCGGTTTTATTCAGGATGTATGTATACATTGCTAACGTGCTTTCTCAAATGATGAGGGAATTTTTATTGCAATATAGTTATCCCGAAATCATTTATTAGAAGTTGTTTCCCATTTATTTTCTGATAATGTCTCGTCAATATCAGTAGTTTATGTTCTAAATAACAAGCAACTAGAATCAACAGCAACATGTTTTCTTTAATTATCTGTTTTTCTAAAATGAAATTCTGTGTACTTTGGTTAGATAAAAGCGTAAACCTATTTATTGGGTCATGCCTCTAACATTGTGTTTTCAATACATATAGTAACTTGTATATTGAATTAAATGTTTACGGTTTGGGGAATTAGCTCAAATGGTAGAGCGCCCGCTTAGCATGCGGGAGGTACCGGGATCGATACCCGGATTCTCCAGCAGTCTTTATTTTGCTAGCTAATATGCAGCTTTAAATCTCTTTGAAGACAGATGCTTTTCTGACCATTGTTGTACAAATAACGGTTTGTAAACTTTTTATTTGGATAATTTTCTCTAGCTATCAGAGAAGATGCGAATGCTCCTATTAATGAATTTTCCGCTGTCGCTCTGATACGCTTTTACGCTTTTGTAACGCAACTTTTTTCATAACAGCCGCACAACGCAGATAACACAAAGATTCTCTGAAGAATTACTCTTTTCTTTACGACTTGCTTTATTGTAACCTGGCAGTTAAAGGTTGAATTTCATCTTTTAGAACTGAAATTGACGCCCTCCTTTGACACGGAATGGCAAGGAAAGGTTCATGGCCGCACCCAGACCTTGGTAGCCCACACACTGCAGAGCTAATCCCAGTCTCCGTTGTATTAAACAGCTGAGAGTATTTTTCTTTCCCATGGATGGGATGTTAGTCCGTCGTAGTTATCCGCCCCCACTCCCAGCCCCCCCACCGTGGGGCGAACTACTCTTACAGCAATGAAGGAAGAAGGAAATGTAAATTCATCAAACGAGACAAATCGACCAAAGAAATGTCACTGAACTAACGCGACAAATGTAATCCAGGGCGTCTATTTACATTTGAGTAATGTTTTAAAAGCACGTGATCTTGAAACGAAGTATTTCTAAACCACGCAAACGTTCATGGTACTATGATCAAATTTTACTCCTTAAATTTTTGGGTGAATCACATGGAATTCCACGAAATATTAAAAACGCCGTTTGCCGTTTGCAAATATCTGCATTAGTTCCGGAGATAGTTAAGTTTGAAAAATGTGTAAACTATGCAAATGAAAGACAGCTCAATATTACATCGAATATATAAATTGAGCTATCTTGGTCAATTTGCAGCGGAAACCATTGAACCATTGTTCCCAGGGCAACTAACTGTTTTCCATTCCCCTCCAATCTGATTACATACATACATACTTTATTGTTACCTCCCCAATGGGGCTTTTCAGGAACAATTACTTAAATTACTAAGTTACTAATAACTACACAATCAAAATTAATCAAATTTAAGAAACACTTACAACATTATCTAAACTTTGTAGTCGCGAAAAATACTAAAAATAAATGAAGTTTAGGGAGTATTTACAAAATTGTCTAAAAGCTTATTCTTTAAGATTCAAATGTTTTAGTTATTTTCAGCTCGAAAACATTAAACAAGGTTACAAACACCACCTAACATATTTATATGCTTGCTGGATAATGCAGATGAGGCACTACTGGCAAATATCAAAATAGAACGCAAAAGGTGGCCAGAAAAGCTTTTAATATCGAGGAGGCCTGGGCCCTAGCATGTTCCCATGGTAACAGAACTGCTTAGCTCATATTGTGGAGCACATCTAGTAGAATCTTACCGTCGAGAATCAAAGATTTCTGATACGAATTGGCTGAGATATCTTTTTCATGAAATTTGATTAAAATTTGGTCGAGTTTATGACGTCATCACTTGGCTAATTTGCATATTTTAAAATCTTGTGTTCTCTTCATAATAGAATTATTGTTAAAATTAAGAAGTGTGTGTTTTTTTGTTGTTTTTTTTTTCATTATGTGGGGGTAATGATTGTGTTTCTATGTCAGTTTCACTGTTTGGCTTTTTTCCATTCTGATCTGATAAGGGATAAAATTGGTTTCATTTTTTTCAGACATTTGACCAACTGATCCCAATCGTTCGCTTGTTGATATTCATGGTTTTGTGACGTCTGTCAATCAAGACGAGCTTGCTCCTTTATTTTTGTTTTTTCATCTTGTAGCTTGTACCGAGAAAGCAACAAATTTATTTGCGCTTTTGAAATATGTAATTTCTGACGATCAAGGCACGAATTGGTCAGAGATTACTATTCTGAGAGCATGATGGAGAGGCTCGCGGGTTGTCCTGGGATGTTTAAGGACCTTTTTGCCTTTTGGCGGGAGATTTACGTCATTCTTGATCGGTCAGTCTTCGTTCGTCCAAAATTTTATTAAGCTTTGTTTTAACAGTGTCTTGTAAAATTTTCTAGCTTATTGATTTGTACCCTTTCCTCGGGGTTCTGAGGAATACGTTTCCAAACATGTTTTGACCATATCTTAAAGGTACGCTTTTAGTGGTTTTTCGTATTTGGCGTAGAACAGGTTTTAATTGTTAGAACCAACCGTTTTAATTTGCAAGGAGATTTTCTTATTAGACGGAATACATTTGCATCAGATAGCTGACTGACGCATCCACAATAAACTATTCCCATTGAATGTCTCGTGTTGGTGCTGAGTCAGAATTGCTTTATTGACATGACGCGGAAAACTCCGTTAATCAGCGAAGTTGGACTGGTAACTACAACGCAACACAGAACAGGTATTAAAACACCAGCTGGGAGTAGCAGATTAAAGCGTTTGTCTAAAGAGTTTACTATATATGTCTGGCCTGTTGGTCTAGTGGCATGATTCTCGCTTTGGGTGCGAGAGGTCCCGGGTTCAACTCCCGGACAGGCCCCATATTTACTATTTTGTCCAAATACTTTACGAGTCGCAACACCATCAATTTCTGTGACTTTTTTATCACTGGCTTATTGCGTGTAAATAACTGAACGAAGGAGCGAAAGAAGAAAAGAGAAGAAAGTAAGCGAAAAATGATACTTTATTCTCACGCGAAAGCTTGGGCACGCGCCGAACTGTGAAACTCTGACTTCAATTTGTTTACCATTTACAAAGCCGTCTTTAAACGTGTTTATATCTGCTGCCCTGGAAATGCCTTTTTGAAATAAGCAAGGAAACATTTCCCGCGCAAAGAAAGAAAAAAGAGAAAAACAAATTTGGCTTGCTTTCGTTTTCGTGCAGTCCTTATCAAAACCGAAAAGAGAGTTTTTAAACTACAGTATTAAAGCAGTATAAACGTGCTAATAGAGTTGTCGTTGGTTGTCCCATTAGTGAAGCAAAAAGCTGCGCATGATTAAGCCCGGTTTTCACTAACGACGCAAGCACAAGCGCAAGTATAGACGCAAGCATTAGGGATGACCCAAGTAAAAAACGAAATTCGACGCAAACGTTACCACAAGCACAAGGAAAATCATTTGAACCTTCCGCCATTTTGAAACATGATTGTTTAGGCGCGAGGTAATCTGCATCCAGTTTTTTCATTGGCTAAACATAACCACGTGTGGTTAATATCCTTGGCTTGTGATTGCCCCTGTGTTTATGCCTCCGTCAAGGCCGGTTTCACAGTGAAATAAGAATTATTGTGTTTGCACTTGTACCTGCGCTTGTGCTCGCGTCGCTAGTGACAACCAGGCTTTACTACACGTGTGACTCTCTTGCCACCCTGTTTCCAGAGAAGAAATTAGAGGATTGAAAATTAACTGAAGGCAACGATAGTTTTGCTAAGAATCTGGAATAAATAAATGAATATTACTTATTAAACACGATGGAATTTACGTTATAAGCTTGTGGGTTCATGTCGATGTTGCGATAAGAAACCTATCTAAAAATTATCCAAAAAAATCCTGTGTGGGGAACAAGATGGCGACTGATACATTTACCAATAATTCTTAGCGTCAAAATCACTAAAAACGCTCATGAAAAATGCACAGAAACCTTCCTAAATCTTCAAACCTAGCGTACACAATGAATGTAACGCAGTGACAAATGTTGCAAAGATATGATTTTATGCCTACTTTGGTAATCCAGGTACGCTATGCATTGTGGTAAAATGTAACGCCGCCATTTTTTCCCTCTGGATTATGGCGTGCTGTTACAGGCGCCATGACACTTTGTGTCAAAGAAGCCGGAGTTTAAATGTTACCATCTAATTTTGGTAAAGAATGATCGCTTGGCAGTTCTCTAGACTCCTTTCGGGATTTCATATCACCCGAGACATCAGACCCTCCAAGGTCGTCATCTTCGCTATCCTCGGCTGCTGGAGATAGAGGGTGAACGACAAGGACCTTTGAAAAAAAAAAAAAAAAAAAAAAAAAAAAGACAAGGACCTTTGTTCTGGTGCCAGTAGATAGCAGAGTGACTGTAATACATTGATTTTGTACAGGACGTCATGGCACACTAACCGCGTTTTATGAGCAGATAAAAGGAACTGCTTAGAAAAAAAAACAAAACAAAATGTTAACAGGGGTAGAAAAAATTTTTTTCTTGGAGAATCCGGGTATCGATCCCGGTACTTCCCGCATGCAAAGCGGGGACTCTACCGTTCGAGTTAATCCCCCATAACACAACTCTTGTTAGAAACTTATGAGAAAAATTCATGTGATTGAGAGATTGGATATAGAGACTTACATGACCTATATTGATCTTTATATTATTATGCCATGCCATAGAAAATTCAGCCAATCAGAATGCAGGAAGCCGTTGTATATTCGACGGTATTACCTCCAAACTTCCCACCATACGCCGCGGGCATATGGCATTGATTGTGGTGGCCACTGTATGTTCTATCATCATCATCATCATCAGTCCTCATCGCGCCATCGGACGCATAAGGCCTTCACAATGGCATGGTATAAATCAGTTCTGTAACGCTATCTCGTGGTACACCATGGAATATCCCACTTGTCACTTGTATTTTCTTGGTATACACACTGGCGTTAAGGCTCGTTTATATACCGAGGAAATTCAAGAGGCTCGCAAAATATTATATGGTATACCACTTGAAAGCGTTGCATCACATAATGACATTGTTTCGCTTCTTACAGCAACTTTTACCCTTTAAAATTAACAAAAGCTAGCTATAAACAGAGCTCTTAAATGGAGTGGTTTGTTTGTATTGTTTCCATTCTCAGTTAATCATTGTAATTTGTTTGTAAAACTAACAGTTTATTACAGTCCGGAGTTACATTTAGGTACTTAAGCTATACAAAAGGCTATGAATTTTTAACCGTTGATCACCAAGGGAAAAACATGATCGAGGTGAACACAGAAAAAAAATTGTTCAACATAATTGTTGACAAATCTGGGGAAAACATTGGCAACTGTCTGGTTCGTGTGAGGTTCCAACTCACGACCTTGGCGTTATCAGCACCATGCTCTGCCGACTGAGCTAACGGACCAGTTGCTGGTACCAAATGTGAAACAAAGAGGACATGTGGTCACTGAACAGTGAATAACCACAATGGTGAATAAAGACTAGTGGAGTTTGGGGATACATGTATCAAAGAAAATGTAACGAGAAACATATACAAGGAATTCAATACATGTGACAGTTTGATTTATCTCGCCGCGCTTTTAGATTACGTCGAGAAACGAGGCTTACACAAATAAACAGACTAACTTAAGGTGGCTCAAAACAATTTCCAGCAGTTATATTTTGATGGGTCATTATAACCGCTCTTTATCACTTGATGCTAAAATCATTGTATCAACAAACTGCCCAATCATCGCTGAACTCGTTGTGATCATTTTCGTGACACAATGGGTTACCATAGCAATAGAATAACCTGCTAAAAACACACTTAACTACAGCTTTGGGGGCTTATAATTCATAAACGACACGGATAATTTTTTATATTATCAAATTTTGACAAGTATGTTAAGATGCAACTTTTGGTAAAGGTCGGTACATGAGGCTCAGAGCCACCTTAAATTTTTCTTGAATTATTTAAAAATAGCTTTTAGTTTTTGTTAAGTGTTCATGTTAGAATATAATAATAAAGGTAACATATTAAATGTGTCCATTTCTATTTTCTGTAAAATTTGATGAAAATTTCCAAATAGTTACGATGTAATGAATAGTTGAATTCATCAGTTTTAATTCAAAACGTTATTTTCATTAAAACACCTGTGCAATGGGGAATTACCTCAAATGATAGAGCGCCCGCTTAGCATGCGGGAAGTACCAGGATCGATACCCGGATTCTCCAATGAAACTAACTTTCTTTCTTTTTTTCTCGTGACAACGATATTTGCCAGCAGTGAAGTGTTTTTTTTTTTAATTTGTTCGTTGTTTCAACTCTTTTCTTATTCTTTCTCTTTTTGTCAGAAGGCTTACCGTGGAAACCCAAATAGATTGTTCTAACGATTTCGGCAAAAGCTGCGATTGTATTACTGCTGTTCATTTCACTGGAACGTATCTCCAAAGTCGTTCCCCGTTATACGTGATTATTCTGCGAACTAGCTTAAAATTGTCAGTTTCTTTCATGTCAGTACTGTCTGTATATTTTCTTGTTAGATGGATTAACCGAACACCGCACATGATGATTTAATAGATACTGTAATATAGATCATATAAATCTCTAAATCTGCTAAATCACAGTAATTTCGATCATAAGTTCCTATTGAAGGACCTACGTGGTCTGGGGGATTAGCTCAAATGGTAGAGCGCCAGCTTTGCATGCTGGAAGTACCGGGATCGATACCCGAATTCTCCAAGATTAGGATTTTTGACTCATACTAATACTTTTTTTTTTGCCTTTTCTTTTCTTTTTGTAGTTATTTTTTCATCATTTATCTGCTTATTAAACTCGGATAGTGGACCATGATGAATTTTTGTACAAATCACTGTATTGCAGTGACTCTGCTATCTACTGACACTAGAACAAAGGTCCTTGTCGCTCACTCTCTATCTCCAGCGTGAGATATTCTATGGTATACCACTTGAAAGCTTCATGACATTGTTTGGCTTCTGACAGCAATTTTGACAAACGTTACCTATAAACAGAGCTTTAAAATGGAGTGTTTTGTTTGTATTGTTTCCATTCTCAGTTAATTATTGTTTTTTTGTTTTTTGTTTTGGAAAACTGACAGTTTAATACAGCCAGGAATTACACTTACTTAAGTTCCACAAAAGGCTATGAATCTTGGATCGTTGATCACCAGAGGAAAATCATAATCGAGATGCACACAGAAAAAACTGGGGAAAATATTCGTCTGTCTGATCTATGTGAGGGTCGAACTCACGACCTTGGCGTTATCAGCACCACGCTCTGCCGACTAAGCTAACGGACCATTTGCTAGTACCAATTGTGAAACAGAGAGGACATGCGGTTACTGAATAGTGAATAACCACAATGGTGAATAAAGACTAGTGGAGTTTGAGGATACATCTATAAAAGAAAATGTAAAGAGAAACATATACAAAGAATTCGGCGGATGTGACAGTTTGGTTTTTCCTCGCCGCGCTTTTAGATTACGTCGAGAGACAAGGCTTACCGGAATAAAAAGGCTAATTTAAGGTGGCTTAAAACAGTTTCCAGGAGTTAGATTTATATGGGTCATTATAACGACTCTTAAACATAAAACGTACAATTTCCTCGATTGTGATTGGTTTAAAAAAATCCTATTTTCCACTAATTCACTTGCCAAGTTGTTATCGCACAGTTTGTTATTGGACAGTTTGTTATTGGTCAGTTTGTTATTGGTCAGTTTGTTATCGAACAGTTCCATAAGCCAATCACATTCAAAGTTGTAGTTACGTGCGTGCGTAAGCCCGTACGCTTGCTTTTGTGTTTTTGTTGCCTAATTCCCGGTAGGAGGCGCGGTGGCCTTAGAATGTTTACATCTCGTTTGTAGGTATTTTAATGCAAATTTTCCCTTTCTTTCATGACTTGGCTATTCTTCTTTTCTCGGAAATTGTAATTTTTATGATTAATTGGTATTAAGACTTCGTATCGTCCAATTCTGTCAGTAATCAAACTCGTGATAAACAAATCGGTCTCCCGCTCCGCGGTCGTCCAATTTTGTTATCACTCTTATGATAACCGACCGAATTGGACTCCACTCAGTCCTATTACCATTACTTTATCACTTGATGCTACAATCATTGTATCAACAAAGTGCCCAATCACGTGAACACGCAGTTATCATTTTCGTGACACAAAGGGTTACCATAGCAACAGCATAACCAAAAATGGAGAAGAGTTTTTTCAAATGGTTTCACAACAATGAGTAGTATATTTTATTAAATAACTTGATTTTCATTAAATCCCCTGTGTAATGGGGGATTAGCTCAAATGGTAGAGCGCCCGCTTTGCATGCGGGAAGCACCGGGATCGATACCCGGATTCTCCAAGATAATGACTTTTGACCCATAGTAATATTTTTTTTGTCTTTTCTTTTTCTTTTCTTTTTATAGTTATTTTCTCGTTTTTTATCTGTTCATAAAACTCGGATAGTGGACGATGATGACTTTCTGTACAAAATCACTGTATTCCAGTCACTCTGCTATCCAGCTCGCACTAGAACAAAGGTCCTCGTCGTTCACTCTCTATCTCCAGCAGCCGAGGATGGCGAAGATGACGACCTTGGAGTGTCTGATGACTCGGGTGATATGAAATCCCGAAAGGAGTCTAGCGAAGATGCCAAGCATTTATTTTTTGTCAAAATTAGATCACGGATAAAATCTAAATTCTGGTCCTGCAGTAGATTACAATCTAATATGGCTTTTATTTTAACATGCCAGGCGCTTATTCCTTATCAAAATTAGATGGTGACATTTAAACTCCGGTCCTGTAGTAGACTAATTAAAAAAACTATTTGTCTTTTATTTTAACACATGAGTAATAGCCGTTGGTTCGGTAGCTCAGTCGGCAGAGCGTGGTGCTGATAACGCCAAGGTCGTGAGTTAAACCTTCACATGGACCACCAAAGTTTCTTTTTTTATGGTATCGTGATTCAAAAACATTTTAAAGCTTATACTCGTCTCTTTTTTTTTCCAGCAAACTCTCTTAAGGACAACCCTGACAGCATTACCTGAATCATGAACACAGGCTACCCTGCCTGAACTAGCTTACAATTCCCATGTTCTTTTGAGCCAGTTTTCTCTATTTGAACATGAAATTCAGCTACTTTAAATCTATGCAGTTATAGAAACTGAAGTCACAACTTTCCGCGTGCGAAGCGGGCGCTCTACTATTTCAGCTAATTCCCCATTCCTCAGGTGTTTCATTGACAATTAAAGTTATGTAATGAAATAAAGTAATAATGCGAAACTATATCCATGTTTTCGACAAATTTTGCTGAAAATAAAGAGGAGATATCTATGCGCTACCCTTGGAACGTTGATCACCAAAGAAAAAACCATGATCGAGTCGCACTCAGGAAACAAAATGTATTCAACATAATTGTTTAAAAATGTGGGGAAAATATTAACGACTATCTGGTTCGTTGGCGTTATCAGCACCACGCTTTGCCGACGGAGCTAACGGACCAATTGCTGGAACAAGTGCATATTAAAACACAGCTGATTGCTTGGTAGAACACTATTAATAACGTTACTGCTAAATTTTGACAAAAAATTGTCCTTAGCAGTTTTAAATGAAAGTTTTTATTTACCTGGTTAAACAAGATTTGAAGCTTTATTATTGTTGTAAAATCGATCTTAACTTGGTTTACGTGGGAGACTAAACTTAGCATTGCTGAATAAGACGTGGAAGAATAAATTATCAAAATTGCTAAAAAAACAAAACAAAAAAAAAAACAAGCAGAAACAGAGAAATTAACAAAAAAACGAAAACCAACGACAAAATGCAAAATACAGACTATAGCATCACCTCATGTTTGTTTCACAGCAAAAAAGTAATTTTCAAGTGTTTTTAAAATATTTCATAATTTGGGTCCACCCACACTAAAATAGTAATTTTCGTGGTCCATGTGTGGGTCGAACTCACGACCTTGACGTTATCAGCACCACGCTCTGCCGACTGAGCTAACGGACCAAACACATTAACCTCGGTTTATTTTTTTTTTTTTTTTTAAGTATTACTGCCTTTGTACAAGAACGTTGTCAAAAGTTCGGCCAAATGAGGAACAGCAACCGCTTATTAGGTTTGTTCAAACTGATTCGGTTTATTCTTCAGGATGTATGTATACATTGCTAACGTGCTTTCTCAAATGATGAGGGGATTTTTGTTGCAATATAGTCATCCCGAAATCATTTAATAGAAGTTGTTTCCCATTTAGTTTCTAATAATGTGTCGTCAATATCAGTAGTTTGTGTTCTAAATAACAAGTAACTAGAATCAAAAGCAACATGTTTTCTTAAATTATCTGGTTTTTTTTTTTTCTAAAATGAAATTCTAAGTACTTTGGTTAGATAAAAGCGTAAAACTAGTTATTGGGTCATGCCTCTAACATTGTGTTTTCAATAGACATAGTAACTTGTATACTGATTCAAATGTTTACGGTTTGGGGAATTAGCTCAATTGGTAGAGCGCCCGCTTAGCATGCGGAAGATACCGGGATTCTCCAGCAGTCATTATTTTACTAGCTAATATGCAGCTTTAATTCTTTTTGAAGACAGATATTTTTCTGACCATTGTTGTACAAAGAACGGTTTGTAAACTTTTTATTTGGATAATTTTCTCTAGCTATCAGAGAAGATGCGAATACTCCTATTAATGAATTTTCCGCTGTCGCTCTGAAACAACGTGGACTTCAATCGACCAGCGGTAAACGAGCAATATCCAGAGCACCTTTCCGTATATTTGTCGCGCGGTACGCTTTTGTAGCGCAACCTTCCTCACAACAGCTGTATAACGCAGCAATGAAAGAAGAAAGAAATGTTTACTAGACAGGCGCTCTAACCACCTGAGCTACGGCGCCCTACATTAGATAAACTCGTGTACTATTGTTTAACATTCTTTAATCAGAGAGACTTCATGGATTCGAGAACTTAAGAGACATTTGCTACCCAGGAAATAGAATTGTGTTCTCTTCATAAGAGCATTATTGTTAAAATTAAGAAGTGTATGTTTGTGTTTGTGTTTTTTTTGTTTTTCATTATGGGGGTAATGGTTTTATTTCTTTTTGATTTCTTTTTCACTGCTTGCCCATTTTGTGACAACACTATTTTCCTTTTTTTACAGAAATGTGACCAACCTATCGCAACTTTTCCTGTTGATGAAAAAATCTTGATTAAGCAATTCACTTGTTGATATTTATGATCATATGACGTCTGTCTGACGTGCTTGTTGTTTCTTTTTTTAATCTTGTAGCATGTACCGAGAAAGCAAAAGGTTTATTTGCGGACTTGGAATATATAATTTCTTACCAGGAACATACGAAATAGTCAGAAATTATTATTGTTCTGACGGCAAGGTAGAGAGCTCGCGGGGTGCCATAGGACGTTCAGGTACTATTTAGGCTTTTTGCGAGCGAGATTTACGTCATTCTGAGTCAGTCAGTCTTTGTGATCGTCCACTCTTTATTAAGCTTTGTTTTAACAGTGTCTTGTTGAACGCCCTAGCTCATTGATTTTTTTCCCTTTCCTCGGGGTCTGCAAAAGATGGGGGATACGTTTCCACATATTTTTTGGCCACCAATACTTGTAATATGCAAGGATATAGATTATCTTATTAGAAGGAATAAATCTACATCCGATGACTGACTTACCCATCCTCAAAAAACTGTTCACACTGAATGTCTCATGTTAGTGCTGAGTCAGAATTGCTTTATTGACATGACGCAGAAAACTCCGTTAATCAGCTCAGTTGGACTGGTAACTACAAGACAACACAGAACGGATGTTATAACACCAGCTGAGTCAAGGCTGTAGCAGATTAAAACAGTTGTCTAAACAGATGTTATACGTCTGGCCCGTTGGTCTAGTGGCATAATTTTCGCAAAAATAATTTCAGAATTTAGTTTTTTGAAATCAAAGAGCAGGGAAATCAGTTACAAATCTTAAGATAGTGTGTTCCAGTTAAGAAAAAAAATGTTGATCCGTGTGAGAGTCGAACTCACGACCTTGGCGTTATCAGCACCACGCTCTGCCGACTGAGCTAACGGACCACACACATTAACCTCGCTCCGGTCTTTATTAAGTATAACTACCTTCGTACATTTTTTTAAATTAACTATATCTATGTTACCATTACAACACTTCGATATAATACTTACAATATAATGAAGTTCAAAATAAAGCCTTCGTCCATGTAAGTTACAATACATGTAAGTTACCATAAGTTGGGTCTGGTGAGTTACAGCACCCGCTTAGTGGTGTCAGTCACTCCTCTGTTCAAACTGAGTGATTTTATTTTTTTAAAAAAATAAAATCACCAATACCCTAATACTTCTTAAAAAAAGTATTAGAGTATTGGGATATTAGGGTATTGGGGTGTAAGGCTATTAGGGTCTACAGGTATTACGGTATTAGGGTATTTGGATATTAGGTTATTGGGAGATTAGGGAATTAGGGTATTAAGGTATTAAAGTATTAGCGTATTAGGACGTTAGGGTGTAAGGGGATTAGGGTGCTAGGGTGTTGGGTGTTAAGGTATTAGCGTCTTAGGGTCTTAAAGTATTAGAATATTAGCCTGTTAAGTTGTAAGGCTGATAGGGTATTAGGGTAAACGGGTATTGGGGTATAAAGGTATCAGGGTATTACGGTATTGAAGTATTAGGGTTTTAGGGTATAATAGTATTAGGATATTAGGGTATTAGTGTATAAGGGTATTAGGGTGTTACGGTGTTAGGGTATTAGGCTGTTTAAGTGTTAGGACGTTAGGGTGTTAGGGTATAAGGGTATTAGGATAAGAAACGTACTATTATAAGGTAATGGGGTATTGATGTATTGGGATATAAGGGTATAAGAGTGATTTTCCAATACCCTAACAACCCAATACCCCAGTAACCCAATACCTTAATACTTAGACACCCTAATATCCCAATACACCAATATCCCAATAACCCACTCACCCAAAACCCTAATAAGCCAATACCCTAATACACTTATATCGTAGTACCCTAATCCCTAATACCCTAATACCCTAATAACATAAGAGTGATCATGTTTCGAAAGGGCCTTGAAATGTTCCGTTTTCCGGTCGTGGAGTCTTCGCTTCGTTTTCCCGATGTATAAATCATGGCAGTCCCAACAACTAGCGTTATAAATGACTTTGAATAAACGTGATCGGTTGAATCTTGTGTAAATCGTATCTATTCTTTTGTTAATGTCAAAGTTACATCAAATCCTTCTTCCCGTACAAGGACCGTCTCAATCCAACACCCTAATACACTTATATTCTAATACCGTAATCCCTAATACCCTAATACCATAATACCTTAATATCATTATACCTTAATACCCTTATACCCTAATACCCTAATAACATGATACCTTAATACCAATTACTACCATAATACCTTAATACCATAATACACTTATACCCTAATACCCCAATACTCTAACATCATGCCTTATTACCCTTATACCCTTATACCCTTACACCCTAACATCCTAATACCCTAATACCTTAATACTATAATACCCTTATACCCTTATACCTTAATACCCTCATACAATACCAAAATACCTAATGCAATAATAAAGTGTACTATCGTTTGTCTCATGATGTAGTCACTTGAGATGTAGATCGCAACGTTTCGACTGCCTACTGCTAGTCTTCTTCAGGCGATAAGGTCGACTGATTGCTCGGTATCATTTATATCGCAAAGGTCGGCTGTGATTGGTGCATTTCGATCCTCCTATTGTTCCATTGTTCCGGCGAGTAGCTGTTCCCTCAGTGGTCCGCTGTTGTACCGTTCCCCTGTTGTTGTGTTTCTTGATCGTGGGTATCCATGCTTCAGGAATTTCAATTCCACTATCCCTGTTGATGTTGTTAGGGTGAAGTCTTATGTGACAGCAGTAGCAGTAAGCAGTCGAAACGTCGCGATCTGCATCTCAAGTGACTACATCGTTCCCACCAGAGGCGCACGCAGAGTCGCTGAACTAGCATCCATGAGATTCCTGAGGGAAAGAATCAGACTGACGCAGAGAGCCAGGGGAGATACGAAGAAAGAAGCCGAATCAACAGCACAGAGCATAACATCTGCTCTTTCTGCGGATGACGCTGCAGAGGTAGTCGACAAGGTTAAATCCACTACCCAGCGAGTCTTTAATACAACCAAAGACCGTCAACAGCGCAAGTTTGAGACACACTGCTTAGGCCAATTGTGTCGTGTGTCAACACCTTTGCATACGACCTGTCTGCTTTCTTGGCTAAAGTATTATCTCCTCTTGCAGGTAACTCGAACTTCACAGTGAAGAACTCAACTGACTTCGCCTCCACCATCGCCAGTGAAAAGATCCAGGACCACGAGACCATGGTGTCTTTCGACGTAGAGTCACTGTTTACCAACGTACCGATCGAGGGCGCCGTACAAGCCGCGCTACAAAAAATGGAGAACGACGCAGGCCTGGCTGACCGCACGACACTTACACCAGTTCAAATCGCGGACCTCTTGGATTTCGTATTAAGATCTACGTACTTCCAGTACAACGGATCGATTTACGAACAACGAGACGGCGCAGCCATGGGGAGCCCTGTATCCGCGGTTATTGCTAATCTCTACATGGAGATATTTGAAGAACAAGCAATAGAGTCCGCACCTTGCAAACCTAAGATCTGGAAACGCTACGTAGATGATACTTTCACCATACTGGATCGGGATAGAGTTGACGTCTTCCTGAAACACCTGAACAGTCAACAACCATCAATCCGTTTCACCATGGAGATCGAGAACAACAACAAGATCGCCTTTCTCGACACGTCAGTTTACAGAGAGCCTGATGGCCGCCTTACCACCAGTGTCTACAGGAAACCAACACACACTGATCAGTACCTAGCGTATGATTCATACCACCCTCAGTCAGTAAAGCGCGGTATTGTGAAGTGTCTGTACGACCGGGCTAAACGTCTCGTGACCAAACCATCAGTAATCGCTGGAGAGAAGAAACATCTGTCATCTGTACTTGTTTCTAACGGATATCCCTCCTCTTTTGTACAGAAGATCACAAAGGCACGAACAACCCCAAGAAGAGAGCCTGTTGCGGAATTTAAATCCACCGCCGTTTTACCTTATGTCCAAGGAGTTTCGGAGTCTCTCCGCCGCTGCCTAGAACAAAAAAGCATTCGCACCGTCTTTAAGTCCGACACGACACTTCGGTCACACTTAATGCGACCAAAGGACACCGTCAATTCGGCTAAACAAGATGGTGTTGTCTACAGGATTCCCTGTGAGTGCGGCAAAGTCTACATCGGGGAAACAGGGAGATCTATGCAGGAGAGGATCAGAGAACACGACAGGGATATACGACTCGCCCGTACCCAGACCTCCGCCGTTTCTGAACACACCCACGAGACCGGCCACTATCCTATCTGGAATGAGGTCAAGTTTATTGATCGAGATCCTCACTGGTACACACGTAGGGTCAAGGAGGCTATTCACATAAGACTTCACCCTAACAACATCAACAGGGATAGTGGAATTGAAATTCCTGAAGCATGGATACCCACGATCAAGAAACACAACAACAGGAGAACGGTACAACAGCGGACCACTGAGGGAACAGCTACTCGCCGGAACAATGGAACAATAGGAGGATCGAAATGCACCAATCACAGCCGACCTTTGTGAGTCCTGGGAGTCTCTTGCCTCCGACAGACCCTCCTGCGCCAACTCATCACTCATCACCTTATACCCTAATAGCCCAATACCCGAAAACCATAATACCCTATTACCTTAATGGCTTAATGCCTTAATGCCCTACCACCGCAATACCTTTTACCTCAACACCCTAACGCCCCAATACCCCAATACCTTAATACCTAATACCCTAATAGCTAATACCCTAATACCCTAAGAACCTAACACTCCAAAAATAAAGGTGTCGAGTTGTTTAGCTTGGTGGCCATTGTACTGCAAAATAAGTGTGCCGCCTTGTTTAGCTTGGCGGCCATTGTGCCGCAAAAAAAATGTGCTGAATTGTTTAGCTTGGTGGCAATTGTGCCGCAAAATAAATGTGCCGAGTTGTTTAGCTTGGTGGCCATTGTGCTGCAAAATAAATGTACCGAGTTGTTTAGCTTGGCAGCCATTGTGCTGCAAAATAAATGTACCGAGTTGTTTAGCTTAGTGGCTATTGTGCTGCAAAATAAATGTGCCGAGTTGTTTAGCTTGGTGGCCATTGTGCTGCAAAACAAATGTGCCGAGTTGTTTAGCTTAATGGCCATTGTGCCGCGAAATAAATGTGCCGAGTTCTTTAGCTTGGTGGCCATTGTGCTGCAAAATAAATGTGCCGCCTTGTTTACCTTGGCGGCCATTGTGCCGCAAAAAAATGTGCTGAATTGTTCAGCTTGGTGGCAATTGTGCCGCAAAATAAATGTGCCGAGTTGTTTAGCTTGGTGGCCATTGTGCTGCAAAATAAATGTGCCGAGTTGCTTAGCTTGGATGCCATTGTGCTGCAAAACAAATGTGCCGAGTTGTTTAGCTTGGTGGCCATTGTGCCGCGAAATAAATGTGCCGAGTTGTTTAGCTTGGTGGCCATTGTGCTGCAAAATAAAGGTGCCGAGTTGTTTAGCTTGGTGGCAATTGTGCCGCAAAATAAATGTGCCGAGTTGTTTAGCTTGGTTGCCATTGTGCCGCAAACTCAATGTGCCGAATTGTTTAGCTTGGTAGCAATTGTGCCGCAAACTCAATGTGCCGAATTGTTTAGCTTGGTGGCCATTATGCCGCAAAATAAATCTGCCGAGTCGTTTAGCTTGGCGGCCATTGTGCAGCAAAATAAATGTGCCGAGTTGTTTAGCTTGGCGGCCATTGTGCCGCAAAATAAATGTGCCGAGTTGTTTAGCTTGTCGGCCATTGTGCCGCAAAATAAATATGCCGAGTTGTTTAGCTTGGCGGCCATTGTGCAGCAAAATAAATGCGCCGAGTTGTTTAGCTTGGCAGCCATTGTGCTGCAAAATAAATGCGCCGAGTTGTTTAGCTTAGTGGCCATTGTGCCGCAAAATAAATGTGTCGAGTTGTTTAGCTTGGTGGCCATTGTGCTGCAAAATAAATGTCCCGAGTTGTTTAGCTTGGTGGCCATTGTGCTGCAAAATAAATGTGCCGAGTTCTTTAGCTTGGTGGCCATTGTGCTACAAAATAAATGTGCCGAGTTGTCTAGCTTGGTGGCCATTGTGCCGCGAAATAAATGTGCCGAGTTGTTTAGTTTGGAAGAAATTGTGCAGCAAAATAAATGTGCCGAGTTGTTTAGCTTGGTTGCCATTGTGTCGCAAACTCAATGTGCCGAATTGTTTAGCTTGGTGGTAATTGTGCCGCAAGCTCAATGTGCCGAGTTGTTTAGCTTGGTGGCCATTGTGCTGCAAAATAAATGCGCCGAGTTGTTTAGCTTGGCGGCCATTGTGCCGCAAAATAAATGTGTCGAGTTGTTTAGCTTGGTGGCCATTGTGCTGTAAAATAAATGTCCCGAGTTGTTTAGCTTGGCAGCCATTGTGCTGCAAAATAAATGTACTGAGTTCTTTAGCTTGGTGGCCATTGTGCTGCAAAATAAATGTCCCGAGTTGTCTAGCTTGGTGGCCATTGTGCCGCGAAATAAATGTGCCGAGTTGTTTAGTTTGGAAGAAATTGTGCTGCAAAATAAAGGTGCCGAGTTGTTTAGCTTGGTTGCCATTGTGTCGCAAACTCAATGTGCCGAATTGTTTAGCTTGGTGGTAATTGTGCTGCAAGCTCAATGTGCCGAATTGTTTAGCTTGGTGGCCATTATGCCGCAAAATAAATGTGCCGAGTCGTTTAGCTTGGCGGCCATTGTGCAGCAAAATAAATGTCCCGAGTTGTTTAGCTTAGCAGCCATTCTGCTGCAAAATAAATGTACTGAGTTGTTTAGCTTGGTGGCCATTGTGCTGCAAAATAAATGCGCCGAGTTGTTTAGCTTGGTGGCCATTGTGCCGCAAAATAAATGTGTCGAGTTGTTTAGCTTGGTGGCCATTGTGCTGCAAAATAAATGTCCCGAGTTGTTTAGCTTGGCAGCCATTGTGCTGCAAAATAAATGTACCGAGTTGTTTAGCTTGGTGGCCATTGTGCTGCAAAATAAATGTGCCGAGTTCTTTAGCTTGGTGGTCATTGTGCACCAAAATAAATGTGCCGAGTTGTCTAGCTTGGTGGCCATTGTGCCGCGAAATAAATGTGCCGAGTTGTTTAGTTTGGAAGAAATTGTGCTGCAAAATAAATGTGCCGAGTTGTTTAGCTTGGTTGCCATTGTGTCGCAAACTCAATGTGCCGAATTGTTTAGCTTGGTGGTAATTGTGCCGCAAGCTCAATGTGCCGAATTGTTTAGCTTGGTGGCCATTATGCCGCAAAATAAATGTGCCGAGTCGTTTAGCTTGGCGGCCATTGTGCAGCAAAATAAATGTCCCGAGTTGTTTAGCTTAGCAGCCATTGTGCTGCAAAATAAATGTACTGAGTTGTTTAGCTTGGTGGCCATTGTGCTGCAAAATAAATGTGCCGAGTTGTTTAGCTTGGTGGCCATTGTGCCGCGAAATAAATGTGCCGAGTCGTTTAGTTTGGAAGAAATTGTGCTGCAAAATAAATGTGCCGAGTTGTTTAGCTTGGTTGCCATTGTGTCGCAAACTCAATGTGCCGAGTTGTTTAGCTTGGTGGTAATTGTGCCGCAAACTCAATGTGCCGAATTGTTTAGCTTGGTGGCCATTATGCCGCAAAATAAATGTGCCGAGTCGTTTAGCTTGGCGGCCATTGTGCAGCAAAATAAATGTCCCGAGTTGTTTAGCTTGGTGGCCATTGTGCTGCAAAATGAATGTGCCGAGTTGTTTAGCTTGGCGGCCATTATGCCGCAAAGTAAATGTGCCGAGTTGTTTAGCTTGGTGGCCATTGTGCCGCAAAATAAATGTGCCGAGTTGTTTAGCTTGGCGGCCATTGTGCTGCAAAATAAATGTGCCGAGTTGTTTAGCTTGTCGGCCATTGTGCCGCAAAATAAATGTGCCGAGTTGCTTAGCTTGGCGGCCATTGTGCAGCAAAATACATGTGCCGAGTTGTTTAGCTTGGCAGCCATTGTGCTGCAAAATAAATGTGCCGAGTTGTTTAGCTTGGCGGCCATTATGCCGCAAAGTAAATGTGCCGGGTTGTTTACCTTCGTGGCCATTGTCCCGCAAAATAAATGTGCCGAGTTGTTTAGCTTGGTGGCCATTGTACCGCAAAGTAAATGTGCCGCGTTGTTTAGCTTGGTGGCCATTGTGCCGCAAAATAAATGTGCCGAGTTGTTTAGCTTGGCGGCCATTGTGCTGCAAAATAAATGTGCCGAGTCGTTTAGCTTGTCGGCCATTGTGCCGCAAAATAAATGTGCCGAGTTGTTTAGCTTGGCGGCCATTGTGCTGCAAAATAAATGTGCCGAGTCGTTTAGCTTGTCGGCCATTGTGCCGCAAAATAAATGTGCCGAGTTGTTTAGCTTGGCGGCCATTGTGCAGCAAAATAAATGTGCCGAGTTGTTTAGCTTGGCAGCCATTGTTCTGCAAAATTAATGTGCCGAGTTGTTTACCTTGGTGGCCATTGTGCTGCAAAATAAATGTACCGAGTTGCTTAGCTTGGCAGCCATTGTGCTGCAAAATAAATGTGCCGAGTTGTTTAGCTTGGCGGCCATTGTGCTGCAAAATAAATGTCCCGAGTTGTTTAGCTTGGCAGCCATTGTGCTGCAAAATAAATGTACCGAGTTGTTTAGCTTGGCAGCCATTGTGCTGCAAAATAAATGTGCCGAATTGTTTAGCTTGGTTGCCATTGTGCTGCAAAATAAATGTGCCGAGTTCTTTAGCTTGGTGGCCATTGTGCTGCAAAATAAATGTGCCGAGTTGTTTAGCTTGGTGGCCATTGTGCCGCAAAATAAATGTGCCGAGTTGTTTAGCTTGGATGCCATTGTGCAACAAAATAAATGTGCTGAGTTGTTTAGGTTGACGATTATTGTGGCGCAAAGTAAATGTGCCGATTTGTTTAGCTTGGTGGCCATTGTGCTGCAAAATAAATGTGCCGAGTTGTTTAGCTTGGTGGCCATTGAGCTGCAAAATCAATGTACTAAGTTGTTTAGCTTGGCGGCCATTGTGGCGCAAAATAATTTTGACGAGTTGTATAGCTTGGTGGCCATTGTGCTGCAAAATCAATGTGCCGAGTTCTTTAGCTTGGTGGTCATTGAGTAGCAAAATCAATGTGCCAAGTTGTTTAGCTTGATGGCCATTGTTCCGCAAAATAAATGTGCCGAGTTGTTTAGCTTGGCGATCATTTTGCCTCAAAATAAATGTGCCGAGTTGTTTAGCTTGGATGCCATTGTGCAACAAAATAAATGTGCTGAGTTGTTTAGGTTGACGATTATTGTGGCGCAAAGTAAATGTGCCGATTTGTTTAGCTTGGTGGCCATTGTGCTGCAAAATAAATGTGCCGAGTTGTTTAGCTTGGTGGCCATTGTGCAGCAAAATGAATGTAGGGAGTTGTTTAGCTTGGTGGCCATTGAGCTGCAAAATCAATGTACTAAGTTGTTTAGCTTGGCGGCCATTGTGGCGCAAAATAATTTTGACGAGTTGTATAGCTTGGTGGCCATTGTGCCGCAAAATCAATGTGCCGAGTTCTTTAGCTTGGTGGTTATTGAGTAGCAAAATCAATGTGCCAAGTTGTTTAGCTTGATGGCCATTGTTCCGCAAAATAAATGTGCCGAGTTGTTTAGCTTGGTGGCCACTGTGCCACAAACTATCAGCCCTCACTAATGCCGGACGTAGACTCCACCCTTCTCAAGATTGCTTGTTGGAAGTACATCATAGTCTCTGATTTGTCTCAGGCGTTCTACCAAATCCCCCTAGCAAAGAACTCCATGAAGTATAGTGGCGTGGTTGCACCCTTCAAAGGTGTTCGTGTCTACACGCGCTGTGCCATGAGAATCCCCGGTTCTGAGACGGCCCTCGAGGAGCTAATGTGCCGCGTCCTGGGTGATCTTCAGGAGGGTTGTGTTGCTAAGATTGCTGACGACTTGTATTGTGGTGGTAACACTCATCAGGAGGTCCTTACAAATTGGTGAAAAGTCCTCTCGGCTCTGGATCGCTGCAAGTTTGGCCTCTCACCTGCGAAAACCATAATCTGCCCGGCTTGGACCACCATTCTCGGTTGGATATGGTCCCAAGGCTCGATCCGTGCATCTCCCCACCGTATAACTGCTCTGACTTCTTGCTAGCCACCCAGGAACGTCCGCGGTCCCCGTGCTTTTGTTGGTTCGTACAAAATGCTTGGCCGGGTCCTTAGTGGAGCTGCTAAAATCCTCGCTCCTCTCGAGTCCCTTACGGCTAGTCGTCAATCTCAGGATACGATCTCCGGATCTGACGAGCTCCTGGTGTGTTTCCGCTCCTGTCAAGAAGCACTCACGTCTAATAGATCCATCACTCTTCCCAAGCCTGATGATCAGCTCTGGATCGCGACCGATGGCTCTGTCAAGATGAATGGCCTTGGCGCCACTCTTTATGTACTTCGTGACCAGAAGCTTCACCTCGCCGGATATTTCAGTGCCAAGTTTAAAAAACATCAAGCTTCCTGGTTGCCATGTGAAATAGAGGCATTATCTATTGCGGCCGCTGTCAAGCATTTCGCGCCTTATATAATTCAATCAAAGTCTAAGACTTATGTACTGACTGATAGCAAGCCTTGTGTCCAGGCATTTAACAAGCTCTGCCGTGGCCAGTTCTCTTGCAGTCCTCGAGTGACTTCATTCCTATCATCTGTTAGACGTTACCAAGTTGCGCTGCTCCATCTGACCGGTTCCGCAAACCTGCCTTCTGATTTCGCTAGTCGTAACGCACCAGCTTGCGACGACCCTCGCTGCCAAGTCATTTGTATCCGAAGCTGAAGACCTGGCTGTACGACCCATGTCTGTTCATGATGTGTTATCAGGGAGGAAGCCCATTCCTTTCACAAGCCGTTCCGCCTGGCTCCAATCGCAGCTAGAGTGCCCAGACTTGAGGCGTGTCCACTCCCATCTTAAGCAGGGCACTCCCCGTCGAAGAAGCTGACAAACATCAAAGACATCAAGCGTTAGCTGAAGTTGGTCTCCTTTTCCCGTGACGGCCTGCTCATCGTAAAACGTGATGAACTTTTCGCCGCGTCCCGCGAATGGATAGTCATCCCGCCCTCTGTCGTTGATGGCTTCCTTGCTGCCCTGCACGTAAAGCTGGACCACCCCTCCGTCACCAAATGAAACTGGTTTCGCAGCGTTGCCTTAGATCTGGACAAAGGCCTGGATCGGTGCTCGCAGTGTTGCCAACCTGTGCTGTTCTCTGAGGAAAGTCCCGTCCAGTCCTGTTGAACAGTCAACTTCTGATCCCCCTGGAGGCTTTGGTATTTCCTTCGCTACAGACGTCATAAAGCGCTACCTTCAGCTAGTACTTGTCGTCCGCGAGTCTTCCACATCCTTTCACTGGTCACTGCTTGCTGGATGACGAACGTCGTGAATCCATTCGCTCCGGTCTCCTCCGATTGTGCCTTGAGCAGCGCCCTCTGTCTGGCCCCGGGTAGATCTCGCTCCTGGCGGCGATGAAATTCTTAGACAGTATGGATTTGCTGTGGACGTCGGTCGAGTCAAAACCCAAAAAAGAATCCTGTGGCAGAGAAATGCGTCGCCGAACTTGGCGATGAGCTTCTCCGTATTTGTCCTGAGGGTGGTATAATCACTCCTCTCTCCTTAGCTGTGGCGACAGCCATCTAAACACCCGTATCCGTAACAGAGGATTGTCTGCCCGCGAGATGTGGCTTCAACGCGACCAATTCATCAACCCACAGATCCCTTTTTCTTTTTCTAAGTTGCTTACAACAGCGCCCCGTGCGGCTCGGTAACCATCCCGCTAGTGAGAGATCCAAAGCCCCTGGCCGCTGTCCCCGTCCTGCCATGCCCGTTCAGGTCGGCGATTTGGTTTACATTAATTACTTCTGATGGCTCCAAGACACATGCCCGCAATTGGTATCTTGTAGTCTCTGTAGACGGCCTGTGGTGCAACGTACGTAAGTTCACTGGTTCACATTTGCTCTCTACCTTCTATCGCGTCAAACTGTCTGAATGTTATCGCGTTCCTGACCTAACAGAGACCATGCCAAACCTTTCTCGCCGTTACAGCACCGATTCCTACCCTGAAGATATCGACAAAGAGCCTCTTACTTCTGGGTACGTTGACGAGGAACCCGCTCACCTTCCTATCCTTCAGAGCACTCGGAATCCTGCTCCTGCTTTAGTCCCTAGCGAACTCACTACTCCAACCATGCCAGATCCTCAGACTGACAATCCTCCTGTACCCGAGTCTTCTCCTCCCGCGGACGGAAGCGTGTCTGACGACATCGATGCCCCTGTCTCGGATTCTGCCTTCTCAGCTGGTCCACACCGGTCTAGCCTTCCAACTCGCTGCCCGGCTTACCTCAAGGACTACGTTACTTAGCTGTCGCTATGAACTCCGTAAGTAACTCTCCACTAGTACTCGGCTACGTTGTAATACTTAATTTACGCATTGACCTCTAGCTCTTTGTAACTGTATGTTTACTAGCAACCCCGCAGCCTCGCATTGCTTTATGTTTATTGCTCTTCTGCTTAGGCGAGCGGAAGAAAGAAGAAGTCACGCCGTATTTCACATTGTTTAGTTCCCGCCATTAGCTCGCATAGCATGACGCATTGTGCACGCTGTCGTTTAGCTTGCTTCATTGTTTCGTTTCGTATGCACGCTGTTTTTTAGTTAGCCTCATTGTCTCACGGTTCGCGGATAATTAGCTTGGTACCTTTTTTTACCGCTTTTGCCTGCTTCGTTTGCATTGTATTTGCTTCTAGTCTTCGGTTAATAAACGGGTTCTCTCTTGCTCGGAGTTTCGGTTCAACTTACTGGCGCTGGTTTCTGTAGCATGAACCGAGTAGGAGTATTTCTACTCCCCCTGGATGGGTCGCTACTAAACATTTACATTTACATTTGGATTCTTACAAAGTCACCCAGTAACAGAAGCTGCACGCCACGTAAGATTACTCAATAAAAATAAATAGAGAAACAGAAATAGGAAAACCAGCTTGAGGATTAATTGTCCACTAAATGCACAAAAGTTTGCGGATTGGTCAATGTCACCTGCAAAACGCGTGACCGTGCACAATAGGCAAAATGTAGAATATCATGACGTTGTCGCAGAAAATACATGGCCAAACCTTGTTGGGATCAAAGTGGACGAGTGGATATGGAGAGGAGGATATCCAAGGTCAGATTCCTAAGGCAAGCCAGCTTCGGAAAAACCAATATCTGATTCTTTAACAGAATTTACACCTTTTGTCAGTTCAAATACTGGCCTGTGCAATCCTGTGCAGTCCGTCACGTCCAAAATTATTAAACCTTTTTATTAACAGAAAAAACGCGAGTGCCTGACGCGGTGTCGAATTAGTCCGGGTGCCCACGGTAGAAAAGGGGGTTAAAAAATAATTTCGTTTACTCGACAAGCTGGCAAACTTTGACTCACCCAGCAATGTTCTTTAGACCTTAGGGAAAAATAACGGGGTGGCAGTGGAGCTGGCCAAGTGGGCCATGGTAATTTACAGCACCACAAAGTATACCCCTCCTGAGTATCTATGTGTTTTTAAAGTGATTTTTACAACAATCTGGGACGAGGGGTGAGATAGTTTATGACCTATAGCCATCAACAGATTTTGTCCAATAATACAAACTCTTTACAGGGTAGAGTTCATGCCATGGATAACATGATGATGGTTATAGTAAGTCACGTGATCAGATTATGACGTCATAAAATTGACAAAAACGGAGAAAGTCAATATGGCGGAGTACATTTTATTTGTAGACGCAATCTTAAACGTCTTTTTTGGAGAGGGTGTTTTACATTTGTTCTTATTTTTGTATTTAGTTCCTTTCACTCATCAGTTAAAAACTATTGAGAAAAATATCACAATTTAGACAGCAGATACGAGGCATTTTACATCTAAGATAAAATAAAAATCTAATTATTGAAGCTTAAATTGCCTGTAGCACTGGGAAGTCCCGTCTCTAAATTTAAAAACAAGCTTGTAAGTTATCTACATGTACTTCTATCTCAGGGAAAAATAAAAGTTTACCCTACTAGATATGGTCACTGCACCCATTTAACCTGTGCTTTTCTCATTCGTGAAAGTTAGGGGTCGCTCATTGTGCCCCTACCCACGTATCCTCAAAAGTATTTACATAATAGTAATCAAATTTATATGGCAAGTAGAGCATTCAAAATTGTTTACTTAAGTAATTAGCGCTTTTCAATCATGTACTTATTGCACACGTGAATGACATCACAATTCAAATAATACAAAGGGTTAAAGCTCCTCGTCTTCGTCATTTTCTAGGAGGTTGCTGCATTCATTTTCACAAGTGCAATCAGCCGTGCAGGAGAGCACAACTCTCCGACAAGAACATCTTGCATTGTATTCCTTCTTACACCTGCACACAATCAGTTCCAAGAGATTCTCTGGAGCTGGATCTTTCTCCATCAATTTGGGAACAAGATGTCCCCACTCATCCTTAGTCCAGCCATTTCCATCTGGTAATGCTAGTGAAAGTTTCCTGTCTCGGGCATGTTTCCAAATGAAGCATTGATAGTTGGCCCTTTTGACATATACAATGCACTATCTTCAGTAGGGGGAAGTTTGCTGCTTTCCAGGTGTTTGTTGGTAAAAAGCTTGTACCTGGGATGGTTCAAATTTGAAGTAGAAGACTGATAAATTTGAAACAATCAGTCAACGTTTCATCGCTCATTACTGTGCAGTCTGTACCCAGGTTCTTGAGTCCAACAGGGTCATCTTTATGTTTCTTCAGTGTGGTGAGCCTTCCCTTTCTGCCTATGCCGTTTAGGTTACTCGTGGAATGCATCCTGTCAAAGCATGCATGGCCGGTAAAAGATTGCACACGTCTGAACACACAGCCTCGTGCACGGGAATGAACCTTCTGTTTCCTCCAGTACCTGTGTGGAACCAATGCTCTTGAATGGATATTTGGCTGAAGTGATACCAACATAACACTGCTACATCTGTGTCTGGAGAAAAAAAGATGATCCTCTTGGAAGAATTGTTTGATTCTGATGACCGTTTTGCAATATATTCGCAATGCACAAAGATCCTACTGTCCGCTTCCTCGTGGTCGGAATAGAGAGAAATTATATCTTCTCCGTTCAACGTCTTCGTCACTTTCACTGCTGACCCATCTTGTGATGCTAGAATGAGTGTTTGACCATCCTTGAGTTGTCTGGGAAGGTTCTCACACCAAACGCAATCATAAAGTAGAAACGTCAGCAAATTAGATTTGTCTTTTCCACTGGACAAATAACGCTTGAGACTGGCAGGTAACTTCGTTTCTCTGCTCTGAATCTATGGCCGTCCACTGAGATTCTCCCGACTTAATCGAGTCTTCTACATTATATCGGTCTGGGACAATATGGACTTGACTGGCGAACTGGGATTTAGCAATAATAGCTGCAAACTGAAGAATATTTTACCGACTAAAACTAAGAAATCGCTAAACCGCGCATTTATACTACCATATTTTAATTATGTAACCAAGTCTGGCATCCCTGCGGAAAACGAAACTCTGCTAAAATCGAGAAAGTCAACAAAAGGGCTTTAAGGTGCGTTCTCAAAAATAAAAGTGCATCATCTCAAGATCTCTTGCGAAGAATCAGACTCTGAGCATCCATGGAAACTCGAAGAATCCAGGACTGGCCGCCATGCTATTGACAATAAACAATTGTATGAGAGTGAAGAATGACCATCGCAGTTAATTTTCCAATTTAAGCAATTGGAAAGAAGAAGCCTGAAAAAATCAGGGCTTCAACGGGATTCGAACCCGTGACCTCCGCGATACCGATGCGATGCTCTACCAACTGAGCTATGAAGCCACACATTGGGAGCGAGGTCAATTAATTGAGTTCATATCTTCCCGTGAGGAGTGAAATGATGTGAAGTTTATATGAAATAATTCACATAATTCTCATATAATTCTCATCTACAACCGCAGTTCATATATGAATTATTTCATATAAACTTCACATCAAACAATTGTATATCGGACAAAGCTCCATCCGCAATAAGAGATCTTATCATCGTACGCTCATCCAAGGATAATCTTCAACGTGACTATATCCTTTCTTTGCCGAAAATTAACGACTAAATATGATCTCAAATCATGGAGATATTTTACCGCAAAGAAATGGAACGAGCTATCCACAAAGTGATATTAGAACTAAAGTAGGCACTAATAAAGCGAACAACAAAATTCGATCGCTTAAGTTTGACTGATATCGAAATTTATTGTGATTTGATTCTCCAGATTTTTAGTTCTCTGCGTTTACAGTTTTACACGATCAATTATTGTACATTTTTAGTTTTAATGTTTAGAATATATTAGGGCCGTGGATTACCTGTAAACTAGCTGATTAGCGAAGACGGATGGATGTAGTAGCTGCCATCTTTGTTACCCATAATTTAATTTCTCTTAAAGGACTTTTCTGTATATTATTTTTCGATGGTTCTCGTTAGGTGTCCCCTATTATCAGTGGGGATTGTCCACTGCTAGATAATACGATAATAAAGACATTATAATAATAATTATTATTATTATTATTATTATTATTATTATTATAAGCGTTGACCCCACGGAAAATAAAGTATTGTATCATACTATCTTATCGTATCATATCTAATCGTATCGTATCGTATCGTAATAATCGTTGTTGCAATTGTGTCAGATAGCTCTCCGAATTTATCTTTCCTTCTGACAACATCTGAATTACTGCCAGAAGGTCACTAACTATGTATGCTGTTTGATGAAGACTATAAGCAGGAAGTGTGCTCCTGGCAAGACCGTCCATTCCAGTAAGTAGTACTCTTGGTTGGTTTCCTCAGAGACCCATCCATGTTGGCTAATGCAAGGGGAACAGATGCAAGTTCATACGACTGCACTTCTTCTAGATCAATGTCACGGTCTTTGGACACAACAAGAAGTCTACTATACACCTGGCTGTCGAGGTGGATTGTCTTCAGACCTTACTTGGCTCAACAGGTTTGTTCAGACTTTGAAAGGTTTTGATGTTGATTTTCCTCAAAGGATCCTAGAAATTCTCCTTGTCAGATATTAGCCTGGCTTGGACAAACTCTCCCATTGCCTTTTCGCCTTGCTCCTTAGCAGTGAGTAAAGATTCCGAAAGTTCAGATGGTGCAACTGTCCCAGTGGCGATATTCATCAGTGGCATCTTTTCTCCTTCGTACTGACCGATATCGAATGGACTTAGCAATTTCGTGTCAACGCACTGAATGATATTATTCACGTCATTTTCATCTCTTTCAATTCTTTGTGACGCCAGTTCTTTATGGAAGCTTGAGCCTGCTGAAGTCCTACTCACAACTTTGAAAGAAGTTGTTGCTGCTGCCATCATACGAGCTGCGAGTTCCCTGACCCATCTCGTGTTCCCTCCACGCCAGTAACTCCAAAAATTCCTCCTTTGGTGTGTGTAAAGAGAGCCATTCCGTTAAGATTTATACTTTCCTTCAAACAGTCCTTTGTTAATGACTGAAGTCGTCCCCCAGTATTATTCATTTAAAATTAAACTAGTTGTATCGGATTCTATATTATATGCTTTTGAATCTATTTATTAGAATCAAGTACCGTGGTTTTCTTCGCACGGCAGGTGTGTTTTTTATACTTCTTTTATGACTTCACCTTCCTTTTTGAAACTAAGTTTTGAGATGCGATCCAATAGGCTGATTCAAATAACTTTAGCATGGAGAGAAAAAGCAAATTACGAGGTAAACTATCAAAGAATAAAAACAGTTTTGGGGGGACAAATTACCTTGTAGGACGAAATAATAACCACCATGTTCCCACAATAAGACAAACTGCATGTACTCTGACAGAACATGACACCGAAAGGTATGATGGGAAACAAAGTTTGTAATAGGAATGGATAGACGGGAAAATGAAGTGGAACAACAACAATACCCTGTTTTTAAATCCTTATTTTTAATAAGAACATATTTTCAATACATGTCTATTCTTCAAAAATCTAATACATTTGTCAAATATATGTAAGTTAGTCTTAATGTCATAGCATCACAGAAAAAGAATATTTCCTTATTAGGGTTGTTATGGAAATACACAATTTGGAAATTAACATACAAAAGATGGAAGGGAAGCTACCAGTTTTTCTTTATACTTCCTTAATTTAGCAAATATTCGGTTAAACAATGAAGCAGCCCCTCTAAAAATTAAACACAGTGAGCTGCTTAATTAAGTGCAATTTCCGGGGGGACATCCCTAATGACCTATTTTTAATTTCTACGTGTATATTTCAATTTCACACCTCTCACACCTCCTAGACAACTCTCACAACCCTAGACAACGTGAGCATATGAGGAAAGCAGTTAGTGACAACACGTTTGATTCTTAGCATAGTCTCTATAGAACTAGTGGTATAGAGTTACTCGCAGTTCCCATCACAGCGTTGCAATGTTTTCACACATATAACTACAAACTGCCCACTCGAGAGTTTCCACTGCCACCCTAGCATTAACTACCATGGTCCAAGGAATAATTCTGGTTAAGTTAAAATTTGCCAGCTTTCCAAGTAAACGGGACGACCATAGTCGGTCACGGGCACCCGGACTAAATCAAATTCTCGTGATTATATCGTTTATTATCCTCAAAAATGAATGGATCTAATCACAGCACGAAAAACATCCAAATTTCAATATTTTTCCCAATCTGACGAATCACTGTCGAGGAAAAAATGGTTGCATAAAGCATTTAGGGTGTTCTGAATGAAAGAAAGAATGCCGAGAGAACTGGAGGCGAGCGTGAAAGCGGAAGCCCGAGGGTGTGAAGGACGGGGGCGAGGAACGGGTAACGAGGTGACGGTAGATATTGTAAGGAAAAATGACAAAAAAGGCATTTTTTTTACCTTTTATTTGGGCTCCCATCGTTACATAAAATAACATAGGGAAAACCTTCTACTACCAGAGGGAGCTATGGTCACTTATACTAGTATACACTAAAGTAATTGCTGTAGCGAAACCGCTACCTACACATATCCTGCGTAACACTGTAGCGCTTAACTCGTACGCAGGCCTTTCGCGCTCTGCACATTTTTGTTTGGTTTACGTATAATATTGACGGCCGACCTCAAGCGTCCTCATGGGCCCGATGACGATGAGTGAGTGAATGATAATATTGACGAGTCCATATTATATATAAACCAAAAAGATATTTGAAATCTTTGGTTTCTTATTGCAGTAATTATTCCATGCACCTATATCTTTAGTGTTCCCTTGATCCCAACAATCTAATCAGGGGTCCCCTTCTTCCCTGAAAATAATTCGACAATATCCCTTGTTCCCTACTAAACATACCGGTGACTAGGTCCTTGGCTGACTTTCAAATCAGATGAAACTGAATCACCTGTAAATTTCCAAATCCTCTGCAACCTAATGCACGAAATGCTGTGAATTACTGCGAAAACACCTTGTTGGCAAGGCGGCACTTATTTATGTAAAGCCTTTTGATTTGCAAATTAGACCGTGCGTTCAAGAAACATTTTATGAATACGCAACTGTAGCAAAAACGTTTTTGACGCAAATAGTTTTGCTGTTCCAGATAACAGTAAAAATCCGCGTTTGAAAACCTCAAATTTAAGAACCTGTTAGGCTAAAATTTCTCTGTTAAGCATCCTTCACATAAGAACCATTTTAGGCTAAAATCTCAGTACAGGTTCTTATTTTCAAAATATAGAGTTTTTTAAAATATAATACAGCTCATCACACGCGATAAAAGGATAACAAAAATTACCCAGAGCACTGGCAGTGTTATAAGACCACAATACTATACTATGAATGATTTAATATAAAGGCCACACCCATGAGTACAAGTTAAAAATAAATGAAGAACCTGATTAAGGACCTAGGTAGCCTAATTTCGCAGTAAACATATAAGAACCTATGGAGGCTAACTTGAAAAAACCTACGCGCGTTTTTACCGTACTCCTTTCAAACCAATGATGAGTTGTTCAGACAAGCCTTATTGACAGTGATAAAACACGAATTAGCAACAAATGAACAGGGATGCTCATGCAGTTTACCGCTTTCCAAAAAGGTCCACAAGACTAAGCACCATCTTGGGTTTCTGACATGGTTAGGGTTGCTAATACAGTGACAGATATTTTAATTTTATAGTGGTTTTTAACTAAAAGAAGAGTACAAGTATGATAAACACTCCTGCAAAAATATTTTGTCGTAATTCATAGCAAACCATGCATGACGTTTTTTATAGGATACGACCGTAATAGAGTGTATCGTTTGTTACAGGGCACGACTTTTATTTAAGGGTATTTCTTCATTACTACTTCCGTGTGGCACTTTAAAGTCGAGTGTTTTCCTCAGGGAAGCCACAAATCCCTTCCAAGATTTCTCTGACGTGTTGGATGTCCTGTCTGTCATCCTCCTCTTCCCTGCACAATTGCAATATTTTTGTCACCTGGAAGTAAAGTAAAGATAATCATTTACATGATTTCGAGTGCAATAGGGAAATTTACATTCCGAGTGATATTTGCAAATTTTCTTAAAATTGCAAGAGCCTTTAGACGAATGCAATTTGAATGAATTGTCAAATATGACTCGTAGGGTATCCTTAATCCGTAATCCTAACGCCGTTCTACCAATTTATTATATGACTTAGAAAACAAAAACTTGTGCGCACTATTTTACACTTCAGAGGAAATTAAAAGTCAATGATAAATAGGCTTGACCTCAGCCAGTCACAATGAAGTAATTTTTCCAGTCATATACAGCGGAACCTCGTTTAAGACGACCACCATGAGTGGTCGTACGTTCCACTGTAATAAAAAAAGGAAAGAAAACGATAATATTCAAAATACGAAATTTTTGTTTGTTTGTTTGTTTTTAGTTGTTGTTTTTCTCTGGTATATTTACTTGGGTTTGTTGGTTCGTTCCTTCAGTTTTGTAGTAGCCAGCAACCGTTTCCATCAAGTTGAGGAATTGTCGTAGATCTTCCCGGAGCAACAAGCATGAGTTGTCATTGCTTCTGAGTATAAAGGCTCGCCCAAAACTTCCAAGTACTCCCTTCATAGGTTGAACCTAAAATGAAAAGATTATATTGATTAAATACCTATATCTGTCCTTTACGTGCCTCATGGCATAAATACCCATACCATGGTTAAAAGAAGATGAGTTAAGTATGAGTAACCGAATTTTTAGAACGTCGTTCTGATGAGAAGGTGTGATACAGGGTAATGGAAAATTCAGGATTTTGGAATTATACTTCATGTACTCACGTCGCAATTTAGATTATGATAGCAAAACCTCCTCGACGAGGACGCTTTGAAGACCGATTAAAGTCCACCATTTTTATCACCATGTTGAAGGCTAAACATGACGTCACTATACACAAAATCAACTCAAACCAGTACAGGAGATCTGCCTCATATCTTCGTTTCTTAAAATCATCTACGATACATGTGTCAAGCAGTTTTCCCAACCGATCTGTCGAATGAGTTGATTTCCCTAAGGATTTGGTTCAAAACAACAATGTGAGACACACACACGTTTTCGCGGTCAACGTTTTAGTTGTCGACTTGCTGGTGACGTATTTCCGTTTAGTTGCTCTTCAGTCTAAGCAGCATCTTTGTACTGAACCTTCTCGGGGCTTCAGTCAAAATGGATTGCTTCAAAGTTAGCCATAATTCACCCTTAATACAGTTATCAATGCCAACCATTTGGCCAGACTTTCGCCAATTGCGCATGAATTAACATAACATTGAAAAGTGCGCGTGGAAAGTGACGTCACAACATGGCAGCTGGCATTTCTTTCCGGAACTCAATCTCGTTCCCAGGCTCTCTCTCCTCTACCTCCCTTGTCGTTAGGAGAAATACCCAGGTTGCGGCTGGTCGCGTGACCACCCAGAATCTGGGTGGTAAAAAGATCTGCCGGGCGGGAGGGGTTTCAGGGTATTTTGATTGTTGCTGTGACAAACTTTGTGGGTTTCAAATCCTCGAACAGTAGGGTTCGAACTCGAATTTCGCCGATGAAGAATGATATATTATTTCTGCCGTCTCCAAACAAGTATAGAGGACTTTATGCGGTATTGTGGATGTTAAAAAGTATTTCTGTCACCCGGCCGATAGGCCGAGTATTCTGACTTCAATTTGAATTACAGCAATGCAAAATGATATACAGTTTTGTTGACATATAAGCCCGCACTTATAACCTATTTCATCTGCATCATGTTTATGTAAGTTTATATTAAAACAGATGTTTAAATGTGGCTAAATATCATTTAGGCAAAGTTAGACTCGAACTAATGCAGCCAACGGTTTTTCCCTCAATGATACGTGACCTGCGGGGCGGTCCTCATGGGATTTTCAGGGCACTTGTGTTTCACTGCACTACATGTGCAGCTCAGTTAGCTGGTCTTTGCGGATTAATTATTTGCACAGCTCAAGCTAGCGAATTTTTCCTGATTCTTGCCTGGATTATTGTTCTCTGTGTTGCTATTCGAAAGTTTACGAATTCGAAATGAACACCGGAAACACTCGTAACAGCTAAGCGGCGGCCTTCGATGCCTAGTCTCTCTTTCCTGATTCCGAGGGCAATCCTCCGTGATCTGACACAACATAAGATTTTAGCATGGCTCCCACTATTTTTGCTAATTTTCCGCCTGTCTACACGCCTAACGCTGTGCTGCAGGATCAGCCGTCCCCTGCTTTTCTGACCACCGTCGTTAACGCAGTGAGGCAAGCACTGTCAGCCAAGCAAACTTCAAGTCTTTCCGCTTCTAATTCACTCGCGAGGATGTCCGTGGCATTCATTTCGGGAGGCGTTCCCGCTCAGCCAACTAGCCTTAGCCAGCTTGATTCCCAAACTTTGTCCTTAGCTTCCTCTGGCGTTGGATTTTCGCCCTCTCTACCGGTTGAAGCGAGCTCTCCAGCTTAAGGTAGGTCAAATTTTGTTGTACATACATTTGTTTCATTGTTCTCTCCTCCGATTCCTTCGCTCTTACCATCGTCTTCCTCTAGTACTTTCACTACAGCTGTCCCACTTAGCCCTGAGGGCGCTACATCTTTGGCTCAGATGGCTGTCTTACATCAGCCTTTCGTGGTTGGCCCTGATTTTTCTCTAGTAACGGCACAACTAGTCAGCCAGATCGTTGCTGCAAAGTTCATCGAATTCAACGATTTGCTTTCCTTGAACATTGTCCTAGTATAGCATGAGCCTTAGTTAGTTTTTGGGCGCCTGGTGGTAACGTCCACGCAAAAAAAGCACAAGCGGCGCATCAAAGATATATCCGCTTGGTTGGAAGCTTTCTCCGTTTACTGCCTCCTCCTCTCGTCTTATTTCTTTCATCGCTGGAAAGATCTGTTGCATTAATAACTACTTATCCTCCGAACACATCGCCAGTTCTCCGGCTGGGTTTGGTTGGCCTACGATTGAGCCTTTCGGAAGAGAGATCACCCCAATCGTCTTAAAAGAGAATTTAATCTGGACCTTCTCTGGTGGCACCAGTTCTTGTCTGATTGGCACAGCGTAAGCTTCTGGCTGTTCCTAGGACTGCTGCCGGTGGCCGATGTTAAATGTAATCTGATGTGGCGGACTCAATTGGGTATGGAGCGTATCTGAAGGGCTAACGGTTTGCTGGCTTCTGGGCTCCTTCCCAAAAGCAGCACTCTATTGCCTACAAGGAGCTCTTCCCTGTAGTTCTGGCAGCTCATATCTGAGGACACCAGCTTCCGCTCAGACCGTGATGCTGTAGTCCACATCCTAAACACCAGGACATCAAAACGCCCCGTTTAATGCGGTTGCTGCACAGTCTGTTATTATCAGCCACTCGTCATAGCTTCTCCTTTTCCACTCAACATGTTCCAGATGTTAACAATCAAATAGCTGATGCCTTATCTCGTTTTCTTAGCAGAGGTTTTGGCGTTGGTGCCGGATGCCCAGCCACTTCCCACCCCCATACCCCCCGAACTCCTAGCAGAATTAACGTCTCCGCCTTAGAGCGGTGCTATTCCTTTTTAAACCAAGGCCTCTCTCCGTCTAAGCGGCGATAGTATGCCTAGGTCCAAGCACAATTTATTTCCGTCTGCCGTCAGCCTGGTAAGCTACATACCTCAGGTTCTCCTTACCCAACTGACGAGTGGATCTCCTTTCTGGCCAGGAAAATTCAGCATACTTGTCCGGGGTTAGAGCGTTTCACATTGAACAGGGGTTTCAAGACCCCTTTTCAATTGTCTTCGCATGTAGCCGGTTAATTGTCCGTGGTTTTAGGCGTTGTCAGGCTTCTTCAACCCGTCTACCTATCACCGATGACCTGATGCCGGTGATTTGGCGATGTTTGGATCTTCGTCTCCCGGATCACCTCATGTTCTGGGCTGCCTTTTAACTTGGATACTTTGCCTTTCTGCGCGCCTCAGAGTTCACAGTGCCCAATATAGCTAATTTTTCTCCATAATTTCATCTGGGTGTTCAGGACATCGCAGTGGGGCTTACAGCAATATCTGCCCATGTGTCTCTTCAGGTGTGTGCTGTTGCTATTCACTATAGTTATAAGACTGACGGCTCCTGGGGTTATTTTAGGGGTTAGCGCTTCTCCTTGACCGGAAACCCCTTCAGCCATATCGCGTCCACATCAGGGCTGCCACCACCACCACTCGCAATGGAGTACCAGATCATCTTATACAATCTATGGGCCACTTGTCCAGCACCACCTATCAGCTCCACTTCAGGGTTCCCTCCGAGTTATTAGCGCTGCTCCGCTCAAAGCTGGCATAAAAAAAGGACTTGTTCTGGTCACCTGCTGTGCCTCTTAGCGCTTACATCCTGCTGCGCCTTAGTAATAGACTTGCAGCAACATCTGGACATCGGCCTCATGCGATGTGTGCTGTCCATTTTCGCTATAGCTATTAGATTGTCGGTGGTTGGGGTTATTCTGGGGATCGGAGGTACCAGGTCTTCTTGTTCTCGCGTCCCTCCCTTCTCCAAGCATTTGGAGAAAAGTTTCCATTAGGTGGTTCCCGCTTCCAGGGTTGCCGTGGATGCCTCCCTTCAGCGTATGGCATTTGGCACACCGCTAACCTTTTAGACACCAGTTTCCAAGCTAATCTATTTGTGATGAGTAGCTAAATATCATTTAGGCAAAGTTAGACTCGAACCTGTGCAGCTAGCGGTTTTTCCCTCCACAGCACGTGACCTGTGGGGCAGCCCTCAGGGGATTTGTAGGACACTTGTGTTTCAGTGCATTGGCTAGTGAATCTTTGCAGACTCTTGCTCCCTCTCCTCCCTCCCTCTTAGCACACTGGTTTCTCGGTAAGTAATCGGTCTTTCAGTGTGACGGTGCCAGTTAGCGGCCGTTTCTTGGAGTGGTTCCCGCTTCAAGGGTTGCCATGGATACCTCCCTTCAGCATATGGCATTTGGCACGCCGCTAACCTTTTAGGCACCAGTTCCCAAGCTCATCGATCTATTTGTGATGAACTTAAACACGGTTCTTTGGCAGTCAAGAATTATATTTTGCAAAATGGTAAATAAAACATCGTTTTATATAGCGAATAATGTGTCATGAGTTTAATTCAGGCAACATGAAACAGCAAAACAGTCTTACTTCTCAGTAAATCCACCGGCTGGAGTTAAAATCAGAGTGATACTTAAATACGCTGGACAAATACAAATATGTTTCGTTTGACCTGTGTGACGCTCAGAATAGGACTAGAGAATTTCAAAGGTGTATTTGCCCGTGTTTGGTTTGATATAGCGATGACCAGCGATCGCCTTTCCTTCGCTTCAGTTGAGATCGACAAAAATTATTCGTTGACTTGACTCTGGTGAAAATCTTTGTATCCAGGTGGTCACGTGGCTGGCCGCAACCAGGTCTTTCTCCCAACGACAGAGAAGTAGAGGAGAGAGAGCCTGGGAATGAGGTTGTTTGGAACAAATCGAAAGAAAAGACTCTCAAAATAGCAGTAGTAGTGTAGTTCAATACAGGTTTTCACCATTTTGATAGTGAAAATTGTGGGCTTTTCTAGCATTATTTCTACAGATTGTAGTTGTCTAATTTTCAGTGGTTCTATATAATATGATTTACAGTCCTCTGCTGTCCTTTAATGGTAATACCGATGGTTGTCTCAGCTCATCTTTCATAATTTTTTTCGCTGCTATTAACACTGGCTATACTGTTTTTATTATTATTATTATTACTACATGTAGCGCAGTGGAATCCCGATTTTTCGAACCACATTGCGGAGCGGAAATTGGTTTGAAACAAACGGGAAGTTGGAAATACTATTTGTAAATTTGTCTTAACCTTTTTGCCGAGGAAGCAAAAGGGTTGCATTGAACAGTGGGTGAGCTTCGAAAAATCGAGGATTCGAAAAATCAGGAAACCACTATAGCCTTGGACTGTGATGAGTATTCTGACTTACTTCTTCACTGAAAGAAATGAGTACGTTGGATGGCGTGATGTCATTATGGCAGATCCCTATCTTGTGGAGGTGTTCTATAGCTCTACTAACATCCAACATTACGCTCAGAAGTCGCAAAATGCCTGGAGCACATGTCCCGACGTTTTCTCTAAGATAATCATCCATTGTTTTGCTTGACACAAAGGCAAAGCAGATCAATCTGAAATCAAATAATCTTCAGTGTTAGCTGCCTCATTTCCATCCATTTAACGACGTCCGTTTTTTTATGCGTGTCTGTTGATCGTGAGTCCACAGCAGCTTTGACAATGCGAAAACGAAATTCATGATCGATAACAGGGTAGACGCATTTAAGGTGGCTCAAAACAGTTTCCAGCAGTTAGATTTTGGTTTGTCATTATAACCCCTCGCTATCACTTATCATGGTATCAAAAAACTGCCCAATCAATGGTGAACACGTTATCATTTTTTCGTTATAATTAAAAACGGCATGCGCATGGCGAAATTCCTTTATATTATCAAATTTTATTAAGCAGATAAGATGCAACTTTGAGCAAAGATTCTAAAAAATCTGTACATTGAGTTAATGCTTATCAAAATTTGATAATATATAAAAAATCACCGTGCTGTTTTTGAATCTTAAGCCCCTAAAGCTGCCATTAAGGGTGTTTTTAGCAGTTCATACTGTTGCTATGGTAACCTATTGTATCACAATAATGATAATAACGTGTTCATCAATGATTGGGCAGTTTTTTGATACCATGATTGTAGCATCAGGTGATAAAGAGCGGTTGTAACGACCCATCAAAATCTAAGTGCTGAAAGCTGGTTTAAGCCACTTTAAAACTGACTTCGATTTGTTTGTTACAGCATACAATAACAAAAGGCCAAAACAGTCAAGGGCTGGCTCTCGCTATACGTGAAAGTGCGTACAGACCTGAATTTCTTTTAGGGAAAACGTTCCAAAAACTCACGGCGTCATTAAACCCAAAAACAAAATCTGTAACTAATATTTATTCCATTCGCAAATTCTTGAAACCCACTGAAGTGGAAATACTTTGAACAAGACACCATCATCGGAATCTACGTCAAACTTTGACGGTCCTCACTTGTTCGCTAATTCCAGTCTGAATTCATGCACTTTCAGTTCTTTCAAAAGCGATGAATGCACAACAGTGTCATAGGAAGTGGTAACATACACGCTTAACCGTTTACTCTTTCTTTTCGTTTTTTCTTTTAAGTATTCTTCTTCAAAGAATCGAGTCCAGTCTAGATGCAAAGCTAAATCATTATAAACAGCTTGGCGAAATTTTCAAGATCAGGGCGCGATGGCGATAAGCCATTGAGCATGCAAGAAATTGGATGGTTGGATGGCCATACTGAAAAAAACAATACTAGGTTTTTATTGATATAGAAATAGCACAGTGTCTCACACGTACTTGGTTCTGAAAAGAAACGAACTATTCTCACTCCATTAGTCACGAACCCCTTCTCCCCTCGGGAGGGGAGAAATTTATCAGAAAAAGTACACGAAGTTAAAGTGCGAATAATTTTGATATTAATATTCGAACAAGGTTCCGAGAATCACATTGAAGTTGAGTCATGAGTCAACAGTTTCGTTTGTTTTAGTCCCCTAAGCCTCGATACGTACCATGAAATTGTAAAATATTGAAGTTGGTCTATTTCTATTCAGGGCCATTGATAACGAACAATATCTTTGCAATTTAAACAATTTAATCGAAACATTACTTCAATGATATTTAACATTAGGTACAACTGGAGTACTTACAAGCCGTTATTTTTTAAAGATGGTATCCTGATAGTTTGGAAATCGGCTATATTTAAAGCACAAGCTAAAATAGAGAAGAGGGCATCTGTTAAATTGTTTATTACGTCGACGTTTACCGTTTGCAATTATGGGCTTTGGATTAGGAGATATTCGAGTTTGAAAATATATATTTTTACACAACTTGTTCGTCTCAGGATTTAATCTTATCTTCGATTCGATAATTTTTTCTTTGCTGTTCTTAGCAACAGCTCTCAGACAATCAAGACTAAGGGAATGAAGGGCCAGATGATGATGAGTGACGTTTCAGGCTGATATTTTCCTGGTGAGCGTGGTAGATTTCACATCATTTGCTGCCTGTAGAGTTTTCGCTGTCTCGGGAGGATGGCTAAGCTGAAACGTTTATTTTGCTGCGGAAATTTCAAGGTTCACTACCTCCCATGATGTTCACACCGACGAAAGAGAAGACTTCCTTTGCAATTATTTCCCTAGAAATTATTAGAAATTTTCGTAACGTTTAACTCACCTTCAGAATGCCAGCGGTATGTCAGCAGGTTGTCATGCTCACCGTTTTTAGAAATCTCTCTTAGCACTTCAATTTCCTTGTTCCATTCTCTCTCTTTAGATTTTGAGAAATATTTTAACAGGCACATTTCTAGTCTTTCGTTTTCAACCCAGGAGGTCAAATACCCCTATAAAGAACATTTATGCATTACTTTTACGGCCCTCGACTTAGTGTGGGTTCTAAGCATGGCGGCTCAAACGTATAGGAAATACGTTCGTTTCACAATATACCACTTGATAGCGCATGGTTTCTGTATATTTTTAATTGAAATCATTTTGATCCGGAACGGGATATAAATTGTCCTGAATTGAAAAGGAGGCTTTTGTTTTTGAGCCAAAGTCAGCACAGCACTTGAACAATTTTGTTCTGAAATTTTACATTATGGAAAAGCAAACACAGTTATTTAAGCAATCTTAAAAACTCTATCAACAGAAATGATAAGCCAACACACCTAACTTGATGTTGACTAAATCTACTGACACCGCTACAAGAGCACCCGAAAGGAACATTATCTCGAGCATGATTTCATCGATGGAAACCTAAACTGCAATGGTCTAGTTTTATTAAAAATTACTGTTGTACTGAAGCCATGAAAGCATCGTTATAAACGGCTACACATGCACAAGGTTATGTAGTCAAACTGAAAAAGTCTAGCAGACTTTTTTAAATTCTGTCTTCTTGCTCTAAAAGTAAATTATTATTTACTCTCCCTTCAGCGATTCGCTTAAAATCTTCATCTTGGTACCCCAGAATCATGTCGTGTGCGAGAGAAGGTACTTGGTCTCATAATTTTAGGAATGACTGTTTTGACCAAACATGCAGCAAAATCGCCGTGATAGTGTTCCTTCAAATTTTGTAAATGGCTAAGTTTGCGAGTCGTGTTTTGTAAAATAGCAAAAATATGGTTCTACAAATAAATATGCCAACTCAGATTTATATCTTAGAAGACACAAGCTTGCCCCCAGCAAATAAACGTCCCTAAAATTTCCCAACTCTTACGAAACTCATAAATTTGGCTATTTGTCGACAGAGTCCTTATTTATGGCCATCGTCGTTGTATCGCCGTTAGTAGTAGGGAGTTTAACTATTTTTTTAAATTTCTATTTCGAATTTAACGCTATGTTGCATATTCATTCTCGGGATAATTTTGACAGTAAGAAACAAACTAAATGACTTTAGTTTATCGCGACATTCGTAGGTAAAATATAAATCAATTTTTTTAATCGACGTTGTCCTTAAACTCCCTAGTCTAGTGAATGGAACCAGTCTTGCTACTCCTATTAGACCATCAGAGTTAGCGCTAAACATTTTTGTCATGTTATGCTAACAATTAAATCACTCTCTTACATTGGATGGTTGTCCGATACCTCGCCTTTAATTACACAAAACAATGCTCGTGAACTCTTGACAAAGCCTTTGAAAACGTTAGGTGTATACTTACGGTCACTTGAGCAGAGTTACTACTGTGGAATATGTCACAAATTTCAATAATCTTTAAATTGGTAGTAGCTGTAGGCGGTTTTTCGTCAGGCAAACGGGTAGCCACAGATGACAAGGTCATATCAAGGTGTGAGTCACTTTGCTGTAATCTGCCTCTTGCTCCTGTGAAAAGTAGAATCAAACTTCTGCTTTATTATGCTGCTATATTATTCCCATTTTCTCAATTTTGTTCTGGATACATCAGCTTGCAATACATCTAAAGACAATTGTATTTGTGATCAACAGGAGTTGTAAAGCTCGATATTTGACTTCGAGGAAGTTGAGTCCCAGAAGCTTGGACACATCAACAGAGAGTTTCTGCGCAGTGTTGTTCGTTGTATACATTGATCTGCTGACCGATAATGGAAAAAGCTTTAAAAAGCAGAAGAAAAGCTCGGCCCCTCGTCTTGACGTTTACTGACTTCTTGTCTTACGCAAGAAAATAGAATACAACATAGAACCTGTTTATATGTGTTATGATGATTGCTGCGTCTTGCTTTGGATGAGTATTATGCTACTACTAAACCAAGGTCTGACGGGACCTTCCTTTTCTATAGGGTGGGCTCATTAAGTCTTGTGTCATGCAAAGACAGACTGCGTTTTCTGATTTGCAGGTGAAGATCTAAAAATTGAGTAATTACAACAGTAAATACTAATCAAAAGAGATTACTAAAACGCATGATAACTTCTTATTTCGTCTGTCTAAAAATCTGTCTACAACATGACCTTCTACCACTAGTCCTCAATGTTTTGGTCAGCAGCAAGGATTTTATGCTGTTCGAGGCTGCTCTTGGTTGATTCTGGATCGTTTCTGGACTGAAACGTGTAGCAAGCAGTCTTATGTGCAATTTCAGCTTACCTGCAGAACGGGACATATTATTGGAAATAAACATCCTCATAGTTCCTCTTAAAGTTCTTAGCTTTTTCCTGGTTGTTGTTGTGGAAAATGTGTAAAGGAGAGGATTGATGGATGAATTCACAGGCAGGACAAACACTGCTATCCACACATACACAAGCTTCTTTGGATCATACAAATTTCCCGTTAAAGACAAAACTCCGATGATGATAACGGGCATCCAACAGAAAAAGTCTGTAAGAATTATGAACATCATTTTTGTCGCCATAGCAGTTTCACGGTTAACGCTGGTTGACCTCACTGCTCCACCTACTCGCTTTGCAGTAACAAACATCGCAATATATGCAACAAGCATAAAAATAAAGGCCACGAGGTTAAAGGCGATGAAGAACGAGACGGAATATTCCCATCCTGCTGGTCTGTCAGATGACAACTGTAGAGGAAGGCACACAGCTGAGCGACCATAAAAGCCAAATCCTGTGTTGTCATCGATAAAATATCCAATCCCCACGAGTGGCACTGTAGATACAACGATTCCTAGGAGCCACACTATCGCACACAATATATATACACGTCTAAGGGAAAGCCTCTTGAATCGGAATGGAAATACAATACACACGAGTCTGTCAGCTGTAATGATTGTTAACATTGCCACAGAAACCTCACTTGAAATCATTGACAGGACACCGGCAAATTGACACAGTTGGCCAGTCCTCCAAGTGAGATCATGTTTGAAATACTCTCCTTGCCACTGAGTGTCCTTGATGGCAATTATTAACAAATATAATCCCATTAGGAAGTCTGACACTGCTAAATTTGTTAATAGGAACGAGTGAACTCGATTGTCTTCCCTCACGAAGCACCTCCATGCGACAACAATTAAATTCCCGGCAAATGCCATGATACCAAGAATCCATATGAATATTTGGAGAGTTCTATTTTTCATGAGATCGTCACAGCTTGAGAAACCATCAGTCGGTGCTTTACAGTTTAATTGAGGAATGGCTTTTACTGCGTAGCAGCATTGAGTGAAATGATCCATCGTGCTGAAAGAAAAATCTTATGTTATCCCACTCGCGGTCGGTGTCGATGACACATTTTCACACAGTATGTAATGCCAAGAATCCATATGAATATGAATACGACGTGAGGTATATTTTGCTCACAAAAAGAGCTATTAGGATTAAGCTAGTAGCTAGAGAGATGCATAGTTAGTCAAAGACAACAGCATTCGGACTGTCATTACATTGGGTTTACGGATTACTAGCAAAATAAATGTCTTAAAAAGGTATCGCAGTTTAGTTTTTGCGCAGGAAATGAGAGATGTTCTGAGCATGTTTCCTGTACATTCTCGACTTTACTACTTCTGGGTGAGTCGAAATCCTAACTAAGTTGAAAACGATAGAAGAAATCGAGGAACTAGGCTAAAATAGCTCTTGTTCTCATTCTGCACCTTAACCTCGATCTTTTAAATTATGTTGTATTTGATGAGGCTTCCAAAACTAAGTGGAGCTAAGCCCCGAGACGTGCCCCCGAAACAATATCAAAGGAGATTCAGTTGCAGTTTACCGCATTACTGAGATTAAGCTTTAGTTACATTTTTACAAACTCTGGCTTTGTAGCGAAACGAAAAAAAAAAACTGAATGCTTCCGAGGACGTTTTGTTAGTTCATGGATTAGGCAATGTTACTTACAGTCTTCTTAACTTGTCCAATGCATGGAAGGTTTCAGGAGAGAAGTCCATTATCTTGTTATTGTCTAAATACCTAAATGGCATGATTATTGAAATATTATGTTAAATTTATGTTATTACCAAGCTAGATGTTTTGTATTATGTACTGTTATATGTAATGTATTAGTAGAAAGTCGCTGTGGTTTGTTTGATTGGCAGCCCAATCGCTGCCGATTTTAAAACTCATCTCCGTATTGCCTTGTTCATTTGTAAAAGCGTGCGGTCCAGTTTCTACAAGTACTGCAAACATAAAATATGGGAGTGACATACATAACAGGTGTAACTACCCTGAGGAGACACGATGTGTACCAATCGATGTTAACATGCAGTTTGATATAAATAGACTACAATTATAACATTTTACTCACAGAACTTCTAAAGATGTTAACCCCTCGAAAGTGTACTTTGATATTCTTTTTATCATGTTGTTGTTCAGTAACCTTAAGAGACAATTGAAATCAAGGTCAATGCATTGCATGCACAATACAGTACAACACCTTTATTAATGTGTCAATCTGCTAGCTGGCTACAGGGAGCCTCCTAACTGGGGACACCTAAGACTTAATGCATACTCATACATATTGAAAACTGAGAGAGGAGGATGTAGAGAGTTAATCCCCACATAATTTCAAAGGTTCATTGTAGTCTGTATCAAGTTCTTTTTAGATCTCTCCCAGCTTCAAAATCTCTGGAGCGTCTGGGAGCGACCAACTCTTCGGCCTTACACGCATTTTCATTCTCCGCGAAAACATTTACTTCACGCGCGTGGTAACAATATCCGTGGGAGGGATGAATTCCTTATCTAAAAATAAACTACATTGAATACCTTGGGAATAAGGTCTACTTGGTACATTACTTTTCTTACCCTCCATCCTTTCTTGTTGGGATTTATTGGGTTTTTTATTTATTTATTGGACTTGAGGGATTTTAGTTTCAGATATCGAGCGTGGCTAGTCATTTCCTCGAATCAGGTATATACAAGGATTTAGATGCCATGGAAGCCATAAGAGCGCTTTTGCAATTAAATTCTTTATTTTGCATGACAAAATTTGTTCACAGGATCTAAGCAGAGACTCAGTGGACAAAAGTATGAAACAATGAGGAATATCCTTTATTCCTTCTGAAATTTTCCCTGTTTTTATACTTTCCAACGGTTTCCAGAGAAGCAATACACGAAGCTACTTACAGAACTTTCAGTTTCCAAAGATCCTTGAACAATTTATCCGGAATAACTTCTATGAAATTGTCTTGTAGATATCTGTTGAAGAAACAATGTTGACTTTCTTAGTGAACGAAGGAAGAAATTCCGCGATTTAGTTAGCCTGTGCCTGGTCGATTATATTTAACATTATTGTATGGCTAGTTCCGTGAACAAGCAAGATTAACCAAACCCTTCACTGTGGCGGATTGGTTACCGGAACGTGTAAGATGGCGCTATTTTTGTCGCTCGGGATTACGCGTTGTATCCCGGAAGAAAAATTCATTTTTATTTTATTTTTCTTTATCCGGTATAATAAATCCTTTATTGACCGGCCGTGTTCGGTCAAGATGGCTGAATATTGGCTTCTTTTCTGAGTATTCAAGGACCTCGACTCCGTTTCGGTTATAAACAAGGACGAGGCCAATATACAACCATCTTGACCTCACGCTCAGTCAATAAACCAAATGTATTTCCCAAGAATGTCAAATTAGTCACGAGTTTCGTTTTAAAGCAATACTCACATTGATTTGAAATCATCAAACTTATTCAGTATCCACATCATTAAAGGTGTGTTTAAATCAGCTTCATGCCTTGTAGGTGGAAATCTCGGCACGCGAATTTAAGTTTTATATGGAGATCTCTTAACGTCTTAACAGAAGCTTGGCATTCGCCATCTATGGGGGCTTCACTGTACATGTTCTTGTCTGCAAAACAGCTTTCGTAGACGTTATTGTTCCTCTAAGGCCCAGTTCAGACGTCGTGCTTCTGTCGTGCCGAACTAAATTGCAATTAGGTTTGACTGTAGCACGGCAGGAAAACAACCCTGGTTCAGACGTCGTGCCAGAGTCGAACCAAATTCAGGATATACTAATGACTCGTGACAATTCTCCTCCTAACTCCCCATGGGAACGCAATCTCGCCAAAATACATTAATATAATTTATGAATTTTGTTTAGCGCGGCAGAATCACGACGTTTGAATCACTGCCGTGCCAGAGTCGTGTAGCACGGCAGAGCTTGTCGAACTTAATTGCTTGCCGAACTTAATTCAAAAGTCTGATTCAGACGCCATGCTCCTGCCGTGCTTTTGTCAAACTTAATTCCTGAATTTAGTTCGGCACGGCAAAAGCACGACGTCTGAACTGGGCCTAAAAGTCACTATATTGTTGTTGTACAAAAAGTTGAATTTTTTTAAAACATCTTCAAAGACTTAAGGTGTCTCCATACAGTATTTTATGGACCATACCGAGCATTTTCAATCAGCTTTTCAACAGTCTTCCCTTAATCGGATTGATATGAAAATTACACTGATAATTAGAAATGGCTTGAAGTCTGCTATAATATATTTTTAAAGGCGATCGATATTTCTATGGAAACGATAAACAAAAAATTTCAAACTCCTGGCGGTATAAAACAGAATTTTGCGCGAACCAGATGTGATATGAAAAAGCTAATACCAATGCCTTAAGCTATAATGCTAGAATATAATATACAAGAATAAAAAACATTCTGTATGTTCGATCTCGAGTAAATCGCAAAATTATAAAACATGTCATTTTTCAATCATGACAGTAAATGAACCGACATTTGAACAGCGATTTGATGAAATTACTTCAAATAATACTAACAAATGCGTTGGAGATGCGTTTTGGAGTCATGAAAGTTATGTTGGTTTTCATTTCAGCGATTTCGAGGACAAGATTTGTTCTTACGGTCACTCCCAGCTACTTTACAGATTTGCCACGAAAAATAAATAAATAAATAAATAAATAAATGAATGAATTAAAAAAATAACTAAATAAAGGAAAAATATGTATTAAACTACGTCTATAAACCTATTTACATTTAATTGTAAAGCTATCACAGAGTAAGAACTATTTACAGGACAAGAAAGCAATTCATGGTTAATACGTTGTCTAAAGTATTGACTCATTTGTTAATAGTTTTCTAAAAGTTTTAAATCCCATGACGCGCTAAGGACATCAGGTAAGCTCATCCAAAGCTTGGGCGCCTGATATCAAACTTCGATTCATTTTTAATTACTGGTGTAATTTTCATATCGATTAAGGGAAGACTGTTCAGTAAAAAGCTGATTGAAAATGCTTGATATGGTACAGAAAAAACCGAGACACCTTAATTTGATTTAAATCAGTCGGTTGGTCAGTAAGCTGTTCATTATCGCAACATCGTCGTAAAAAAAAGTAACTCCGTAGACAGATCTTGAGTAAATTTCTCACGATTATATTTCCAAACCTTCAATACAATACTGCTCACTTCCCTTTTCATCGGCAGATATCTTTGGGATACATACTAGTAAATGATGCAATGGCTGAATATCGATTAATATACAAATAAATGGGTTAAGTGTTTGAAGCGATTTTCAATGATCATCGGTCTAAACATTGCTGTCAACGTCATCGCCTTCGTAATTATACTACTTTATTCTATTTCACAGTATTTTGTATGGTTTCAAGACTCTTTTGTGTCATTACCCTGCTTCCGTGAATGCTGTGAGGTTCGTGGGGCCCCGTACAAAACATATGTGGTACCTTTTGTGAAGTAATTGTCCATTGTGATCCTTGTTTAGAAACGCTTTTCTCTTTTGGACATCATTAAATGTCCTTTTCGAACACAAATATGTTTTTGAATCATTACCCTGTCATTACAGTTCAACTGGTTTAACTAGTCTGCCAGTCGAGTGATTTGCGAGAATACTCACAGATACGTTAAATTACTTCTTTGGCTGAACATTCCTTCCTCTAGGAGTTTTATTTCATTGGACCGTAAGCTCCTGTTGATTAAAAAAAGATAACGGTAAGAAACGTATAAGCCTTTTCCTCCAGGGGGTAAAAAACCTTTACCTCCAGGTGCCACTAAGGCATGGAAAAGATTGAACTAAACGCAAAGAAATCGTTTTCCATTTCTTTTAGAAACACAGAACAAACACTAGCTGTTGACGTAGTGATGGTGCCATCAAAGGAAGTTTACATTTTGATAATCAAATGAAACCACTGTTTTTCCTCTCTTTTCCATAGTGATTTCTGAGAGAAATAGAAAACAATTTCCTCGGGTTTCTATCGACTTATAATCGAGTTATACCAAAAACTTGTGGAAGTTTGAGAGAATTCGAAAAAGGTTTCAAACTCTAGCCTGTTTCTTTATTTCGCAGCATTTCTCATTGTTCCAAACGTCCACTCTATTAGTTCTATTTAACATTTAGATCATGAACTTTAGATTTCTATCGCGTTTATTATAATAAGTCGCCGTGACTGTTTCTTACATATGATCTATTTGAGGATAGACGTATAGATGACATCATTGAGTGGGGGCAAGGGGGATCTTGTCACGAAGTCACGATAGTAAATTTTCGATTTCACGAATCACGAAACAAAAAAATTCACTTTTCACGATTCTCGAACACGTGCACGAAACTGTAATCAAAATTTGTACAAAAAAGTGCATTCTTTAACTTTACCAATAATTTACAGCTGTTGGAAAGGTGATATTTGAAATCTTAATTTGTTGGTTTTACTTTAAGAGACCTCTTAAGAGAAATATCGGACTTGGACAGCTCTTCCACTGTGAGTTGTTACGGCTCTTAAGAAGGTCAGAGTATCGTCGTCGTTGTCACTTTCCACGGCATCGTCAGGCCCACTGTCTGTGTCATACTGCACATCATCTCCTGGGACTTCGGGGGCTTCAGACACTTCAGGATGAGCGAAGGTGACTTCTTGCTCTTGCTCTTCTTGTTCGTCGACGATTGGTGGAACAGCTGGCTGATACTTGTACAATCGAATTTGTAGTCGAGTCAGTCAGGATTGGAACTTCGGGGTCCCATTGATCTTGCGTGTTGATGGAGAACGCTTTTGGTTGATTTATGCCATCCTTCACCAGTCTACAGATCCTGACATCCAAGCTTTCACCGAGGCCACGTTTTATGCACTCTTCTTTGATTCCGCAAAAAACTAGTCACATGTCTTAAGAAGACACTTAATATTTTGTGCGAATCTCTTATGCCAATTCTGACACGCTCCTTGGATCCAGCAAATTTGGAAGTACCTGATTCTGGCTCAGCATAGTAAAATATAACTGATTCAACAACCGCGAGGACTTTGTCGGATTCAGCAGCCATGATCTTTACCGGTCTGAGTTACACCGAGTCCGCACATGTCGTTCATCAATGGCTCATCAGTCCAAAATCCTATTGAGACGGGTTCATTGGCTAATACGGTGATCAGGAAATCAACGGGTTTATTTAAACCTTTCAACATGTTTCGTTTGTCGCTACTGTCAGTCGGCTTGACTCAAGCGTTAAATTCACTAAGGTCACGGAAAAAATCTGATCACAATGCAGTGAAATTCAGCTACGAACTCAACTTTAGACATTCACGATTTATTTCTTATCTATTCACGATACACAGCCAAGGACTTTAGCATTTCACGCCTCACGGAATACACTTCAATCACGATTCACGGAACAGTTTTTTATCAAATCACGATTCACAGAGCACAAAAAACCGGATCACGGCGTCATGAAAATACCCTTGCCCCTCCCCCCTCATCATCAACATCTTGTTTTTGGTTCTTTCGTCTGTTCAGTAATAGATCACAGATGACGTGGAATGAATGTGGTAAGAATATCAGACACACACTCGGCTACCGCCTCAAGCGCCACTTTGTTGTTCTTACCACATTTTGACGTCATCTGTGATCTGTTACGGAACAGATGGACGGCAACATGGAATAATAGCTATTGCTACCTAGTCGTTCAAAACTTTTTCTACATTCTCCTCACAGACACTTCGAAAACGCAAAGAAACGGCTGCCATTTTCTCAAAAACAGCCATTTTGTTGTCTATTCAAGCCCAGCTGTAGACAGAACTGCGTCCTCCACAAACCATGGAAAGCATTGAAAACGCTTAAAACTTTCTTTTAAACTCAAGAGTAAACGGAATCGACGTAAACTTTTGGCCATGGAAATTAAAAAAGATCAAGCATTTATAACGTGACTAAATTCTGGTCCTGTTTTTCTTACAAATTTCTATGGATATGTTGAATTCAAAGATGTTGTTATTGATATCTCAGCAAGTGAAAGCCGAAAATAGATATAAAGCTTTATGTTTTCACCAGTGTTCTGAGTTGTCTGTGTTATTTTATAAACTAGTATATCTCATCGCTAGAAGGGTTGCCTGCCATGATTATAATTACTAATAAATTACCATACTCACAGTACATTAAGGCTGGGTACATGGCTAAACGCTCCCTTTGGAATCACTGTTAACAGGTTCTCTCCAAGGTATCTGAGTTTCAAACAGACTTGTTTGAACCAATAATTTAATATACATGTATTTTATTCCCAGAAAAATTAAAATAGCGATATACATACGTCACGTTGTCTCTCCTTGCCCTTTTTATACCATGCCAATACGTATGCTATATGTCAAGAGATTATCAAGGTAACTCACCGTGATGATCTCTTGGTGTGTGTATAATATAAGTATACGTATATGTACCAATGATTTACGTAAACGTATAGATATTTGAGTCAGCGGTAAAACAGCTGGACTCTACTGAAACATTGCGACCGAGATCGCACTTGACTTTGAATTTTAAATAGGCATGTTGATTTTCAAGGTTAGGGGTTAAATGACGCTTTTTATTCCGCCTTCACAACCACAAATCGAACTAACTGATCCTAGGAAAAATAATTTATTGCAAATCTACTTCTAAGGTACCTGGAAGAGAAGATTATGTTTTTCCACATTTTAAATTCGTATTCAGCGAAAAAGTATTCAATTGCAGCTTAAAACAATAATAATAGTCTTGATTATCGTTTGTTAAAATAGCTGTGTTCTTTGTACCATTTAACCCGTCCTAACCGCTCCACATTCTCTGTTTCTACTTACTTTAATGTTCCATCACACCGTGGTTGCTCTTACCGTTTTTTCATCTCGCATTATTGTCACCAGTCATGTTACGGAATTGTTACGTGATTGTTACACTATTTTTTTTAACTTACTATAACTTTCTTGAATATATTAGACCATTTCTGTGAATTGGCAAAACGTTTACAAACTGATTGATTTCCGCTAATTCCTTGTTTTAATGATTTGCTTAATTTATCTTTTCCACTCATTTGGGATCTCGTAATTTGTAGGGTTCAGTGTAAATTTTTTTCATTGTATTAAAACTTACAAATATCCTAGAAACAAAGTTGTATGATGGTAGTAATCAATAATTTACTTACAGGTCTTCCAGACTTTCTAGCCCAGAAAAGACATTTGGAGTCACTTTCCTTATAAAGTTTCCAGTTAATTTTCTGAAGGATTGTGAGAACGAACATTAGCATAACAAAAAATTAATGAGTTTTATTCACCCCCGACACCCAGTATACTTCTTGCTTAGTTTTGACAAAAACAAAGCAAAATTTTTGGAGACGACAGTGCAGCACTCATTTGGCTTTCTCGTGGCACCAACCAACATGTTGGAATGAAATGTTGCGGGCGTTTGGATGAGGAAAGCATATTGATCATTGACCATTGATCAGGGCGTTTGGCTCAGGAAAGCACATTTTAAACTGTATCATTAGAAAACTGATGGTCTGTTGTCGACTTATTACTATTGAACATCTTTACAAACAACATGAACAAGTAAAACGCGAAACCTTAGAATACTAATCGGCTTACATGGTTCTTAACGTTTTCCGATCTTGAAATGAAGAATCCGCCAAAACCAGAATTACATTCTTGCTGAGGTCACTGTCATAATAGGAACAAATAATTGTAAGTAACTCTCAAGAAATATCTAACAGGTAAATATTAAAAGTCTCGGTGGCGGATCCAGACCTTGAGCTGGGGGTGGGAGGAGTGTCTATATCGTATAACGCGTTTTTATGGTTTTGGTATGTTTAATGAACATAGAAATTAGTCTCCAATTGTTTTTCAGATTTCGTAGCCTTTCCCCGCTAAAATCGAGCCACGGCCTTCCAAATTGAGCGAGTGTCTTATGGAACAGCATGGCGGTGAAATCACTTTGAGAATGACAAATCTTGAAGAGAAATAATTTTTCTCCGGAAGCTTCGTGTAAATTTCGTATCTTGGAAGCATTATGCAAACCAGGACAGCAAGGACAACAAGAATGAGTGTGGAGTAAAACAATAACTCTGGACGTTAATCGTAGTAAAATCATGCATGTTTATACAATTTTCAGCCGTCTTCTGCAAATTGAGAACATCATGAAATAACCAATTTCTAAGAAATTTTCATGTTCTTCCCGAAGTGACGTCAGTACATTCCAATCTCCAAGTGCTCAGTCAACGTGCATGGACGTGCGTGGCTCAAGCCGGAACGTTAAAGATCGTTTTCAGGGGTAGAAATCGTCGGAATTCGAATCGTAAAAAGTCGGAGACTAATATCTATGTTTTATAGAGATACTAAAACCGGAAAAATCTTACAGGAAATATAGACACTTATTAGTCTTGAGGAGTTTTGCAAGTTAGTCGGGAATTAACTATCAAGTGGATGATAGCGTTAATGATGCTGTGGAAAAATTCTAAAAATCACGAAGTAGCACAGGCACGTTGTTATTATACTTGGCATTATTTAAAAGTTGTCAACCTTGCAAAATAAGTTTCTAGCTTTCTGATTAATTCACCGAATCCCGGTTGTTAGTCAGTATATCTGATTTATTGGCAAGCGTCGGCGAGAAGAAAAAAAATGTCGACGAAATGGCTGAAACAGCAGATTCCGTTTCACCCCGAAAATACAATAAATAAATAGAGGATATTACATGGCTGCGCGGAGATATAAAATTTATCTTCGAGTGCGGAGCGACGTTTGTGGCGATTTTCGAAGATTTTCGACCTCTTTCCGAAGATTTCCGAAGATTTTCCAAAGTTTGTCCGACGGCCAGACGAACGTTTCCAATCATTTTCCGAAGATTACCGAAGATAACCACCAACAAAGGGACAAAAACAAAATGTTATCCAAAATGATGTCTTCACATGTGACGATATCATATCTTCACATGCGAAGACATCATATCATTTTTATCCATTTGTTACCACTCGGTATACCACTAACTTTTATATAATAAGTAAAGAATACTCATGTGTTAAATTTGTTCTTTAAAACTGTCTGGAATAGAATGATTTAAATAGCATGTGTTGTTTAAGTTTACTTAGTTGATTGTTTAGATCATATTCATGATAAATTGCCTAAATTAAGGAACAATATGAGTGATATAGTTTACAAAAAAAAAGAAATAAAAGTTTGAATTCATACAATAATGTTCAATTGGTTTCAAACAGCACAAAAAAGAAAAAGAAAAAGAAAAGAATAGAAAACGGGGGCAGCTTTAGTGAGAACTATTACTAGCACGCTTAAATGAACTTGATCGATTCTGAACAGTTTTAGTATTGATGATAATGATGCCAGACGTTGAGCTTTATACAAGTCAGTAATCCTTGTTCATTGGGCTTGTACGAGGCACATAGTTTTCAAGAACTCTATTATCTCGGATCTTCCCGTAACCTTTTATCATTTGTTACAATTTTCCAGAGTCTAAAAGGATTTAGAAGAGATTATCAAGGGCTATCTCCGGAGAAAATCGTGTGTCCTGACATGTTTCATTTAGCTCAAAAAGTGAACAATAGTTCGACACAGACGTCGCCTTTTATACCATCTCGTCGCTTAGATCAAACTGAATGTCCACATAACACCGTCGATTTATAAGTTAAGACAAATTTATTAAAACTATTCCATTTGCTCTTGTTGTATGTATACGAGATGATTAGAAAAAGTATCGGCACTAAGCGCCTCGTTTTAGTGTTATTTTTACCTCTTATTGATCCGTATTCAACACAGACCCATGGTACAGGTGTAATAGTACTACTGGTTTAAAACTACCAACGTACTGCAGTTTTAAAGTATAGAGCTAACGTGAAAGCGTATTAACTAATAACTTACATGTACTCCACGAGTGGTAACATCGAGAAAGCTTTCTCCTGGACCTGGTTTATTCTGTTGTTCGCAAAAAGTCTAGTAGAAAAAATACAACCGTTGAAATCTTATTACACAACTTCGAGGCGTTCAGCTAGTTGGCCGTTTTTCGTGCTGTGCCCCAACTAACTGAACGCCTGGAAGAGGCTACACAACTGGTTACATGTTACTGAGCACGTGTTATTACACGACAGCAAGCAAAGTGCTTAGAGTGTGGTGTTTACACTGCATTCTTGCATTCTTTACAACAGCATTATAACAGAAAGCGTTGAATAATTAGCAGAAGTATCACTTACAACGCTGTAGTGTAGGCAGGCATACTCTTTGGAAGAGTTCGTAGGTCAAGACCTTCAATCGCAAATTTTTCGGGAATGTTACTGATCTTGTAGCATGAACAACCTGATGGGCAATCTGCAGTAAATTCATAAACGAAGCAACGAGTCTAAAACTGACTCATGTGGAAAAAATAAAAGTAAGGCAACTGTGGATTAACAATGAACATTGGTTATTCTGCAATTGTGAATGAATTAAACAACTCGAACACATGTTCTTTACGACGTCAGTGAAATGCTAGACATTCTGAGTTCACTCAAATTCTCAATTCCCTTAGGAACTAAATAAGCCACCGTGACAAAGATCTGAGGTACCTCTTTTGCTTGCACATATATTGTCTTCAGTTTGTTCTGTGGACAAACAAAAAGAAAGCAAGGTTTCAGGTTTGCGGTTTCAAATTTTTGTGTTTTTTTAACCGGCAAAGATGAAAACTTTTCCCAAGTGAGACCCATACCAAACATTACTTTGTCCTTGGAACTACAATAACAATTACGTTCAACAAGAATAATTGTGATCTATTCATTTCTTTGCCTTATATGCTTGATCCCGCTTTGCGTGTCGGGATGCATGCAGCCTGAACAAAACTCTGTTATTATGTGTAATGGATACAAGATAAACGATATCAAGTTATCATTTATAATTACTGCTCGCCTGTTCTCATACCGAATAACGCCTTGTGTTGTCGTGACTCTCACTTGTGCAAGTAGCTAGTTTGCTATTTGTCTGTATTTTCCCCGCCTCCCCCTCCCATTATCAATAAAGAGCTGGAATACAGGGTTGGGTGCACACCTGCCACTTAGCTTGGTACATACCAGGCCGGGTGGGACCCTGACTCCGCCTCAGGCTTATATCTATCCGGGTGTGGCATGCGCCACACTCGTTGGCTCATCCCTTATTTCCAGATTTTGCACGCGCCACTTTTCTTGGCTCATCCATCACTTGCGGGGTGTGTTGCTATCACCCCTATTATCATGTACCTATTTACAGGGTGTGTTGCTGCCACCCTTAGATTTGCCCGGGAGCACCCAACAACCTTAGCCCCATTTACTGCCAAATGGTTGTCAACTTTATTGTGTACTTATGTAAGCGTCCGAAGTTGTTAACACATGATTAATGTGACTACATCGTTGTCTAAAAGCTCCGTTTTCAAAATGTTTTCCGTCCACAAGAAAAGCCGGCGTTTTGAAATTCCTCCGGTTTGAAGAGCGTTTTCGAAAAGCTCCGTTTTCGTTACGGATTAGTATGGACAGTGGGCCAAACGGTAGAAATAAAGCTGCGTTTTCAAATTTTCTGGTGTAGTGTGGACGCTGCCTATAAGGAAACTACAACGGTAACGGGAACGTCGCTAAACAAAAGGTTTAACCAGCAGTAGAACGGCTATGCAAAAGTTTTAAAAAACCTTGGTACATTTCTTTGCCGTCTGCAAAACAACTGACGTGATATGACCAAATTGTTTTATTAGCAAATCTGCATTGTCAGTCTGGAGAACGTGAACCATGACGGTTATTTTTCTTTTAAAGTTCTAGTTCAAATTTAACGTTGTGTTTTGACAGTGAGAAAAACAATAGGGTGATTCGCAGCTAAAATATAGATTCGTTTTTCAATTGACGTTGTCCTCGGGGTCACCGTAGTGATTACCTAAACTCCCTGATAAACAGTGATCAAGGGATTTCCAAACCTGTACCACATGTTGTATATATTGCATGTAACGTTTAAATTACTTCGTTGTAGTATCAGAACAAGTGACGTGCGTTTTTGATGTTTTTGGCTAATCAAGCAAAGTCGCAATTTTGTTTCCATGTTATTTTCGCAAAAAAGTGCCTCCTCAGTGAAATGAAAACAACATACATCCACTACTTCACCCGATTCAGGGATGTTTTATTGTCAGAAGTTGAGCACCTCACTGAAACAGCCAAAAACAGTCACAGACACACTGACGCATCAAAAATTATCTGTTCCTATGAAATCACGAACATGGTTCCTTTTGTATCATGTTGACAATGAATTTAAACCTAATGAAAAATAGCTGATACGAGTAAGGATGAACTTACCTCTAAAGGAATAGTGAAGTTTAAAGCCATTTCCTTGAATGTCTGTGTCTGACCTAAAAGTAATCATTACTGTATTGCTCCGTGACTCGATAAGAGCAGGAATTTCTTCCCCGCAAAATTTCCCCAACCTTTGTTCTTGGAAATTGTTGCCATCAATTATTTCCAGGTAATCTGTGGCACAGCGAGGATCGTGTTCCAGTTGAAGGTCAATTACCTCAAGGCGTACCACATGTCTATCCGGTGCCGTTATTAACCAGGTGCAATGCGACTTAGGAGCATAGAATCCAGGATATTGTGGTGATAAGATGAAACCAGATGATTCTACAAGTGTTTTGCTGCATGCTAGATAAATAACATACAATTGACAATCGGTATACAAGCAAGGTATAAGGGCCTCAAACAAAGTGACAATACTGAAAAGCTTACTAGGTCGACCGTTACCTAGATTATCCACGAAGTCAGGTTGACCTTCACAATAACCATCAATCCAAGAAAGACCTCCAATAGCTATGTAGCCAGGTAGTCCGCCCACCTCTCCTTTGATTATAAGCTATGAAACAATATGAAATATTAAGTACATAAACGGGGATTCAGTCCTTTTCGTGCATTTTAGAGCAGGTTAACCAGGTGCAGATAATTTGCTATTCATTTATTTCCAAACAAAAATGCTACTTTATAAAGCAATTGGTGTACCATATGTCCTTAACAACATCAGACGATTGTCTTCTGCTACCGATGTAATATGCAATGAATTTAAGCATATTCTAGAACCTGGAAGGCAAAACAACAGTTTTACAGTGTCCCGCTCTTACTTTGTGCCGTGCAACAGAAGTCAGAGAAACTTGTCCGTAACGCCAAAATGGAACGTTGTTGTTGAAATCTTTCCAAATTTGTCTCGGACCCATTTCCAGTTCTTGAAATATCTTCAATGTCTTAGCACCTGGTCCAAACATTAAAAATCTGAACTGGAGACATTTTCCAAATCCCTTTGTAGATCTGTTGTACCACGGACTCACCAAAACAGCTTTTTCTTCAGGACCACTGCTTATTATTGCCATAATATCTATAAAAAAAGAAGGTTAATTTTAATATTCTTGTGATATCCCAGAACTATCCTCCAAAAACGGGTAGATGCTACATGGAATCCAGAAAACCTTAACATATTTAACGGTGCGACATTACATCACCAATAGATTTCCAGAGGATTCTAAAACTTAGCACGTATATTCCTCCTCCATTGATTTTATGCTGGTTATTGCATTATTTCTTCACAAGACACTTAATCTCACTTTATACAAGTTATTTAACTATGAGAGCCTACATTTGAAAAAGTGTCTGTATTTTCAGACACCCTTAGTTAGATCTGTCTTATGCGGGAGATGATTTACCTGAATCACCTTTTCAGGCGTTGCGCCTGAAATGTAAATTGAAGTAATTACAACAGAACGCAAGATTTTTTCTAACGGCAACAAGAACAAATGAACATTCACCTTCACGATATGTGCAAGAAGGTCCTTTTAATTTCTTCACGTAAACCGGTGGGTCAACTTTATTGCTCAAGTCAAACCAGTTCAGAAGATTTCCGGTTTCTACTCCACATCCAAGAGAAAGACGACGCACTTCCTCCATTCCCATGTCATGGTTCCACATGTTAACTCCGGTTAGTCGTGACGAGAATGTCTGGTTATTTTGCTGGAAAATGATAGTTACAACTCCTGCTCCTGAAATTAAAAAAGTCATTTGTCACACGCTGTTTATGACCCAATGGGTTTGCCGTAGCCTGCAGTGCAGACGTTTATTTTGGGTGAGAGCTAGATACTTTGTTCGGGTAACTGGGCGGCCATCAAGGAGTAGTACGTGAGGAGGTATCAATCATTTCAGTTATGGATAAGGCCTGCATCAAACAACTGAACTTTATTCCACGCCGAAGAAGCATAAGACAATTTCCCTACGACCATATTCCCCTGTCACTAGTCATTTAGCCTCCCTACTTCTCCATAGGGCGCTTTTTCTCTCCCTTCAAACCTATAATTTCCGAATCCAAGCGGTTCTTGCGCAACCAATTAAAGTGCACTCGCTCGCTAAAAATACACCTGAATTGCAGACTAGGTACTGCGTGGATTAGTTGCATAATGATAATTAAAATGAAAATCGCTATCTTCTTAAGGGCTAAAGTAATTGAATTGTTCTTCTTCAAAGCGATTATTTATAGTTGTTGTTTAAAATAGCAGCAATGATTTGAGCTACTCTATTTCGCGTGTAAAGCACTAAGAACATAAGGAACAGAGTTGTATCAACATCATTTTATTGCTACATGTATAATTTACCTGATATTAAGGGTTCAGCGCTTAGCAATCTGTTAAAACCAAGCATTTTTCCATCTTGGTAAATTTTCCAAAATCCATGTTGATAACTCCAAGAAACACATATGTGATGCCAGGTGTGTCTTTCGACAGAAATGCGTGATGAACTACAACACGAAATAGTACAAAAGACCATATTCGAATTCTCGGTATAGGAATGGAACTAGCTTGTGATGGAGGCTCATAAAGGTCATTTGCATTTTAAAAGACTCCTCGCATTAGCCTCAGTTGCAAGCTAGTTCCAGTCCAATACCGTGAATAGGAATATTGCCTATTATTCGATAAAATATCAACTATATATACTTCTCAAACTCACTAAAAATTCATCGAGTTTAAACAAAGGAAATCATCAGGGTGACAGTGATCTTGAACAGCAGAGATTTTAGATTTCACCAGTTTTAGTCGTATTTTCAACTCTCTTCTCGGTGTGGGTGAATGTGATCAAACACGGTCTTTCTTGTTTGATATATAACTTGACTAAACTAAGCTTCTCGGAAGCTTAGTATATACCATCATTATAAGTAATCATGCACGTAACCAATTGTTGAAGGACCTGAAGCGACGTCGAACGTTATGCTCATGGCTTAGAGTTCCTTTGGGATCATCTGGATCAGGATCTGTTATCCTAGATTAATCAAATCGTGGTGCATCAAAAAAACCGATGAATCCTCTGCGGGTAGGGATTCATCGGTTCCTCTGACTCAGAATTGACCCTGATCCAGATCAGCCAAAAGGAACGTATCCTAAATAACTGACGTTTTGACAATACAGCCTTTAACATAGTATGTTAAATAAACCTGACAAAAAAACTGATCATGTGCACCATACATCCAACAGTGAGTCTTGAAAAAGGGGTCATATCTGAAAATGCCATAGAAGCCCCAGATATGGCAAACCTGGTATTCTTTTCATTACAATTATGTTAATCATACGAGAACCTTTAGTTACGTAGAGGTAAAAAAACATACTCACATAATATTTTCGCAAACAGATAGTCTAAGAGATGTAAAATTATGATCTATGCTAAAGGCTGGTGTTTTCGCACTCTCGCTGGCTGATGTGTACTTCATTGATAGAGTGGCATAGTTATCCTGTAACCAGTAACATACTGTCAGTTTGTTGATTTGTGTACGGCTTGAGACTGGGGCAGTAATAACAAGTCGCCTGCTGCGGCGTGTTTCCAGTATGTAGCGCTTGTCAGGTACACTTCCTGCAAAATAAAGTTGTGTAAACTCCTAATGCTACAAATTTTACCACGTCCTTCTTTACAGGCAATGCCCAACTTCGCGTTTCTTCAGATTTCTTACCCTCGTCATAACCTGCATAACTTGCAATGCCTTTCCCAGCTCTTCTCAAGTCGGTCGCCATCTTTAGACTCCATCTCACTCTAACATCATCCTGGCTTATCCAGCCACACCATTCATCAGATGCGTTACATCTCCCTGACACAATAAACAAGAACAATCTTACTTTATTAATGCTAATCAATATACTTGTGTGACTTGTCTTTAGCTCACCCACAAACTATGTCTACGTCAAAATACATTTGGGGGGTTTAACTTTGACACTGTGGAAACAGATTTTCTTACGTTATCTATTTAAACTGGAGATAAACGTTTATTAGTATTACCTTGATAACAATAAATATTATGTAAGCGACAAATATCATATTATGGAAAGCGCCACCGTGAAATTCATGTTGGTACAAAATCTGCTGATCGCAGTTCTTACTAAAAATCCTATAGACTTGATTCGCCCAAGGTCCTCCTCGGCCATTTTCTCGACACTGTGTAGAGCTGCCATATTTTTTATAATTTAGGTTAGCATCAGGACCTCCCAGACACTGTCCTCCATTCTGCACCGCAAAAACATCAAGCTTCAGATCATAAGCAACCTTTGCACAGCGTCTGATGGCTGCCGGTCTCTGCACATAGCTGCCATCTAACAGCGGGCTCATTGCTTCCAGTAAAGGAATGGCTCTTTCTGGGTTATCCTTATAGCATCCTATGTCTTTAATATTATCAACAAGCATGTTTACTGCCGAAACAAGAAAAAAAAATAGTCTGATGTTAAAGAAAGAGGGATTTCTTTTAATTTTGTTGATATATGAATGTTATTGAATTAGCGTAAAGTTGGTGCTGTGAGCGTATAGGTTCACTTCATTTTAAATGAAATAAATGCTTATTAAATAAATAATTTGTACAGCTGGTAGAAATATTAAAGTTTTTCTTTTTGATCAGAATATCAAATGCCGAGTTAACAATTTTGCAAAGTTCTTGAAAAGCTAGTTAATGGAATTATTTCGCGAGCGGTCGCTTGTTGTTGTCTAAATTGCATAACTCAAACCTAAAGGATGAGATGATAGGAACTGACCAGGAATACCAAATGTTTAGGAACTAATTTAGAGGTGTATCTATACAACAACTATCCAATTTGTTTCCAAGGTTGAGCAGTTCAGGTCGAAAAGCACTGGCAACTCTCTTCATTGACCACAGTAACTTCGCCGCACTGACGTTTAAATTATAATTGTTTTCTTTTACAAAACGTAAAACAGTGATCACCTGCTAAACAACCAAAGATTTCAATTCTCATTGCAACCATATTAACCCAGGTGCGAGGATGAATTCGAAGAAACCTGGACAGTATAGGAGGGCTAATTATATTTACAGCTACCGAGTTCTGGTCTTTGTTGGCATTGAAAACCTAGAAAGAAGAGGAATATAATGACAAGAAGATGTATTAGTCATATTTGAAGGCCTTTATAAATCAGAATTTAATTCACAATTCAAAAGTTCACACCGTAATGGCCTGACTTTATAGCGACACTAGCCAACGTGCTGAGAATATCACTAAGTCATGACCTTTACTGACTCCCGCGCATGCACTGCTGGCTAAAGCTGCTGACTATGACTTATTGTTCAAAACTCGGTCATTGGATGGCGCAATTCAATAATTTTCAAAACAATAGCCTCCTTTTGGCGCGGAAATATGCTCGGATATTTGTCCGCGGACATTATCTGTTCCGAGAAGCGAACAGTTTTCCGAGAACGTAGCTCGAGGAAAACTGTGAGCTTCGAGAAACAGATAATGTCCAAGGAGAAGTATCCGAGCACATTTTCGCGCCAAATGGAGGCTATTGTGTTTATTATCCTTCTAACATTTTTCGCAACACGCGCGGCTTTGAAAATTGGGGAATATCACTCGGATACTCCCTTGTTTTAGTTGGGGAATATTCAGCCACGTGACGCGTTTAGACCAATTGCGTGCGAGCGAAAATATTTGATGGCTAATAGGAGCCATTATGCCACGCTACACAAATATGGTAAGCGTACGCGTGATTTTTGAGCGTTTGTACTTTTATTTTAGTTTTTTTTCTTTTTTTTTTTTTTTTTTTTTTTTTCATCTTTTGGAGACGTTTTTAATAAAACAATTATTCTACTCACGCTTGTTGGATATGAGATGATTTTAGCCAACTTGGCGCTACGCGCCCTGTTGGCTATCATCTCATATCCAACAATCGCGAGTAGAATACTTGTTAAATAATTACAGTCCTTCTTAAATTATGATAACATTACATTAACCCCCGGTACAGTATTTTATATTTCAGCTAATCGGTGAGTATGATACCTCAGCATAAAACTGAAAGTTGCTTCCCACCGAACTGTGCGATAGGGCAAAACTGCTGACCCACTCAGCAGCATCGTGTCGTCCCTGTGTGGCAAGGCTTTTTATGGCAGCAAGAGTTCCAAGGTCAACCTGTGAACAAAAGGAAATGTGATTTTCAAAGATCTGATAAAAACGAGTTTTGAAATGAAGTAACAAACCTTTTTCATCGGATATGACGTTCAAGTAGTACCTTCAAGCTAGAGTATTGATATTCCAACGGAATTTTATATCCTGTAAGAAGACGATTAATAGAACATTGATGGGCCAAACACTCTGTACGACAAACGATTTTGACAGATTTTTTTCGGTGGAGCGCGAGGCGGGCTGAAAAGAAGAGCATAGCATTGAAAGGCCATCTGTAAATGTTTATTACCAAGTTCGTTGTTCTTAACAAATTCATTACCGGATGCCGCTGTAAAGCAATCACAGTGGCTGAAAAAATGAAACCACAATTCCAAGCTCGGCCCGCAAAATGCGCTGATTAAAGTGATGTTAACTTTTAGCAGTCTAATGGTTATCAGAGAAAAGACAAATTCAGTGCAATTGGAATAAAAGTTAGCCCTAGGAGCTCTACTAGTGAAATTCCGAATTCATTGAGGGTTTTGAAGGAGGGAGGTCTAGATAGCGTTTCACGGAAAATATAAAAAAGACCACTTCACAACTCACGAAAAATAAAATGGGCCATGTTTCCGTCCACGTTTCGCGGAAGAAAGACAAAGGTAAAAGGATCTTGAAACTTATCATCTACGCCATTCCTCCGCGTCCATTTTTGTGCGCGTGACAACACGATACCAGTTCAAAGGACCAATGTCAAGGCATCTTACGGATAATCAAAATCACGGTACACGGAGAATAAAACATTTATTTGTCATTTGAAGAAAAATTATCTTGGAAAATCACAGTTCACGGCTACTGTCGTTACTATTCACACAAAAAAAAACTAGTCATTTCCCATTTCACGGCGAAAAAAAGGTAATTCATGAATCACGAAAATACCCTTTGCCAGCCTCTCCTTTTGCTAACGTTGACAGCTATGGAGCCTTTTGTCTAAGTGGGTGTGCAAGCTTTCCATAGTCAGTCATTAATTGAAAATAGCTCCAGTCAGTTCTGATCATGTTGAGCAAGGTTACAGATGACCTCATCGTTTCTCCCGTTTCATTTTTGTTCAGTCAGTCTCGTATTCTCGCTGATGTCCCGCGTAACGAACTGTTATAGGTCAGCGGGTTACGGAGATGTTGTAGGGCTGTAGGATGGGCGCGATGGTCTCAGAAGTGTCCTTGTGTAGGGTATAGTCTTGCCTAGTGTTTCCTATTTACTATTTCCAAACCAATAAATATAATAACCTTGGAGATTTTTCAATTCTGGTATAGTAGCTCTGTGCCCCTCATTTAGCTAGGGGTAAAGAAACTCTCACAGAAACCTATCTGTGATTTTTATTTTTATTTTTATTTTTTTTTAACAATTTGGGGGTCATTTATTTAAATATTACGATTAAAGAGTGTTCTCACGTACCTGAAGCCACTGGCTAGAGTCTGATAAGGCCGCCACCCACGCTCCAGGCTTACCGTTTTCTGCTACGGTGTAGAGCCTCGCGCGGTGAGCAGAACCGAAGTTTGAGGAGGCAGTTATAGACGCGTTAGGTATTTGACCATTCTGCATTCCCAGGGAATCATAGCACGGAATCTGGGACTTGTTATCTTTATCTGATAAAATAGTAGACATAGAATACACCATACAAAGATGTTGGGTCAAGAAGAGTGACAAATCAGTTCTATACACGTCATGATGCCAAAAAATAAGTGACTTACATTCCACCTGAGTGAGGTTGACATAAACAATTTCTTTTGTTCACTCAGTACAACAAATTTGATCTAAATACATGATTCACCACCGGACTAGGACACGGTAGGATTTGGACTTTGTGAAGCCGTATTGTAAAGTTTTTTTTTTTTTAAGCATCTGAGTGGGCCGGATTCTTAAATCCTCGAATTTGATTGGCTAATCATACGCACGTGACCGGTCCAGCTTTTTACGATACGGCCCACGGGCCGGATGTTTTCTTCGCTGTCTAAATTTCGCTCCTAAAAGTTAGCGGTAATCGTCAATCTTTTGCCTTTTTTACACGTCCATCGACGATTAGTCAACGCAAGTTTATCTCTGTTCACTTTAAAATGGCAAGGAAAGTCACTGTGAGTAAATTCAATTGAGTGTTTTGATGTTGTGAGAGTTTGCTTGGTTGTTTGTAGTTTGGCGCTGTAATGCGTGTAATGGCGCGTAATCCTGTGTTTCTCTCGCCGTAAAATTTGAGTAAATTTCAGTCGACTTTACCTCTCTGATCGTTGCTGTATTTAGGAGAATTTCTGTAGAATACACTTAACGAATTTCCTCGCTTTCTGCGATTCAATTTAGGGTAGAAAAGTCTGATTTCAAGTGATTTTAATAGCAACGACTGACATAAATTGCTTTTGTACTTAAAACCTAAAACTTCGCACGAAATTTCACACCGCAAAAACAAATTTTGGAGAACTTAACAGGTGAAATAAATACAACTAACATTAAGTAGTTCGAAAAAAATCTGTTCTTTAATACATCTTTGTTTGTCTGCTATCTGAGTTACTCGCTCGTTGCGAAGATTTTTTACAAATCGTTAGTAGACGGCCCGCAAGCCGATTCAATTACAAATTTGCTTAAACAAACCCATTTGTAATCTGTAAAACCAATTTACTGCAGGAAAAAAAATAAACGTGTTATTTGCCGGCTTAGGGTCGGTCCGTATGGTGAAAAACTGTGACCTCGGGCTTGAAAATGCTTCCCGAGGCCGCAGACCTCGGTCACAGTTTTTCACGATACGGACCTCCCAGCCGGCAAATGACATATATATATTTTGCAACATTGACCTAACAAGAACGTTAAGTGAAAGAAAGGAACCAGTGAAATTTAGGATAGGCAATCACAAACTATTAAAATTGGTAGATATGATCAAATTCCAAGGCTTAACAGTCTCTGTCCTATTTGTGAATCTAATCAAATTGAAGATGAATCTCACTTTCTTATGTATTGCATTAAATACTCTGTTCTAAGAGATGAATTTTATTGAAAAAGAGAAAATATCGTTCCGATCTTTTACAATATAAACAACAAGATGTCACAGTTTGATGCCACCGTTCAGTTCCAATTAAAAATACAAAAATTAGTCGTCGTGGTTCACGTTCTCCAAAATACGCAGAACTGCATGTCATTTCATGTTGTTGCTTGGCAGAGAATGACCACTGTTCTGCTTCTTAAACTTTTGCTTAGTAACGTTCTCCTATTCGTTGCTGTCATGTCCAGTATTTCGGCCCGCTCTCCCACTAAAAAGCTGTTCAGGCAAATGTTAATTGATAAAGCTTATTGAATGCGAAAGGACAAAACAAAGCCATTTGCAGCATATAAGAATTCTGCTACGGAGGTTTCAGCAGCAACTTAGCCACTAAAAGACAACCGTAGTGAAAAAAGCATAGAAAAATAGAAGTAAGACTTACCAACTGCACAACCGTAGTATTCAACTCTAAGGCATCCAAATTGACGGTACCTGTACGGGTAAATCCTCACAAACTGGGCTGTGATACGAGGAATGAGAAAGTGGCTCACTACAGTGTGACGATCAACATTACCAACAAATATCTGCACACGAGAACAAAATTCGTTAGTAAAACTTCAAAATTGATATTCAATGAACAAGAGTTCACCTTAAC
>NC_138153.1:23263064-23283064 GCF_964199315.1 Orbicella franksi
AATTTCGTCAATTGCAGTTTTCGATTTTGTCTGGAAATTCTCAGATTTCACTGGAAGTCGTCGAAGTCTTTTTCGGAGTCGGTTCAGGTAATAAGAACAAATCTTTTTTCTGAGGGAATAAAGGCGAAGCTTCCTTAGTCGCTGTAATGTTGTGTGAAAAATCACCTATCGCACCACATAGTCAAGCACAGTCTTCACTCATTGTTTTTAATGTATTTTTAAGGAAAGCCTAATGTGAGGTTAGACCAATCACCGTTCAGATAGTCAGGCCGACTTTTCAACCCCTTTCCTCAAAACCCGTTTCAAAATCTTTCATTTCATAAAAATGCAATGAAATTACCCCGTTCTGTGTTTAGGTGACAGCGTTCTTCAAGTACCGTGACATCGTCCACAGCAATATCTCCTTCACTTCCTTCTTTGGTTACGCTTTCCAAAATAAACTGAAAATAAATACCTGAAAGTGAGGCAGGCTTTCCAATGGAAGAAAATAACGGAATAACCACAAAAGTTTTTTCATATAGCTATGTTCCCTTTAACCAAAGAAACAGATAATGCTATATCTTTAATTAGAAGACATCTACTACTGTACCAATGCAAATGCTGCAATCTGATTGGCTGAGCTATCTCGTACTCGGGGTCGTCTACAAAACGCCCAACCTTATCTCGTTTCTCAAAAGTTTCAAAGGAAAATTTAGAAATATTATTGAATATTTAAATTCAGATAAAATTTTCAAGAAGATTAGAAGAAAAGCATTTATCGCAACTTTAAAATCACGAAATCGTTAAAACAAAATGTGTACAGTAATGGAAGTTCAAGCGACAATTGAGTCCACACACAATTTGCTAAAGCGTGGAGTCTGTAGAGAAACGAAATCGGAATTTGTCATTTCAATGCAATTTACATAGAACTCTTCTAAAACAATTAGAAATTATATTCTCTTCCCTTCGGCCTCATTAACCATCATGTAATAGTAATCGAGAGCCAATAATCAAATTGTCGTTGGTATGAATCTATTAGCGTTCTATCACGAATGACGCTCTCTTACTGGCTGCACTACACAGAATCTATTCTGTTATAGATAGTGAGTAGCCTATCAGTGTGCGGTTGTTAAATCAAAGCGGGTGACTGTGAGTTGGTCATGAATAATTTATCAGTTGCAGGTTGTCGAATGGTTAAACTGGTGAAGGTAGTGGGTTCTAAACTTGTGGCCTCTGTACATCAGCCCCCTCCCCTAAAAAATAAGGGAAGTGGGAGGATGTGCACAGGCTAAAATCTTGGTGTGCCGACTTTAATTTCTCCAGAGCTACTAACGGATGGTTGGGATTATATTGGTATTGGAAAATAATAATTAAAAAAAACGTTCAAGCCATAAAAGTTATGTGATTATACAAGAAAATTAGACAGAATTAACACGCGCAAGAAAAACCGTTCTGAACGTAAAACCCTTGCATATGATTTTTGGCAACGCTTTGGTCATAGCTATCGATGGATCAAATTATACACCCACCTTTGTTGTATACCAAATATAATCTTTAATTTGGGAGCTCTTGTTTGATTCCAAACGAAAAAGATCAGTCAATCGCTTTGGCAGTCATTTCAAAAAGTTTACGGATGAAACGACTGTGGACACAGGTGGTCCAAGCTCAAGCTGTGTGTTGCTAAGTCGAATTATTCTGATTTCTCGAATTTCAAATCATGTGATTTACGTACGTGTGGGTGAAACGATATATTGTTGTGACTTTTCAGCGAATTGGGAAGCAATAAAACGTTACTCAAATTGTGTTCGGTGTCACAGGGAGTCAGGCCAACTAGGAAATTCAGTTTCACTGTGCATGATTACTGGTGGAGTCTCAGCCTGCAAAGAAAGTCGTGTTTACTGCGTAATCTAATCACTCCTAGCTTACAGAAACAATCAAAACCGCAACTTAAGGGATAAATGAACGACCCCTAATTTGCATATCATTTGCATATTCTGATAACGTACTACAACTCGTAATTTACTAATGCAATTGCGACTTAAAAATGGCGGCTGCTTCTTTGCGTTTTCGAAGTGTTTGTGAAGAAGATGTAGAAAAAGTTTTTGAATGACTAGTAGATTTACACTAGATTATTTGCTCCCGATTTCTATGCGTGATAGTTCATCAGTTTATTTCTGTCACTCGATAGAAATCTCGAGCTCATAATCTAGCTGTTAAATAAGATGAAGAGGTGATGTGGCCTAGTGGTCAGAGGCCGCTTTTGTAATCCGAGGATCCCAGGTTCGGGGGTCACGAATCCAACTTCTCCACTTCTCAGTTGTAAATCAGCCTCCAATTATTCGGGATTTTTAACAATTTTTCAGTTTTAATGGCAAGATTTCTTTCTTCATATATTCTTAGTGTCCCCAATTAACACAGCAATACTGAGTATCATGACTTAAATAAAGTGTTTTTTTTTCTAACGAAAATCCCCATTGATGCGTAATGTAAGACCATACTTATATTGTTATTATATATTTAAGAAATAGAAAACATATACCGTTTTGCTATCGAGTAATAGAAACACGAGTGGAAGTTTGAGAGAACGAGAAATGCTGTGGGAACACGAGCCGACAGGCGAGTGTTTCCACCGCTTTTTCGAGTTCTCCTAAACTTCCACGAGTGTTTCTATTTTTCACAATTAGATTATAAGCTCGAGATTTCTATCACGCATAGAAATTGAGAGCGAATAATCTAATTGTTTTAGTATAAATCTACTAGTCGTTCAAAACTTTATCTAAATCCTCTTTACAGTCACTTAGAAAATGCAAAGAAGCGGCTGCCAATTCGTTAACAAGCACACACTGCATGCTAGGCTATCAACAACAGAATAGATAGTGAGTGGCGTAGCCAATCAGCGAACGGCATTCGTGATAGAACGTTGGTAGATTTATACTAAATCATGTTTTTTTATTTCTTTTCTCGACGAAAATAAGAACAACCTGTTTACTTTGATTATCAAAACGTAAATTCTACTAGTATACTAATGCAAATGCTTTAATCTGATTGGCTAAGCCATTGCACACTATCAGCCATTAGCGTGCAGTGGCTTGGTGTGGTCGACAAAATTGCAACGTTTCCTCGTTTCTCCGAAGTTTTGAAAGAACATTTACAAACAAATGCATAATCAAATTCCTGAGAAGATTAAAAGGAGTGCATTTACGGTTTCTTGACTTTAAGAAAGCTCGAAATTTTTAAAGAAACTGATAAGTGCGCGTACGCAACTTCAAGTGTCAAATTCACAATTCATTCCCCTCGAATTCTCTAAAGCGTGAAATACTAAGGCCAGAAATAACTACTGGAATCGTTATTTGAAGGAAATTTCATTTAGAATTCTACTGAAACAATTAGATTACTTGCTCTTGATTTCTATGAAGCGATAGTTGATTCGGTCTTCGGCTTTATCAACTATTACGTCAGAGAAATCTCGAGCCAATAATCTAATTGTTAAATAGAAAAACAATTTTAAACCAATCAGCGCGCGTATTTTCTTTGGGCTTTTTTCTAAATATACATATCAGAAGCAGCTATGTGCTTCTGTTTATATCTAATATATAGCTAGACACTGATTTAAGTAAGCAAACCTTGAAACGATCCTCAGCTTGTAATGTAGCCTGAGTAAACATCCATTTGTCTCCTTGGTTGCCTGATAGACTCCAAACAAGCATCTCTGAACTGTTAGTTGCTTGGAATACATTTAGTTGTCCTATGTGTTTACCAAACATATGATACCAGAACTGAAGACATATCACTGTACTAGGCTCTATCCATTCACTCATCAAACGTGCGCGGTCTCCGTGACTACGCCTTGAAGCTTCTGTATAAATGTAAGCACCTGTTCAACAAGATCAAAAATTAATAGAGCTGTTTGGTAAAAGCAATTTTCTTTGTAATCCAAAGGAGTTATTACGAGAAAAAAAATACCTTTTTGAGAATATGTGGTGTGATCATATCTTGGCCCAGTGTTTGTTGAAGGAGTATGCCCAAAATTCAGATCCCACCGATTTTCCATACTGTTATCCTGCTTCAGTCCACAAAAGCCGTTTTCAAAGCTACAGAGACCTTGGTTAAACATTAAAAAATACATAATGAATTCGGGTTCATCTTTATTTGTTTTTTTCCTCGAAATACGCCTGCTGTCCTTAAATTCTTTAAGTTACTATTTACAAATAAATTTCAATTATTCTTACTAATAACAGTGAACTTGAGAAAGGTGTATGGGTAACTTCGTAAAATGAATGGAAGATAGGGAGTGTTAAAAAATGGGAGATCGTTCATGAATGAATTCAAGATACCCCGGGTCCATGCCATTGCCATCTGTGCTAGGTTTCCCCGTTAAACTGTTATTGGTAATTACTAATCAAAATATACTCGCCTTTAAAGTATTTGTCACAGTCAGTTTCGGAGGTGTTATCTTTACAGTTGAGATTGTTCAGAGGACATTCACTTGATCCTGAAAAATTACCAAGCCTTTGTCAACCAAGTTTGATTGATTGATCAGTCGATCGATCGATCGATCAAACATTCATATTTATTTTTCTGTCTGTAACAGCTTAAGTTTATCGGTTTTGTAAGGACCATTGTGGGCTGTGTACCATTGTGTTTGCGTTTTGAAAACTAGGTTGAACAGTTTCAAATCTTTGTTATCAAAGGAAGACGTTTTGAAAGTGATATATAAAGTAGTTGCACAAGTTTTTACTGACCACAAATTGAAGGCAAGTGGGATCCATCTTGACAAACTGGAAGGTTGTCCCGGCGGCACGTTGAGGACCATGGAACGCATGCACCATCTGCGCATTGAAACAAGTTACCTGAGCACGAGGTCCCTGCAAATTGAACACGGTCTTTTGAAGTAGCCTGCCCCGTTTCACATCCTCTTTTATAAGTTACGTAAATTATCTTTGCAAAACATAAAATGTCATCTACCATGATCGGATTGAAATGAACTTAGCATCGTAAAAAGTTGTTCTGTTCCAGATTTACATTTCGCCCGCTAAATATATTTCAATTTGACAATTGCGTCTCTCGTAGTGGTGACTCACTATATGCGATAATTTACGGTACTTCACTTTTGGAAATACAAATCATATTGTCCAATAAAGAGACCTTTTATTTATGATTAGTCTATAATATGTGTAATTTTAACACCATGAAAGTGCACGAATGACAGATTATAGCCAAATATATCCAAGACTTTATTGTACTCTTACCACAAAAGCGCTCATCTGTACCATCTGAGCAGTCATCTAATCCATTGCATAGTTTATCGGATGGAACACAATCCCCCGAAGAACATGGTAACTCTACTTTTAGGCAAGTGCAATCCTTCTCGTCTGAACCGTCAATACAGTTGATATCATTGTCGCAGCGATGTGTGGAGCTCGTGCATTGACCATTATCACATTGAAACTCATTGGGACTACAACTAAAGTCTGTCAATGATAAAGAGCAGAAATTTTTACCTACAAGCTTCAATATCATTCTGAATTACATCTTATAATACAGCAACTGTACCGGTACACCACATATAACGAGTACGGTTAATTTTGTAACAGGTCTCTTTAGTGTTCTTGGTCGTCTTGATGGTTCCATAAATTATCTCAGCTTAGCAATTCCTTGGCTTGTGATGTGTTTTCGATAAGTAAAATTTTTTGCTGAAAAAGATTTTTCTTTTACGTTTTGCTATTTACCTGGAGACGCGTAGGATGGAGTCGTTGCACATGCCTCGGTTGTAACTGCGATGTTGTCAACAAGTATGCTGGGAGTGCCGTTCACTGCACTGAGGCCTTGAAATACGATCTAGAACACAGAATATAAGAGAGACTAAGAAGAAATTAAGACTTAGTAAAGGCGAGTCAATATATAAGGCGACTAACTTGAATTTCCTCTTGTGGTCTTAAAGTGATCGTCCCACTGTTCCATTTGTTTCCTTGGTAACCACGCAGTTTCCAAATTAAAACTTTCTCTTGGCGTGTTTTAATGTAAACTTCCAATGAAGAGTCGAACCTCGTAGGAAGTTGGAAACTAAAACGGAGGCAAAACCCAACGTCCTTGTAAAATGGTTTCCATGGCAACAATGGACTCTCAACCAGCCCACTAAGTAGTTCGTTGACCATTCCCAGGCCACCTGCAATTAAAAGGAATGAACTCAAATGCGTGTTGAAAGGGCTTGGACTGGCAGTAGTCACAGTGGCAGATTATGAGTCCGTTTTACCAGATATTTTCCATCCTTTGACTGTCCAATCTTCGACGTTTTCTGAGTTAAGCTGTGCAATTAAGGCCACTATAAGGAAAATTGAAACAAAGAAGAGTACAATCAAGCCACATGCATGTCTTTTTTCACCAGTCAATCGATATTTTGAAAATCAGCGGCATGTATCAGATCGAAATGTTGAACATACGACGTACCTTCGACCTTAACATCAACAATCCTTCTTTTTCCCTTCTCTACTCCTGAGTCGTTAGTGAAATAGTAAAAGATCTATTATGAATGAATTAAAGGTTTGTTATTAAGCAATTTAATAGTTTGTAATCGAAGTCTGATTTTGTGGGACAGTTTAGAGGAGAGTACTTCAATATATTTACCTCCGGAAATTTTGACGGAATTCCTAAAAGGTTATGGATCGCGTTTGGCGCGGGCAGTACATATTTCTATTCACCTAGGAAGGGTGCATATTCTAAAACAACCAACTTACACGGCTAATGTTTGGGCTTCATTCCCAAAAATTTCCACTCTATTTTAAATGGTAATTACAAAACCCTATAGGTAACACAACAATTACTTACGTCTAATACTACAAAGTATCCGACTAGTAATACAATGGCAGCATTAGTAAAATGGCTCATGAAGTGGTCTAAAATCTAATGTCCATTGCAAAACTAAGCAAACAGTGAATTCGCCTCAGCTGTAATACATCAATCAACCAATCACAATTCCAGAAGACCCATCAGATATTTTGCTTTGTCTTGTGAGATAATAATATCCACTGTTAAAAAATCGATTGTTACCTCCATGGGGTGAATGCCAGGCTGAGCGATCACTTCAATGTCTTTCTCAAAAATATGTTCCGAGCATGTAAGCTTTACAGATGGGTTGACAAGGTATGTTTTACCAAAGGCGTGGAACTCAATTGTTAAGGGACAGTCTACCGGGCAGTACATACCCCGACAACAATATTTATAAGATGCTGCAAACAAAAAAAATATAAGTGTTTGATATATGTATTCCTTTAAAATAAATATGATGAATAACGGCGTCATGATGATTTAGCTGTTTAAAGTGTGCAAAACGTTATCCACTCCATAGATCACAATCCAGTATAAAGCACAGCTGGTTTTGTTTGCAAGCATTTATTGAAAGGCGATTAACTAACGAAGAAATAACTTAAAAGATCTTCAAATCAACAAACATTCAACACTTGCCAGTGATACGAAGAGTAGATCCAAGAGCCATTTGTTTGGTAGTACCATCATTTGGGTGTTTCAGAGTGAAAGCCAAAACTCTTATTCCTGTTAAATAAAGCAACAGTTATGCCCACCAACTAACAATTACCTATCCAATTCATCACATACCAGAAATCGTAACTTCTTCTGTGTGCGAAAATTTACCCAGTCAATACCCAAGGCAGTTGAACACTATCAAAGAATGCCGAAGATCACTTGAAAGTCTACAACAATTCCGACTTATAAGTGACATAATGAAATATACTAGTCTACAAAACTTACCTAGCATTCTAACGTCCCTAGACTTCCGTAAAGCTTTTGATTCGATTGAATGGCCCTTTATAATGAAAACACTAGACCATTTTAATTTTGGTAGTGACATCAAGCGCTGGATTAAGATATTCTACACGAGCACAGAAAGTGCGGTACAAAACAATGGTTTTATAACCAGTTGATTTAAACCATCAAAAGGAGTTCGACAAGGTTGCCCACTCTCCCCTTATGTGTTTATTAGTTCTGCGGAGGTACTCTCAAATAAGATACGTCAGGATTCCAACGTGAGAGGAATCAAAGTCTTCGGTAAGGAAATCAAGCTGTCCCAATTCGCTGATGATACAACTCTATTCAATGCGGACATAGAATCTTTAGAAATGGCCTTGAAAATTGTTGGGGATTTCGAACGAATTGCTGGTCTGTCCCTAAATATAAAGAAAACGAAGGCGCTTTGGTTGGGGAAATGGAAAAGTAATAGAAATAAGCCTCTGGATTTAAAATGGTTCCACAGCCCCGTTAAGATATTGGGGATATATTTTTCGTATAATATTAAGGAGAACAACGAGCTCAACTTCGACAAAAAGATCCAAAAGTTGCAAACTAAGCTGGATATGTGGAGTTCACGGGACTTAACGATATTTGGAAGAGCCATGTTAATTAAAACCTTGGGTATATCGCAACTTATTTATTCGGCCTCTAATCTGGATGTTCCCAAAGGAATTGTGGAGATGGTAAGAACGAAATCTTTTAAGTTCCTCTGGAAAAACAAAAAAGATAAAATAAAAAGATCAGGCCTTTACCAAGATCCAGACAACGGTGGAATACGCTTGACCGATTTTGATATTATGTTAAAAGCCCTAAAACTCGCCTGGATCCCGAGACTGTTGCGGACTTCGGACAATAGTAATTGGTGTATTATTCCAGAGCACTATTTCAGAAGAAAGGGAGGGTTAAACTTTCTACTAAGGTGCAACTACGACACAAATTATTTTAAAGACCTCCCGCCCTTCTATAAGAAGATACTAGACTTCTTCAACGAATTAAAAACTCTTTACTCTTATGATCAAAAGCAAGAGTTAGTATTGTTTATTGGTGGACGGGATACCCATCTTTCTTAGTGAATGGTTTAAAAAGGGTATTCTATCGATTAATGACCTATTAGATGAAAGTGGCAATTTTTTAACATTCCACGAGTTCCGTGAAAAATATTCCTGTGAATCCAATTTTTTGCAGTATTATCAAGTTGTTAGCGCTATTCCGGAACACTTAAGGTCTCTAGCCAAGTGCTCCGACATCATGAACAAATCATTTTTTACCGGAAATAATAATATCTTTTCCGAATCGACACAAATTAATCTGTAGAAGGCTAAGTCAAAGGACTTCTATAATTTGCTTAACGTCAAGATTCACACCGAAGATCAAACGGGCCCTAAACGTTGGAGCGAAAAACTCTCTTTAAAAAAGGACGTGTGGACTAAGATCTTTAAATCACTAAAAAACATTTGTAAGGAAACTAAACTCAAAGAGTGTCAATTTAAATTAATACATAGAAAGATAGTAACTAAGAAAGAATTATTCAGATTTGGTATTAAGGGGGGACGATGAGTGTCTATACTGCGGAGGTAAAGATTCAATTGAGCACTCTTTTATCGAATGTATGTTTACAAATTGTTTACCCAAAAAGTCTTGAACTGGTTCAACCAAGTGAATGCGTACCAAATTTCTCCTACCACAGAGGAGACCTTGTTTGGTATTACTGCAAGCTCCCACGACATAGCAATAATACGGAAATTCAACTACACTACTTTATTTATGCGCCATTATATTTATTCAAGCAAGTTAAATGGCCTGGCCATCTCCATTCAGGATTTTATCAGTAAGCTACACATTAAATACAATCTTGAAAATTTTTCTTAATTAAATGTTTTAGTGAGAAGTACTCCTCCCTCCTCAAAGTCAATATACAGTATAACGTATTGTAAGTAACTGTATGTACAGCAAGTAATGTAAGTAGAGTATTATATTGTTAGAAGTGTAAGTAGCCCGTTTTGCAAGTAATTGTAGTTTCTGTAAGGAACTGTATTGAGTATTGTATTGGCAGTATAAGTAACCCGTATTGTAAGTAACGTAAGTAAGTATTGTAGAACTGTGTTTTGTAAATTACAATTATTTAAAAAAAGAAAAAGAAAAAAAGAAAAAATAAATAAATAAAAAACAAAAAAAAGAAAAGAAAAAAATTCCTTAGATCACCCGAAAAAGACAAGAACCAGCTGCGGTATTTTAAATATCATCAGCAGATTAGCCAGGATTTCTTATGATAAGGCGGTCGGACCTATTAATATTTTGAGTAACACTTTTACCAGGAAAGATGTTATTCTATTCTTAACATTCTACACGACGAATATTTGAATTTTAAGAAAAGATTAATTTGTTTATTTTTCCATGGGAGGAGAAACGTTTGAGTTATAAGGTAAAGGTAAAGTCTGCGTACGAGCCAAGTGGCCCATAAGGCCGGAGCTTATCCCGGTTTCTGTAGCATGAAGCGACTAGGAGTATTTCTACTCCCCCCTGGATGGGATGCTAGTCCATCGCAGGGTTACCCCCAGCATTAAGTTCGCCGGTACCCATTTATACACCTGGGTGGAGAGAGGCACCGTGAGAGTAAAGTGTCTTGCCCAAGAACACAACACAATGTCCCCGGCCAGGGCGCGAACCCGGACCGCTCGATCCGGAGACGAGCGCACTAACCATGAGGCCACCGCGTCTCCCACACGTTTGAGTTATAAGGATATTTTGAAAAAAAAAGTTATAATGATATTTTGAAAAACTTCATTTTAATTTAGAAGAAATCTAGTAACTTTTCATCAAAAAAGCTTCACTGAGACCTCCGAGGTTTTGGATGTGACCATATAACTCGTTACACAAAATCATAATTAAATTTACTCTGAAAATAAATAATTGTTTTTATTATTAACTGAGAAATAAAAATGCCCAGTGCACTATTTGCTCCTTCAGAACTGCTAGTAGGTACTGACCACTTCACTTATCTGGGCTTTACCAACAAAAGCAACCAATCGCTCGGGAGGGAAATCGCTGGCGTTTTGGCCAGACTGAACAAAAGTATGGGAAAAAAGGCAGCTAACCATGAACGCCATACTCAAGGTGGACACTACACCAGGCGTGTGTCCTCAGTACCCTGCTGTATGGCAGTGAATCATGGATGACTTACGCCACGCATGAGAACCACCTGGAATGCTTTCACCTTAGCTGCCTACGACAAATCCTCGACATCACATGGAAAGACAAAGTACCAAACGCTGTCGTGCTGGTGCAAGCTGGCTCCCTGAGCACGCATATTCTCTGTCAGCGTTGAATATTCAATGAATGGGACGTATGCACCAAATGAAGGACGATTACATACCAAAGGATGTCATGTACGGCGAACTGGCCACAGGACACCGTCCAGCAGGTCGTCCAGCTCCGCGCTCAAAGGACATTTCCAAGCGCGACCTGAAACTCACAGGCATCTACCCAGACAACCGGGAACTGCTTGCAGCGACCGCAGTGGCTGGCGCCTCGCCGTTTGAGAAGGGGTTAAGTGGGAAAAGGAATGGCGCAGCCACTAAACAGGTGGAGGACAGGAAGCAGACACAACAAACTCAGCCCTGCAATCCACCCTCCATCTTTGTCTGAAATGCCTGCAGAAGAGACTGTCATGCAAGGATCGGATTGCTGATCAGACGCTGCTTTCAAGAGGACCTGTCCTAACCGACCAAGGCGCTACCATCATCACACGAGAAAGACGGATACCTACTACCTACTTCTTCCGTCATTACCTTCATTTAGTTTCCGTTCGATAAACATGCGAAACCTTTTTTCTTTTTTATGTATGTTTGCATGCATACATGTATGAATGTATGAATGGATGTTCCACGGATTGATCGGTAAAAGTTCCACGGGTGACTTCAATGAAAGTAGTTCTTTATACAGTAGCTTTCAGTTCCTACTAACTAACGCCAAGAGCAGATTTCAGTCAGAGAGAGGAAGATGATGGAAGACAAGTTAGGCTAAGTTTAAATCAACCACGCATGTGCGACTTACCAGGTGGCATTGCATATAGACGGCTACCTTGGATCGGATCCTCTTCAGTGGCCTTTTCTCCTCTCATCCCAACAGACAAACATTTAAACTGCAGTTCGTCTTTCATGTATACATTCAGTGAATACAAATGGCATTTATGTAAATATATTCCTGACTTGGCTTGCTTCTTTAGGCATCTGCATTGAAAAAAGACAATTCAAATCGATCTCGTTATTTCTAAGCACTACCTACAAGTGCTAATCATGTTAAGCTTGATTCACCTGTCAGGCTCATTATAGTTCGCCCATCGCCGTAGCTGCACTAGCATTATTTCGTCTTTCATGGAATTGGAAGCAGCAGTTTGTTTAAATGACAACTCTCTTTCTTCGAATTCTTTAAACCACAGCTCGCATTCATCTCCACAAGACAAGGAGAAAATATAGTTCCCACTCTCTGGTACCTAAAAGTTGAAATGCATTTGAATTTAGCATGTTATTGTTATTATAATTACTAATAATAACACCTTATTTTACGAGGGTAACATTGATTAGTGATGATTCAGTAGTTTACATAATGGCCCTCCCTAAGCTAATCTAAAACCAGAGAAAGGTCAATATTTCGGAAAAAGGTTGAAAAGTTAATTGTACAAAGAAGTAGCTGAATCTTACTCGTACCTTGTTTGCCCGCTACTCGAGCTGCGAAAACAGAACCCTGAGCGAGAATTGTCCTCGACGAATGCAAAGATATTTTACAAGTATGAAAAAATCTGAGAAATTTCAAAATCGTTTGTGTAATAAAACACACGGCAAAATAAAAAGTTGCCTTCTTTGTAGTATCAAGAGGCTGTCCGCACAAAGATAAATCTCTGGCCATCACCGATTTTCCAATTTTTTTCAGTATGAATGTGAGCGCAATTAAGGATTCACTAAAAGTGATATTTTAAAATTCTCTCAAAATTGTAGGAGCGTTAAGGTAAGTGTAATTTGGAAAAATTTTCAAATATCACGAGAATATAAAATTGCTCGAGCTTTCATAAGATCATTCATTTATTATTTGACTGAGAACGCGCGTACGTACGTTAATTTGCGCTGCTGTTTCAGTATACAGATGTCATATTTACTTGTGTCGATTCGTTTTTACTTCCTGGACAATTTTCAAGGCAACCTGAAAACTACATAATTTGCCTTGGAAGACTCTGCAATTTAATTAGCTGTAACTGTCGCACGCTACCCAAACTTGATTCATAACTTCAACAAGCTGAATATTGTAAATGTACAAGTTTCACTTTGAAGGTTAAAGGAGGCTAACAACAGTTTCCAGCTCTTGGCACTTGCCAGCTCCTACCACTCTTGCATTCCGGAGTTTGGTAGGAGGTATTTTAGAGAATTCATTACGCAGTCAAAATTTGATAAGATACAATTGCTAAACTTATAAAGCATCGAAGAAAGATTAAATCTGTCAATCTAAAACATTCAGCTTTTTCGTTGGAATGAGAAATAGGTGCAGAGAAAACCTATACCCCCTTATGGACCCCTCAATTTTTTCTGTGAACGTAAAAAGTTGTCGTTGAATAACCTCGTCACTCGTACTTCGTCACTTCGTACTGTTTGCAAACTTTCTGTTAAGTCTTTTACTTCTGTGATGACCGATTCCCGCCAACGAATTCCCTACACTTGTACGTCAGATTACTATCAAATTGATTGATGTACTTTCCGCCTTTCACCGATAACCTTTTTCCTTTCCTTCTTAAAAAGTTTATAGCGCGAATTCGCTTTGCTCTGCGGATTTTGTGTCTGGCGCCGAGTCTGTGTTTCCATTATTTCAGTCGCTGTGATTGATTTGTCCCGTCATCTCATGAACTTGAAAACGGGCAACTTGATTACGAAAATACAATAATTTTCCTCTCTTTGACAAACGTTTTCCATAGTCATTTCATAAAAACAATAAACCACTCTTTCTGTGGGTTTACCGGCGCAATGAATCACGCGGGATGTTGGGAGAACACTCTCTAAGCTCATTGCATGTAAGTCGGCCATTTTCCAGTCACTTTTAGCCTCTTTCTCAAACCGAGTCTTGGTGCCCTTCCTTTTATGTGAAAATGAGATTTCATTCACATGCAAATTAACCTCATTTTCATATGAATGGTTGTGCACCAGGCCTCGTTTTGATAGAGAGGTTCAGGTCAAATCGGAAATGGGTTATTGAATGAGCCTCTTAAGTCCTGACCCAAGGCAAATCAGGTAGTTTTCAGGTCACCCTGAAAACACCTGTTTCGCCAAAAATGAAAAAAAAAAAATCGAATTGATCCAAATAAATGTGATATTTGAACATGGGCTAGATTGGTTGACTTTCACTGAAAAAATAAACTAGGGAAATCGGTGAAGGTCCCAAATCTGCCTTTTCCGTTGTTACGTGGACAGCCTGTTAACGAGACACCGATCGACTGGCTGGCGTCAGTGGGATTTGTATGGACACGTCAAAAGAGCATTAACTGTACCTGTAAGTAGGAAGTCAAACTTTCACCATAGTTTTCGCTGACCTCAAAAGTGGCAGACATGTTAAACGTTGTACTGTATCCATCTGGTGGTTGCTCAAAGATTGGATTTTCGCGAAGAGTGGCAAAGCCCTCGGTGTTTACGTACCTATACCATAATTTCCTACGTACTCCATGTGTTTCAACCACAGAATCTACCAGAGACAGATTGTCAGTAAAATGAATACACTGAATTAATATATTGTTCTGTCCCGTGGTTACTGGATAACCTTGCTCAGTACCATCCATAAGTTAAGTAAGCGGGAAGAGTAACCGACACACTTTCTGGGTTGTCTGAGCTGGGACCCCAAAGTCAAATACAGACTGATTGCCATGAAAGGGAAAGGAAAAAGTTGTCACAGTATGTGTTAATTTAGAGGTATGTGCCATATCAGATGATCGGAACGAATGATTCATCTATAAATCTGGTTATGAAACAGATCAAGGCTCTTGTATCCAAGTGTTGGAAGCACGCGGGTGAGAAATATAAAGGTTGAATCATTTTGTTCAATGCCACAACTTTTCGACGGTTGAAGTTTCGTCAACTGCTTGCGCTTTGAAACTATGAGCTGGTCTCGGACCAGGATTTCAGGAAGTGCTGCGATAAGACTGTCACATTTAAAGTAGAGTGCACCTGTTTACTTGAAATGATTGTGTTCGAATATTTGCGCCAAACATGATGGCTGCAATTGTAATCGAATGTTTACTCAAACTTCATGTTTCAACATTTCTTTTTCTTGAAGTCGGATTCGGCTGTGGGTCTTCCACAGAAATTAAACTGCCGATATGGAACGAACAATATGTGCTACAGTTGTCACCTTTTAAAAAACTTATAGGCGGAAGGAAAACACTTTTCAGCTATGAGGGGTGGCGAATGGTAATCCGAGACTTGCCGAGACGCCGAGACCGTTGTTTAAAAATTCGAGACCGAGACTTAAACGATTTCGGAAAATCCGAGCCCGAGACTCAGTGCAGAGAAAACCGAGCCCGAGACCTTAATTATGCAAAACTCCGAGCCCAAGACGTGAGATTCGTGCGCTCTTGGTCGCTTGAAACTGGATCTCAGTTAGGGAAGTAGTCAACCTAATATACAATCAATAACTTGTAGTTTATTTGAACTACCAAAACAGCAGTCACAGATAAACGCTAACTATCTAGTTATACATTAACATTTCGACCTTTTTACGGCCTATCACGACCCGACTTTGAACTACTTTCGAGGTCACGCGCTGTCATCAACTTCCGGTCAGCTACAGATTCAAAAATTTCATAGCTTCTCATCGGCGATCATCCGTTAGTCTCTCGAGCTTACTACGCGATCTAGCTTCAGCTGCTAAATATTGTTTGACCTTCCGTACTGGTTGATATAACACGTTATGGACGAGGAGAGGGTGGAGGACAAGAAACGGCGAAAACGCAAATGTAAGTAAATTGTTAACTTTGTAAATATTCAAACATGATTATTCATGAAGACGCCCGGGCTTATTATTCTCGTGTCTCCAGAAAAAAAGATGTATCTTGACTAGCCCTTGCTATTCGTAAGCATCGATTAAGGAGGTCTACATATGCACTTGCTTGTGTGTTTGTAAGGCTTTTACTCTAAAACTGTATGAGCTTGTATTTTAACCGCGCAATGAAAGACTAATGAAGCATCATAGTGACCGGCTGTCATAGCGTGAACAAATTCGCCGGCAAATTATTTTCTTGCACAGGCCACCAGTGTGAGTAACCTAGCAAAACGATAATTTCGACCGCGAAATGGATAAAAACCTAGGTTCAATACTGGAACAAGTTTGACTACTGTTCGTAAGCTTTTGTAGACGAGCAGGCAGCACCACTGAAAATAAGCAGATGGCTGCGAAAAAACTGCATCGTTAGTTCAACCGACAGGTCTATGTGCTGAGGGAAGCTCGCTGTATGTAAAATGTGGTATAAAAGTAAAGTCTTCACGTGTCAAGTGGCTTAACATGCAAGGACGAGGAGTTCAACGCATGTTAACCCCTACTGAGCATTTTGTAAAGTTCCCTGACAGTTGGCAGGTACCCATTTATACTCCTGGGTAGACAGAGGCACTGTGAAAGGGGCGATCTGCACCGTTTACAAGGTTCTTTATAATTGGCTAAACGAAACGAAAAAAAATAGCAACAGGTTAACAACACAAACAATACCCCTTAACAAGAACGAATCAAAATAGAGGTTCTAAAGAGGCGCAGGTCAACTGCTGTGAAAGTAAAGTGTTTAGCTTGCTCTAGAGGGCGACACGGCGCACGACTCACGACTCACGAATGTGAAGTAACTTACCACAAAGGACGAGGAGAACAAAACGTTGGATTACCAAACACATGGTAAGAACACTACATAATGTAAGTAAAGCAAATTAAAATAAGCATGCAGTTAGTCGTTTTCTTTAAGACGTCTTATTTAGAGGTTATATCTACATTTGTATTTTCTACGACTTCCAGAAGTTCTCCAGTTGACATAGCGCTCCTTTATTGCAAAGATTGTTACAGTAAATTATTATATGGCTGTGTCTCACAAGGACTGGGAACTACCGAATTCACGAATTTGATTAGCTGAAATCTATATTGACCGCGGTCTAGATTTTCCCATCTAGATCGGCATCTGGACCGGTTTCATTTTGCGTTGAAAAAGTAGCAAAGTCAAATACAAAAATGTTCACCGTTTTCTTTTATTTTCTTCTCAATCATTTATGGAAGTGCCAAAAAGCCTGATGACAAAAAAAAAAGTAAAGAAGACGAGCAAATTTCGGCAGGTTTAAGTTAGTTAAGCTCATCTCCGTTTGCAAGCAAAATGTCAGCAAACCAGTTACATTAAACGAATTTAAGTTTTCTTCTTTGCCATATAATAAACATCTTATTAACCGAGCTAAGTCGGTCTGTATGGGAGTATCTTGACCTCGGTCTGTACTCACGACCTCGGTCAAGATTCTCCCATACAGACCTCCTGCTCGGTTAATAAGAGCTAAATGTTGTGTTTGTTTTGCGAAACGGTATTCTACAATAGGTTAGATTACACCATCTTAGGAACGCCGGTATATTCCAGACTACAATCACACGTCCTTAGGCTAACCACTTATAAAATCTAAATCGAGTTACTTGAATTCTTTGACTTAACCGGCTAAAAATACAGTCCACCGACCATGTTTTCGAGCGATTTCAGCATCAAAGCGTGCGCATGGTTATTGTCAGCGGAAACCTGATCAAATGAGCATGCGCGCTGGCTGAGTGAATAGGCTCATTTAACAAGAGAACGGGAACGTCACTTGACGACGACGCGCGCAGAACAAACACCCAAAGATGGTCAAATTAGAACAGAATCAAGGTTATTCCGCGCGCCCTGCAGTCATCATCTGACCATATTTGGGTATTTGTACTGCGCGCGCCGTCCTCAAGTGACGTTCCCGTTCTCTTGCTAAATCAGCCTAATATAATAAGAGAAGTAAAAGTTCCGTATTTGCCGCCGTTTGCGTAAACGCCATACTTAATCTCAGCAACACTGACTCTGCTCGCTCAACGCGATACCTCCCCGGAGAACCTCTGCTAAAAAAGCAAATCCGAGACTGCGAGACCTTGCGAAAAAAATTCGAGACTCCGAGACCGAAAGAAACACATGAAAAACGAGACTTCGTGACTCGTCAGAAAAGCTTCCGAGATTTCGAGATCGGATCAAAAATTTCCGAGATCCACGATTTTCTGGGTACCATTCGCCACCCCTGCTATGGACACGTGCTTTGTGTTCGATGTTGACCGAAATAGTGATTTACAAAACATTACAAGTACCAAAAGCAGTGTTGATATGAAGATGCGATCGAGCCAGCATTTGACTCAGCAAAAAAGTGCTAACTCAAACGGAATATAAAAGCATTCAAACGTTGTTGCAGTCAACACGTTTTTGAAACAGTATTTTAAATTCAGCGGCACATTCCTGTTTTAGTGTGTTGTGTACTAACTTACCAAAACCAGAAACTGCGACACTACTGGCTGAAGGAGTCCATGACTGGCTTAAAAACTCCAGTATAACACTTTTGCCTCTTCTTGGGGGTGTACACTGGAGGATCAGTGTAGATAGATCGTAAGAGGTCCTGCTTTCCTCACACTCAGAGTAAGACATGTCCCCATCAACAACTAACAATGTTACCGATTCTGCAAGCTGGCCACAACAGTTGACAAAAAAATCCACTACGACCGTGAAAACAGAGATCCTCTTGACTAGACTTATAATCCATCTTGGAGAGGTGATCTATTAAAAGAATATCATTCCTTTAGTAAGAAAATGTTCTTAAAAGATTCGAAATAGACATATACCGTTACTTTCATTTCGAAATTTTCGAAAAGTGAACTTCCGATCGATGAAATGAGCATCCCAAAACTAAAATGCTGACACAATTTCGCTTTTTTTTTTCTTTTCTATTAAACATCGAGCATCATATCCGGTAAAACAATGAGAGAACGAATGCTACTTTTTCCCATTTTCCACAACCAACAATATTTAGCACTCGTTTAAAAGATCTATTCATGACTGTTTCAAAAGTGAAAAATTTACTCGCTTGAATGGCTAAAGAACGCTTTAAATATTGACACTAATGCGCCACATTGTATACTGCAGTTAGTTTTAATGTCGTAGATTTCAAATTGTTGGACAAAGTTACAATAAATTTCTTATTTGCTAATGTTAGAGTGATCATGCCCTGAAAGTGCTGAAAACTCGTCCTGAAGTCCTTTCCCAAAATTGTACGTTCGAAACAAAAGCCAGGATTTTCTCCAAGACAAAAACTTACGTCCTTTTGGAACACTGATGAAAACCTCGTTTCTTGTCCTTGAAATTGGCCATAGCTCCAAGTTCCATACTTGAACATATTCACTGTTGATAATCAAAATGTTTAAAATGTTATATTCATCGTGTTTCCAACAAGAATTGATTTTCCAGCTATTGCCCCTGAGCAGGCATTATTGAAGTCCGCGCGTATAATAGTTAGAGTTCACAAAGTTTTCAAGACTGTTGAACTTACCTTCAAAACTTTCACATATAAATCCGTTCATATGGTTACAATCAACGTTCAAAAGCTTCATGTCATCCGTACTCAGCGCGCCGCACAAATTATCGTCACTATTCAGGGGGTAGCCTCCCTTCCACTGCTCTTCATCAACATGTTTTCCATCATTCCACATCCAGATGTCAGGTCGCCACTTAACACTCGTTCGACGAAATCCCACGAAAAAGTCAGTCTCTGAGTTCGTCATGCTAATAAGCAGCTTAATCAAGTCATTGGTGAATGATGTAGATTTATCTAACAAGGCCAGATCCCCTCCTTGTTGTCGACAAGATGCACGAGCTCCGTCCCAGGTTCTTCGCGTGCTGACAAAGAAACGAAGACAGGAAGACCCGACGGCTTTCCAGCCTGGATAACAACTTTCTTTGCTCTCTAGAGGAAATATTACACAGAGAATTCGGCTTGAAAATAACTTCAAACGGGAAACTTGACGAATACAAGACAAGTTATCAGCTGGTATGTGATTTCTAGGACCCAGGATTAAGCTTGAAAGATATTGAACCTGTCGCGATCGCATGCCGTGTTCTCACCAAGGATTCTCTCCTTACTTCGCACGTAACAAATGTCGCAATGTCATGCCTT
>NC_138153.1:23288064-23343064 GCF_964199315.1 Orbicella franksi
CATGGTTATAATGGCTAGCGGTGTTGCTCGTGGGCGCGTACGCGCGACGGCGTCGGCGACGGAGTCGCGCAACATGGCAGCCATACTCCAAAAACAGGTTGACAGAAACATGTAGGCTTGGTTTACCGTGTACTTTTTTAATATTGGTCATCCATGTTATGATCAATTGACACCTGTCAAAACAAGGTATCCGCCAACCAGCATCACGTGACCATATCGCGGGATCAAGTTTACAGCTCATCGAGGTTACGTATTTACGTAAGCTGTCACGTAAGTTGACCGCTGATCAAGTGCTAATTTTCGATTGGATCGCGGGCTCATGTCAGGTCAACTTGTTGAAAGTAGGGCAGGATTGTTCGGAAGCCGGTTAACGCTAACCCAGGATTAAAAGTTAACCGAATTATAACTTTTTCATCTATGCAAATGTTTTTTGCTGGTTTGTTTTGTGTACATGGTGATTATTAAAACTCAAAACAGAAGGCCAAACAATACACAGAAAACCTCACCGCAAAGTTACAAAACTCAAATAAAAATTCTACCTTTTCCTGGGTTAGCTTAATCGGGCTCTGAACAACCCGGCCCAGGAGCTACGCTTTTAGGCTGGCCTAAATCTATATATTATAATAAAGAAACAAAAAAAACCCTGTACATAAAGTCATCAATACGTCTGTCCTCCAATAGATGATAACTATGAACCAGTCAAAATGCGAAGGTGAATGGACTTTTTTTATTGTGATCATCACATTTCGTCACTCGTTGGTATTCAGTCACTTCGGAAATCGTTTTTAAAAATCGTAATCATCTCTTATGGGAATCCCTTTCTGTTGACTTTCGAAATAAGGAATGTAATGTGGTTCCCCTTCAAACAACGGCAATGTTGTTGAGACCAATTTGCTTGTCAAGCTACTGTGAAATTCGAGCTTAAATAAAGTTTATGTATGTGTATGTATATGAGTAATAACGAAGAGGCAAGATTTGCTGTTACTCCGAGTTTCGTGCTTACGCACTCATCAGACAGTATTTAATGATAAGCATTCCTATCAACTAGATATATATACACGGTATTAAACAATAGGCTAATTGCTGGACTAGTTGCATCACAATAAGTGATAGTTATACTGGAAAACAATAGGTGTGAAGACAGAAATTACGGGGACGAGTATAAACTGCGTGGGTGCAGTACAATATAAAGAAAGTGTCAAGCGTTCTTCAAGTAGAATTTGTTCTCGTGCCGGCATTTAGAAATAAGTTCTGATCTTTTGTTTAGTAGATTGTCGTTGCTATGTTTGATAATCATTAGTTTTTCTGTGAGGCAGAGGTCGCATCGTTTGGAAATGTTGTTGTAGGGTCTTGCACGGCTAATAATTGACCATTTGATGTTGAAGTCTTGTTTTTTGTCGTGTAGTTGCCAGATGTATTTAGAAAGCTCGGTGCTGTTGATGTGTTTTCTGTGCTTAAATGTGGATTTGTGCTGCGAGAATCTCTGTTTGAATGTTCCTTCTGTCAGTCCAATGTAGTTCTTGGTTGTGTTGTTAGTTGTAACTTGTGCGTTGTAGATTACACTGGAAGTCAGGCATTTGTTGTCTAGCGGGCATTGGTCTTTTTTGCGGCAGTTGCATTGCTCTCCGGTGATTGCGTTGGCGTTGTTGTCGGCGTTTGTTATTTTCATGTTGTGTTTGTTGATTACTGTTTTCATGTTGTCCATGCAACTGTAGCTGACTTTGACGTTGTTTTTGTTGAAGAGGCTGTGGTATTTATGTTGGTTCGGAAAGTGCTTAGATATGAGCTTCAGGAATGTTCTACCGATGTTTGTCTCTACGTTTTTACTAAATGGAGGGTTGTACCATATAATGTTTCTTTGTCTGTTGCGTCGGGGGCGTGTTGGTTGATTGTCTTCGTTGTAAATTAGTGTTTCAGAGTATCCGCTGGCTTTCAAAGCAGTTTCGTAGATTGGTTTGGCCTTGTTGAATTCGTGTTCGTTGCATGAGTTGGCGGAAATACGGCGATTGATGGATGCTGGAAGTTGCTTTATTATGTTAGGTGGGTGGTTAGACTTTGTGTTGATGTACTGCGGCTCGTCGTTAGGCTTTCTGTAGGGGCAGTAGGTACCTTTTGTAAGATCGAAGGTGACGTCCAGGTAGTTAACAATTTTCACAAAAGGTACCTACTGCCCCTACAGAAAGCCTAACGACGAGCCGCAGTACATCAACACAAAGTCTAACCACCCACCTAACATAATAAAGCAACTTCCAGCATCCATCAATCGCCGTATTTCCGCCAACTCATGCAACGAACACGAATTCAACAAGGCCAAACCAATCTACGAAACTGCTTTGAAAGCCAGCGGATACTCTGAAACACTAATTTACAACGAAGACAATCAACCAACACGCCCCCGACGCAACAGACAAAGAAACATTATATGGTACAACCCTCCATTTAGTAAAAACGTAAAGACAAACATCGGTAGAACATTCCTGAAGCTCATATCTAAGCACTTTCCGAACCAACATAAATACCACAGCCTCTTCAACAAAAACAACGTCAAAGTCAGCTACAGTTGCATGGACAACATGAAAACAGTAATCAACAAACACAACATGAAAATAACAAACGCCGACAACAACGCCAACGCAATCACCGGAGAGCAATGCAACTGCCGCAAAAAAGACCAATGCCCGCTAGACAACAAATGCCTGACTTCCAGTGTAATCTACAACGCACAAGTTACAACTAACAACACAACCAAGAACTACATTGGACTGACAGAAGGAACATTCAAACAGAGATTCTCGCAGCACAAATCCACATTTAAGCACAGAAAACACATCAACAGCACCGAGCTTTCTAAATACATCTGGCAACTACACGACAAAAAACAAGACTTCAACATCAAATGGTCAATTATTAGCCGTGCAAGACCCTACAACAACATTTCCAAACGATGCGACCTCTGCCTCACAGAAAAACTAATGATTATCAAACATAGCAACGACAATCTACTAAACAAAAGATCAGAACTTATTTCTAAATGCCGGCACGAGAACAAATTCTACTTGAAGAACGCTTGACACTTTCTTTATATTGTACTGCACCCACGCAGTTTATACTCGTCCCCGTAATTTCTGTCTTCACACCTATTGTTTTCCAGTATAACTATCACTTATTGTGATGCAACTAGTCCAGCAATTAGCCTATTGTTTAATACCGTGTATATATATCTAGTTGATAGGAATGCTTATCATTAAATACTGTCTGATGAGTGCGTAAGCACGAAACTCGGAGTAACAGCAAATCTTGCCTCTTCGTTATTACTCATATACTCAGCTCTACACTATATGTGTATTGAGCACTATTTTAATGGGATCTACTACTTCCTCATATGGTTGTATGTGTATGTATGTATGTATGTATGTATGTATGTATGTACCAATATAGCTCAGTCATTTGGCTTCAACGCAAAAAAATAACAATCACAAACCCTGTGTACAAGATCCACTGGTGAAGCGAAACTCGTCCAATGCTGCATCGCCGAAGTATGAACTTCCTTTTATTCCTTCTACAATTACCTGAAAAAAATATGAATGTAAAGCGCCGTTTACCGTTTAAAAATATCTGCATTGGTTCCGGAGATATTTACGTTTGAAAACTGTGAAAAGTGTATGCATGAGAGGACTGATGACGTCATACACTCAACCCAATATTACATCAAGTAGATAATACAGCCAACTCGTTCATTTTGCAGCAGAGACCACTGAAACTTGGTAGGCTTATAGTTCTACAGACAACACACCTACGGCTATAAAAAAAAATTCTGTTCCCATGGCAACTCACTCTTTTCCAGTCCCCTCCAACCTGATTTCAATATTTTAGTGATTTTCAGCTCGAAAAAACATTTTAAAACAAGTCCACGAACTCGACGGGACATATTTTTATGCTTGCTGGATCATATAAACTCTTGTTATTAGGCCATCGTAGCTTGATTAAGAATATAGCACAAACAACGAGGATAAACATTGTATTTCAACGCATTGTAACACAGGACTTGACGTTTCGTATGCTAGTCAACATGCCTTTTTAAAAGTGGCCATTACAAATTAAGAATCATACAGATGAGGCACCATTGGCAAACAAAATAAAATGGAACGCCAAAGGTGGCTTATGGAATTATCACTTGGCTAATTTGCATATTTTAAAACCTTGAATATCCCTAGAACGAATAGAGATATTTGAAAATAGTAAACAGCGTTTTCCTTCTCGCACAGACTACTTGTCTATGTTTTAAAATGGCTTGGGAAGAAAAGATTGGAATTGCGTCATAGTAGCACTTTAAAGCAAGGAGTTTTCGGAGTCGTGTGTAAAATATCGAGGGCAAGAGTACAAAGGAAAAGTACAATTAATAATTATTAGTTTACCTAAATGGTACAAAATGCTGCCGAAGGGAAGAAGGATGTAAGAAGTTTCAATGCAGAGCAGGGATGTTCCTATATAGAACCCAGGATCGTCGGTAACTTCTCGTATTACAGCACTCAGCTGCACTAAGCTTCATTACATTTTCAGAGCTCTCTTACGGACAACGAAACTCGCGCTCTTATATTAGCACACCTGGATTTTCCAGACACTTCCCAAAGGAATTAAATAGCATTATTGCAAGGTTTCTAAATTAGAATATTACATAAGAAATAGAACATTCCAGAAGGTTTCAGGTCACGGAATGACTTGCAGTTCGAGATTGTTAAAGTCAAGTGAGATTTTAATAAAAACAAGTCGTAATTTTTGTGAAAGATTGGAAGGCAGTATATTCTTCCCCTGTGCGATTTAAAAGTTGGGTAGATAAAAAAAATATAAACGGTACTTAAGATAATTTGCGAAGCTACGAAAATCTGTGATTTTTTTAAAATAATATTAACCCCAACAGATCGCAAATAACACCTGATCAGAGGGAACTCTGCTAAAACTATAAAACAGATGCGATTTACGCAGATAAAAATCATCAATAGCATAATACAACGATGAATCTTTTTCATGAGTGATCGATCGAAGAGAGCTCATGGAAAACAGCGCATCTCAATTCTTCCGTTCGCACACAACCACAATTCCTAGCGTTTTGCAAGAAAAGTGGTTGAATGCCCCTATATTGTAATTTTTTACCGATTAGAACTGCTGCCTCGTTCGTTCGCTTCATGTTCACTCACTGCAGCAGCAATTAATCTAGGGACCTCCAGATTTACAACTTTAAGAGTAAATGTCAGCAAGGATCAAAGAAATCGCGGACACAGCTCAAAATTCAATTCCGCCCATACTTTGTCCGTTCGTAGGCCTTAGTCCCATACATATGACAAGGATTTTCCTTTGTTAAAATTCCTGCTTGTCTGGGAGAAATCAACTTGAAACGGTTTACGGTATTTTCTAGAACAAAACCTTCAAAATTGTCATAATTAGTGCCGTTACGGAGTCAGCTCATCACAAGCTTTCAATCAATTGAATGGCAGCAAAACCAGCTCATAACGTTTCCTTACAAATAAAATATGATTTTTTTTTTCAAGTGCACCCCACAGCTGCTCTGAAATGGTTCGTTGGTACTTCAAACAATTGTGCCAAAAATGCCCGCGGTACGCAATGAATCCGACCAGGAAATTTCCTGAGACATGTTAAAGGATGGCTTCAACTTTCTGTCACTTGATTTCCTTACGATCTTTTGTATTTGTACAACAAGAGATTCCTGAAATAAGCCAATTTTCAATATCCGCCATTATGAAATATGCAAATGAGGTATGACACTTCAAATAGTGCCGCCCTCGCACACATGTTCGCAGTCAAAAGTTTGTTATGTGAAATTTCTCTGTATTGTTAAGCGAAGCAAAATCAGCGGAATAAGTTCAATATGCATCAGAGCAAAATGTAGAGTTACATCGAACAGAAACACGTCGAGAAACGTTCACAAAATCTGCTGTAACTCGACCTCGACCTGCTGTAACTTGACCTCGTGTTGACATGTTGAGCCCGTCATGACATCTTTTGTTTGTTTCCCGCTAAGTAGTGTTTTCTCCTTTTCACAAGCGACCCGTTTGGGGAGTTGTTTTAGTATAAATCTACTAGTCGTTCAAAACTTTATCTAAATCCTCTTCACAGACACTTCGAAAACGCCAAGTAGCGGCCGTCATTTTGTTAACAAGGGCAGACTGCTACGCTACTTACTATCTATCACAGAATAGATAGTGAGTAGCGTAGCCAATCAGAGAACGGCATTCGTGATAGAACGCTAGTAGATTTATACTAAATATATATATATATATATATATATATCAATACGATTACAGTTTCATGATATTTCTTTGAGACATGCATCTATTAGCATGTACATATCACACATGCTATTTTTAGAACCGCTGCGCACCGCAAATGATCAACACTCTTAGCAGCCCTCTAGCCGCAGCCCGACTTACGATCTTGGATCGTCTTGTTTTCATTAAAACTCGCGTTTTGAAGGTGAAAATCAATTAAGAGAACTCGAGCAAATCTCGAGGTATTTTCGGTCTCGCTTCGTGAGCTTGCTCGGAAAGCTCCCGAAAAGTCACGGACTATCTTACATAGGTATCATAGAGGTTACTGGCAACGGCCTTTTAACTGAGTCTGGCACTTAACTTCACCGCGGAACTTTTTCGAGCAGGCATTTACGAAATTTTACAACAAAAACCAACCCGGTACTCAGCTGTCTTGTCACTCGTCTCGACTTGCGTTTTGATCCAGCGGTCTCCCCAGTGACCAGACTTGAGCCATACGACCCTCTCCGTTCCGTCGGACCTTTGAACATAAACAACAACGCAACTCATGGTTGTACCGTAGAAGTTGTAATAGAATGTCATACATTGCTTTCCTTTCATGGGAGGGCTCCGAAGTCTCGCCTTGTCTCTTGGTAAGCCAGAAGAGGATTCTATATAGATATAATAGCCGTTGCCTGCAATAAAAAAAATAGACATTTGAGGGTGTCGTTTTCAAATATATTCTCTTTATTATAAAACTGTTAAGCTTACTCTGGGGCCTTAAGTAGCCGTAACTAAAGGCGACTTTGGACGATTTGAAGCGACTTAAGGCGACTTAAGCAAAATTGGCCGAAGAAACATTGCGACTTTGGGTGATTTTAGGCGCCTTGAGGCGACTTCATTTCACTCTAGTGATATAACCCTAAACTGTACAACATTCTCTCTATATGCTTTAAAATTATCTACAAAATCTCTTGCAATAAACCAATATTGCACTAATCATTTTTTTTTTTTTGCTTTTGTATTCACATGAGTCACCATAGTCTCAAATAACCAGATTTCAAGCTATTTTAGACTACAAAAAGTACCTAGATACCTAGATAGAATTACTGCAACAGTTATTGTTATAAGAGTAATAAAAACAATAGATATCAACAAGGTAGCCTGAATATTAGAGAAGATGTCACAATAAAAACCAACATCAAACAAAATTTAAAAAAATATATTCATAATGTCAAAAATTTTAAATTTAAGAAAAGAGAAATGATTTAGCTTGATTTAAATAAAACTGTATTAATATATTTTCCATGATTCAAACAACAAGGAATTAATTAATTAAAATTAACCCTTTGAATACCAAACCTTCGCCAAAAAATACCGTTTTTAACCGTTTAGTCACGTTTTTTAGCTGCCATGACGCTAAATAAGCCTAAGTTTTGCTAAGAAAGCTTTTTTTTTACCAAAAGGAGAGATTTTTCGAGGATTAGGTACAAAATTGAGCAAATTTTCAATTCCGGGCATGCGCATAAGCCAATTTTTTTTTTTTTTTTTTTTTTTTTTTGTCATTAACCGTTCTCAATTTTGTTCGTTCAAAGGGTTAATAAAGCCTATTTATATGCATTTATTTTACAATGCTTCCCAAATTATAAGAAATGGTTATCTCGGCGAACTTATCTGCCATATTTTTGGCATCTCCACTCAGTGTCAATGTTGGCACGGAAGTCTAGCAAATGGTATGCCTTCCCAAAGTTGCTCAGTCGTTTTCAGGGACCCAATCGATTTGCTTCTCTCTTGCCTCAGTCAGACCTTAAACATCCCAGTACCATAATAAGTACCGCATGCTAAGATCCTTCGATTCCCAGGAACACTTCCTTGCAAATTTCTCCAACTACTTGTTTGGCTCCAGAAACTTTGATGTCCCACTTAAAGTGAACCAAATCTTTTAGAAAGTTTTTTTATCCCGTTGATCAAATCACCAGGAAATAAGCCTTCCAAGCTTTCCCTAGTTTCCAACTGGCACATTACAAATGTCCAGAAAATAATAAGTCACAACGAAATATTGATATATCGATACCAGGCACACTGGTCTCCGCCATTTTGATTCTCCTGGACACCCTTGCGCTGCTAACTGGTTTCCATGCGTCAAAATGAGGAGACATCTCGCGGGTTTAGGTCCCTTTCGGCCTGTGCCACCAAAAAATCGAGCTCTCCCGACAAGCGTTCCCGATTGTACATTTATTTCAAATAAACCAATTCAACTTGCAGAGAGAATTAGTTTAGCGATCTGTTTTCGTTTTGCCCAGATAAATTAGTTATTTGTCTGTATTGGTCTGTAAATGCACGTCGGAGTAACTTGCGAGCGGCCTCGCGTGCACTTTAGTCACGGGACCAAACGAAGTCAGGTGATCAAAATATTGGACTGACGGCCACTTATGTTTGCTGAGAGTTGATCACAAAGAATTTTCTATACCTGCGACAGTAACAGTAGCACAGTCCACGTAAAGTGTATAAGATGATGTGATTACCTGGCTTCATCAAACTGACGAAGATGAAATGTACGAAAAGAATTTAACGGTCAAAATAGATAAACATTTATGCTGCAAGTTGGTTCGTCCAGTTACGAAGTTCTGGAAGTTCAAACGGCTACAGTTGGTCGAATGTAAAAGTAAAATACAAATAATGATTTATGCGGGAGAAATAACCCACTTTTGTCACTCTTTTACACTGGGTAAGTAAAGTATCTAGAGTGTAGCCTCAGTTCGGTTCAATTGACTTTGGACGGCCACATTTTTACTGCTCGGTGTAAAAGTGACCAGAAAGAATTTAACCTTACTCTAGAATGTCTTTCTTCTTTTTGTCTTTTTATCTTGATGATCCGGAACACCTCTCACTGTTTTTGCGTATGTAGGTTCTCGAAAGATTTGATTCAGCAATACCTCACAAAAAGTAATAAATGAGATAATTGAAGTATAGTCATTTGTTATCTTTTTTCATATTTAATATATTTCCTGGTGATAACAAAAAGTGCCATCTTTCTATTAACTCTTTTAGAATGAAATACAAGAAAATAATTAAAACTTAATAAAAATAAGAAGCTGTCTGTGAGAGAGCATACATCAGATTGTCGTTCCTATTTAAGTTTTGTCGACATGTTCATGGCGTAGACAAGTGCAGGACTATTATAATATGGGGTTTTTCATGTATAAGGAATCCATGACTTTGACAGTACGTAACTGCCGGATCCTCAGCTTCTTAAGAGGAGTTTTAGATGGTTCCAATGCATTGGGAACGAGTGTAAAAAATATCAAAAGCACACTTATGAATTGCACACCTCAGATCGATTAATAATCTAACGAAGTTACCTCTGCTGCACCCCCTTCCCCTAACCAGTACCCATTTATACATCTGAGCAAGGAGAGGCACTGTGAGAGAACGAACTCGATGCAATGATCCCAATAGGGGGGGTCCATTGTACCAACCATTGGACCACCGTGCCTTCTCCTTAGGGTTGGAGTGGAGTTTACCTTAACATGAAGTTTATTAAGTCTGATATCCTTATACAGGGGCAATTTGAGTGGGTGGAAACCTTTACAACATTGCATAACCGATAGCAAATTCAGGCGACTTAAGGCCCCAGAGTAGGCCTACTGTTTATCGTACTTTTAGGTTTTGTCATATTTTCAATCTGTTGACAGCATGCGCTTTTACCAACTTTTTTGGCTGACAAATTTTGTCAAAAAAACGTTCTAACGTTTTATAAAAAAAGGAGGCATATTCCTTGTTTCATGTGTAATGGGAGAATTAGACATTTTTTTCAAGGAAGGGACGTCATATTAAAATATAGTATAGTTAAAAGTTAAGTTGTTGGAACAACACTCGAAAGTTTGTCATTTCCAATCTTTTCGAGTGTTCTCCCAACATTCCGCGTGAGTTTATTGCGTCGGTAAACCTGTAGAAAGAGCAGCTCATAATTGCTTCTGTCAGTTGCCAGTCGAAAGCTGGATCATTGGATGATGCAATTCAAGAGTTTTCGTTGGCTTGGCCATCTTGGGTAATTATGTGCAATATTATTATACAATGCTCTGCAAATATGGTAAGCGTACGCGTAATTTTTCGGGGCGTTTTTATTTTATTTCATTTTATTTTAGTTTTCTTTGTAATATAGATAGGACCCTGCGCGCGCTCTGGTTGGTCAAAAACCTATGAATACGTAATAAGTATAAAACATAGAGAAATCTATATCATAAAGCAAATGAAGAAGCCTTAGCCGTGTATTACACTGTGATAAAACCCTGCGGACATTTGAGAACACACACTTAGGCTTCTTTATTTGTTAAATATTTCAGGGGCGTTTTAATAAAACAAGTATTCCACTCGCGCCTGTTGGATATGAGATGATTATAGCTAACTCGGCGCCTCGCACCTCGTTGGCTATCTATCATCTCATATCGAACGCGAACTCGTGGAATAATTGTTAAATATATCATATATACTCAATCTCAGTAATGAGCTCCCAATCCATCTAAATTTATAACAGAAAGATCATCCACCTGAAACATCCCGAGACGGTCCGGTAAACCTTGTGGGGGAGGACCCTTTATACCTCCTCCAGTCCATTACGTCCGTTTTCTTCTCGTTAATCCATCCACACAAGTCATTCTCAAATGTGCAGTTTCCTGTGAAAGTAGAACACGAATCAGATACTTGTCAGTCTCGTGATTATAAGCAATGCGGCAAAGAAATATTTGAGCAATAAGGTTATAAGCAATTATAAGCGATGCGATAAACAAAGCTATATTAAGCCCGTAGTTCTTTCTTGCGCCTCCGCGTTTTCTGTCGTATTCTTGAATACAGCAACTTCCAAATAACGTCATCAGATCAAAGTCTCGACCTAAAGCATCAAAACCGACAGGTAATATGGGTAGAAGTGAAGCTTCTGCTCGGGCTCAATACCTATAAGATACCACAACATGGGAAATGTGGTTTGGTAGTTTTTCTTTTTCCTCGGACATGCAGAGACAAAGTACTCTTACCCACTCGACCTCACAGGGAAAAAAACACAGGAACACGCTTCTTGCAAATATACTGCTAACTTGTAGTTTTCCTAGGCCGGTAATGCATGTTTCATATGCAAAGTTACGATATACAGGTACCCAGACCATCATGTGTTCTTGTCACATTAAACGATGTTCAGATAACGTTAACTGAAATAGCTGTAAACTAAAGTTTGCACCAAGTTCAGTTGTAAATTCAAGCAAAACTATCACTTGACAAGATCTATTGACTAATTTGTCTCTCAATTTTTAGTTAATTGATTATGTCATCCTCTCTAAATAAAGTTGATTGATTGATTGATTGATTGATTATTGTTTTCAATATATGGCTCCGATGTTTATATTAGAAACACCCTCAAGCGATCCTTTTATTTTGCCCTCTCCAGCGGTATTCGCTTTTCTCAAGATCTTACGCTGTTGTAACTAATTTTTCCTCGTTCGAATTTCGACTTTGCTTTTCCAAATCGGAAAAACCCCTAGGAAGAAATTGTTAAAGTGACCTTATGTTCGTTTGATGTAAAGATTACATTACCCTCAGGACTAGCACTTCCAGTAATTGCTATTTTCAGCCACCAACACATAAGAATTGTATGTTTGACCGACGGCATCATGTCTACCCGCATCTTTCTTGTCTGTCCTGCAAATTTGAACGTAAGAAGTTAATTAACAAGAAAGAATGAATCATAATTTACCGGGGAATTCCGCAAAAACTTTCTGTGACAAATTCCATGACATTTACTTTTATGGAGTATATTATCACCTGCGGAGAAAACTTGCTTTATCAAGAAAAAAATTGAGTGCCGTGAAAGGTGCGGAAGGAGTAAAGGCCAAAACGAGGCAATCGAAAACGAAGAAGAGTTCGATTTGGACGCGTGTCATCTGAAAGGGGAACCCAATAAATGAAACGAAATGGTCAACGAATCAAGGAACAGCCGAGATAGAGGGATGTCTCAGTCAGTTTGTAATGGCCAGATCTTAAAACCGAAGATGCTCTCTTTGTTAAAATGTGGCGTGGCACACAATTCATTTCCAATATTTTTGTTTTATTTTGGGAACTTTTGATTTTTTTTCTTCGAGTATTGGGTAATATGCTTCTGAGTCCCAGTTGTTTGTTTTTTACTCTGGCCGCTTTGTTTCGAATTCTCAGTGTGACGTTTTTGACTTCCGAGTGCTTCGTTTTCCAGTTCAAGCGATTCAAAACAGACTGGCATGGATAATACAAGCGTCTACGGCTCTCCAATATTTAATGTAACAATTTTTAAACCACGGGAACTGATGTTTTAAATTCTTAACCACTTAGACCAAAGGGTGGCAACAAAACTAGAAGCCTTGCGAGGTGATGTGTGGTACCTTTAACCTAGACTATTGAATCACAGTTGAAACGTACAAGCACGAGACAAACCGCCGGGCTAATGTTTATAGTACAGGGAACTCTGCTGAGTCCTTTTTAATTGATCTAACAGCTTACTCTGCGGGTGATAAATATCGTAGTTGGTGACTTTGAACATCCTGTGGTCATGCAAAACTGATTCAAAGGAAAATAATAGAAAACCTATAGAGGTAGTCACGTCACTTGTGTTTGCCTCTCTGTTTATCAATAAAACCGTTTACAGAGCAGATGGGTGTCTTACTGAGTTTTTGTTAATGGGTACGGTTCAGTTTAATTGCAGATATATTCATCTCTTTAGCCGTTTGCAACTTAATGTTATGCAACTGCAGTACGGAACTGCGCGGAAAAAAACGAACCATTTTTTCTTTGTGGGCTGAAAATGAACTGACTTAATTTCTTTTTTTAAATCTCATTCACGCAAGGATTTACGTTTACTTCGTACGCTAACGCCAGGTTTCAATTATTGAAGTGATTCCGAAAATGTTTTTCTGATTAACAATCGAGTTTAAGTAAAAGTTGTTACCTGTTAGTCAAGCTATACTTACTAACTTGCGACTGAGATGAGAAAGGAAACCAGTTCTTAAAGGCAACAATACGTACAGAAGTGCATGAAACTATCACAAGGGCGAATCTTAAACTATTATGACAAACACAGCTTGAGCCACAGTCAATTTTGCAATGCGTAAATGTAAATAGTAAAAGCGACATTGCTTAAACAAGTTGTGTACATCTGTTCGTTCAACCAATTATATTTTAAACATGATTGACTGAATAATACTGAGCTATCAGGTTCATATGCAAGCTTCATAAAGAGCGCATCTATATGTCAAAACGACCCGTCAATATTAGTTGTCAATGTGACAGAAAGTGTGATTTGCTTTTATTCGTTATAACGGCTAAACCATCTTCCCGCATGGGTGACGAATACAGTGACAAATTTTAGAACAATCTCAATACAACACAACAACTCAACACGTACACCTACACAACACAACAATACAACACAACAAAATACAATATAATTAATACAATATGGTGATTTATTAGTATTATCGATGGGGGATTTCCAATACTAAGTTACAAATTTCAGCTAAAAATTAGATTTAAAAATTACAATAGATCTAAAAACTTATATGCTGTTGGAAGCCTATAGTAATGTGAAAAGTTCAAACAGAATTACAGTTGAATTAATAAAAATAATAAATATATTAAAATTCTTATAAGTAGTTTTTTGAAACACATTTCAGAATAAAAACTAGCGATAAAAAACGACATTTCGATCTCCCGAGATCATTTTCAAGCTGTAGAAAAAACGAATGAAATGTATATAAATAAGTACAAATTAGGACGTGAGAATAATAAAATATGCAAATACAAGTATTTTATTGTTTAGGAGTTACATTTTAGCGCTTGTATTTACATATTTTATCGTTGGACATTCTCACGCCCTAATTTGTACTTATATATGTATATTTCATTCGCTTTTTCTACAACTTGAAAATGACCTTAGGGAGATCGAAACGTCGTTTTTTGTCGCTAGTTTTTATTCTGAAATATATTAACCAAATAATAACTGACAGATTATTCCGTGCTATACGTTTGAAACTATTGACAGTCGCGGGTTTTCTGGTACTTTCTTTCAGCTTGTTCCCGAAAATTAGGGCATCACCAAGAAAAGATCTCTGGTTAGTGGATGTCTTTTTTGTTGTCCTTACCTTTGGCTTACCAAAAGAACAATGAATAGAATTTCCGAGGTCCGGCCCAGTTTTTCCCTTTCTACAAATCTATGTATGCATGTACTTCCGATATTTCGTTAGTAGTGGCATTTATAATCGTCATAATGGAATAACTGTGGCATAATTTTTGTTTTCTCCTCACTGCTAGAATGTCGACGAAACACTCTCACGCGCAAAGCTATCACGCATCTATAAAGTTGTATCGGTTCTTTACCTCGGCTCATTTCTGTTGTGTAACTTATCCTAGGCAGTGTGTGGCTATGCTCACAATGAGAATGATTTAGGTTGTTAGCGGCACAACTAACTGGACTTATAAAACTTGAGTAAAAAACTTGACATGCATTTGCTTTAGGGAAAACAGGAAAGAAAAACGAACAATTTAAGCAGAGCGAAAAAGTCTAAACAAAGTGATTTGGAATTTTAAAACTCCTTGCTGAGAGTAGCTTAAACCGATAAAGCGTGAAAATGATTTTCCAAACAACAGCAAGAACAAACTCGATGAAAATCAAATGTCATTCGCCTTTCCGAAGAATGACGAGCCCTTTTTTTAAATTCTAATCTCTGTTTCTCCGTTCATTTGACAACATTGCTCAAACGTAGGAGCAAATGTCACAAAAAAAACAAGCAAAATTTAAATTTGGCGGCAGGAGTCGAAAAATCGATTTTTTTTTTTTTTTTCTCTCTTTTCGTTCATAAATAGTCCTTAGATAGATATGAAACGTGACAGAGTTTTTTTGAGCTCAAAGCGCTTTAAATTCGAGAAAATCGAGGAAACCGATTTTTTGCCTCGACACAATAGGTTACCATGGCAACAGTATGACCTGCTAAAACACCCTTAATTACAGCTTTAAGGGCTTATAATTCAATGACGGCACGGTGAAATTTTTTTATATTATTAAATTTTGGTAAACATGATCAGAGGCAACTTGCACGTAGGGTTCAGAGCTACCTTAAATTTTCAAAATTTGAAGGCGGCTCTGAACCCTATGTACAGATTGTTTTAAAACCTTGCCAAAAGTTGCGTCTTATCATGTTCATCAAAATTTAATGATATGACAAAATTTCACCGTGTCGTGTTTTAATTATAAGCCCCTAAAGCTGTAATTAAGAGTGTTTTTAGAAGGTTATATTGTTGCTGTGGTAACCTATTGTGTCACGAAAATGACACCAACGTGTTCGCATATGATTAGGCAGTTTTTTGATACCATGATTGTAGCATCAAGTGATAATGAAAGGAAACTATGAAGAAGTCGTGGATACATTGCCTACATACATTTACTTGATCTATAATTAGTTATAGTCTGTTGATAATTTTTGAAATGACTTTTTGAAAGCCTTTTTGAAAGCTGAAGTACTACATCTGCAATGTGACTAGGCAAGTAAACAAAAATAAAATTACAGGCTGTTTATACAGACTGCTTGTAAATTTTAAAATGGAATATTTTAATTAATTTTGATTGCCATTGGAAAATAATTATTAATACAGTATATTAACTTGTACATATAGTGTCAATTGACTCCTACAGTCTGTTGCACAAGGAAGCCATTAAAAGAGAGTTCACCATAATCACCAATCTCAAATTAACACCCAGTCAGACTCAGAGTTGTTGGTCATAATATGCATAATATTAGTGAGTCAGCAGTGTATTTTGCGTCAAGGTAATTTGGTTGTGGTGCTTCTTCAGGTTAACATTCAAGTGTTGCATTATGAAAAGGTTGTATTGCAATTATGCAGAAAGTATGTCACATGGTTTTGACATTCTTAATTTTAAGACAATCAGCTTGAGAATGCCAAGAGTATTTTGCAAAATTTTACTTTGGTGGGACTCTTTGGATCCACTGTAATTAGCTAGGCTGTAGAGGTCCCCCTACCTAATAATAAAAATTTTATGTACATAAGTATTTTACGTAGTCAGGCAAAGTTGAATAAATAAATAAAAGATATTGCAAACATGAACAATATGATTTTAGCTAGCCGGTAAATGGGAATAGAGAGAAAAGTATTTCTGCAAATATTATAAGAATCATTTCAAATATTTTTCAGCATCCCTCTCAGAAAGGGCTACTTGAAAAAGTTTGGCTGAAATGATACTCTTCCATGAAATCCCCTGCTACATCTTGTACCAAAAAAGTTAATGTACATGTACGTGTAGCTTCAAGCTTGAAATCTCTTTCACATATCTACAATAGACCTATTACTTCCCTTTGGGTGGATAAATTAGCAATGAATGTTTAAAATACCTACCTTTTTGTCACACCTCCTGCCTGATAAAAAGTGCACCTTGAGTCAACTATAGGGAGTCCTCTCAGCTTGATGCAATACAAAACAAAAAGGGTATTGCAGATTGTAATGTACACAATAAAAATAACAATAGTTTCTTTCTTGGAAACGGAAATCACATTATTTCATGCCTATCTTGGCAATTGTTTGTGTTCATTTAACTAGCAATGTAGAAATATTCAAAACCATTGTTGACAGGTATGTTACGCCGCAAAATGTAATAACAATCGCAGTAAAATGTAATACTAACGCAAAATGTAATAACATCAACGCAAAACGTAATAAAGTTATCAACGCGAAATGTAATAACTTTCCAACGCAAAATGTAATAACTTTTTTAACGCAAAATGTAATAACACAAATTGTAATAACTCCTGACAGTATCGTGATTCTGACTTTTCGGAACCTAAGTTATAAATAACCCGTATACTAGGTCTACTAGTTTTGTTATAAGTTCTACACATTCTCGAATCAAAATAAGAAACATGTTCCTTTCCCACGTTGGTTGAACGAGGAAGGGGTTGGGGGAAGGAGCGGGAGGACCTTGTTTTGTGTGAAGCATTATGAAATTTCTGGGTTTAAATAAGGCTCTGTGGATGACGAGAGATCGTTTGGTCCGTTCTGGCACGCTTCATCACAGTCCCCGGAGTCTTGTCCGCCCACAGACACTTGATCATCTTCCCCAGAGTTCTGTCTGTCCACAGATGCTCGATCGCCATCCCCAGAGTTTATTCCGCCCACAGACTCTTGATCATCGTACCCAGTGTTCTGTCTGCTAGCAGACGCTTGATTTTCGTCACCGGAATTCTGTTTGTCCACGCATACCTCAATACCGTTTACAGGATTTTCTCCGTTCTCATCATCGATCTGATTCATTCAAATTATCTTCATCTGTTAAACAAACATAATGTTCTCCGTCATCCTCGGCAAAATGCCATAAAATGAATGTACACATCTGGTTTGCAGCCACTGGAGAAACAGTAGTTACGTACCCAGGACCATTAGACGATAGAACTCTGAACGCGACATTGTATAGATTGGAAGCGGCCTGAAGCGTTATGTGGTCACCAAATGTACAATTTTGGGACATTGAAGAGAGATATGTAGGCCACGGCAGATCTGTAAAATTTTGCAGTGGTGTCCCATCGGCAGCAGTGGGGTTATTATTAAGGTAATTGACAATATCTTCCCACATCGTGTGGTTGGACCGATGAATTCCTATGCTGTTTAAAAGTTTGCAAATAGCTGCAAACTGGCAGTTTCCATCTTTTAGGGGATAAAAGGAAATAACGAAATGGGCCGAGCCTGCTCGATCTTCAAATAAGGACCTCTGGTTCTCATAACTATGAAAATATTTTTTGCGGTGGGCTTTTTTCTTTTTTTCTTCTCGCGAACATTTTGTTGCAGCTTTAATTTTCGTTTTCTCTTTTCTCTCTTCATGGTTAGACTAGTCATGTCAATTACAGAAATCCATTTCTCAATTAACTTCCCCGTCGTTGGTGAACAAACTTGACCTTATATTTATGCTTAGGTACATTTCTGTCAACAACATCAGCCTTTAATACATGTCTTTTAGATACAGATTTTGTTGTTGAGGGATAGCGAATCAGTACAGTCTCGCCTACTTCGTAAACTGATGGTGGATTGTCTCTTTCTCCACGTGCCACCATACGTTAGGCACATTTTCTTGTTGCTGATGACGCCAAATTCCTGATTACACGAAGACTTGTCTCACGTTCTGAATAGTCTTTCGAGTGAGGGTGTATCATGCTGTGATATTTTTTGGAAGTCATATCCCATTCTTCTGCATTTGGGTTTCCCTTACTGTCAACGTTCGGCTTACGTCCATAATAAATCTCAAATGGAGATTTCCACGAGAGCTCTTCCTTCGGGTCAAGGTTTAAAGATCTAGCGCAGTCTGGAAGTGACTTGATCCAATTCACACACGCCTTTCCCATGACCAGGAGGTCGTGCATGATCTTCTTCTTAAAAGATCGATGTGCTCGTTCTACTTTTCCTTGCGATTGCGGGTGATAGGGACGACCTTTAACAACTTTTATGCCTAGCTTTTCACACAACGCCGCCACCGCTCCTTCAAATTCACGCCCCTCTGTGTGAATACGAAGAAGTTCACGTGCCACTTGGGAGCTCTTCTTTGTTTGCAGTGGTACTAACCAATGGTAGCGGCTGAACACATCAATAATTGATAGCACATATCTGTATGTCTTTCCCTTGTACTTAGTACGCAATCTGTTCATATCCACCAAGTCAATTTGATGGCGAATCTGGACCGTTCGGGCCCGGACCGGTCGAGGTCTTGCTTTGTTTTCAAAACGATCGTTGAGCCTTTGGTGGAATGACGATTTTGCAAGCACTCTCTGGACATCTCGTTCCGCGACGCCACTATAGCTGTTTCAGCTGTTTTTAAGTTTGTGATATATCTTTCGTACTCCTGGTCCTTTCGAAGACTTATACATCTTTTTCACAACTTCACTAACGCCCTCTTCCTTAACCACGCTCTTTCCATCATAACAGAGTATTCCTCCTCTTAGGGTCAATTTCTCTCGATTCCTCCAAAACCGTACCACTGCAGACTTTTGTTGGACTGTCCTACTCTCGACGGGAACTGTAAACTCTCCTTTGATTAGTTGTACAAATAAATCATACGTTGCTTTGTCCAGGGTCGAGATGCTGGAAACATGTTGCAGCAAAATAAAGATTGTAACAAACAAAACACTGAACAGGACTAGCACCTTCATGTTTCCAAGCTCGCAGCAACGTAATCGTTTAAGCCAGGGAATTTGAACTGCGAAATCAACGCGTTTTCTAAAGTTATCCATAGCTTTACCAAAAACGCTATTATTCCTAAGTTTGAAGAAGTCTTTCTCACATTGATTGTTAGCATTGGTTCTCTTTTCTATGTTAAAATCTAGATACTGTTTTAACCAATTGAGGTCACTGATTAAACTCAAGCACTCTATAAACGTTAGTGACTTTCAAACCAAGATCAGCATATAATTGCAGATTTCTCTAATGTAGAACATATATTTTTTTATTGCTTAATGTTGGTATTAACTTTTCGACTTTTCCGATTGTTATATTGTATTTTTGTTTTACAGTTTCGCAATAATTTTATAACATACTTTTTTTAATTTTGAGTTTTTCTGTAGCAAGGGGGTAGTCATTATGGAGATTATGTAATTCTTTAGGATACTCAAGATCTACTTCAAGTATTAATACTTTCTTACTGTCTTCTTTATATTTTGCTAAATTAATCTTCTCAATTTCTTTTTCTGTTATCCATCTGAAATTACCTTTTGGTAGATATTGACTCATAGCCCAGCCATATAAATTGTTTGCATCTAAATACATGATATATTTTGAGGGCACCTTCTCATCAAAATTTTCCGTGTATTTATTATTTGCTCTACTATGTCTATGAGCAATGTAACTTATACCTCCCCTTAAACCAGATTCAATGAATTGAAACATATCAATATATGTTATAAGCTCTAATTGAATATCTGTCATCTTCAGCATAGCATTCCAACTCAAACTAGGTGAAGTAAAGTAATGACACGGATCTAATTTGTAATACTGCAGACAGGTCTTTCTGAAATTTTCAAAGACGTCAGTAAATAGAAAAACATCAGATCCTAAATATAGATCATGATACTCTCTCATATTCTTAACCTTAAAACTATGCCAGACTTTTTCTGCATGTTGATATTGTTTATCTGTCACATGCTCATCATTAAGAATGCCGTAGAAGTCTTCTTTGAAAGGTAATTGAGTTTCATCAAATTTCTCAAAGCTTGACATATAGTCATAAGGATAGATACCCTTCTGTTTCATCAAATTCAACTTTTCAGACTTTTTGAAGACTTCTGATGTATATTTAAATGCTTCATCATGAAGATTGCTTACCAGTTTATCAAGACTTGAGCTTATGAATTGGAAACTATCAAGAAACACTAGATGCTTCCCCAACATAAAAGCCATATATTTTTCCATATTGGTTGGTATACAATTGATTTTCATTTGCTTTTGTTCTCCTTTTTTATTGAATGTGTGTATTTTGGTTATTTCACCAATCTGTTGCATAATAAAATGACAATCATACCCTCTTAAATTATGAAATATTACTGATATCTTAAGATTTCCTAGTTTGATTTGTAAGTTAAGATTATAATCTTGGTGAGCACTCCCTCTAAACTTTCCAGTTCTATGACAATGATCTCTTACTCTAATATCTTTTTCGGTATGTTGTTTGTGGCAAATATGACATTTACCAGCTTTCTCAAAGTTTTCCATATCTTCGTCAGTCGTTTTTAATGGTTTCTTGAATTCTTTTTTCATCACTTTTTTAACTCCAATTCACCTCTTCTAACATTTTCTCCATAAATTTATATACAGTTAATCGCTTACTATATTTATTATCATAAGAGCAAACAACCTACTAACCATAACTACAATCAGTATTTTTTTGATATGCTTCAGTATAAGATATATATGTCATTTGCCGGCTGGGACGTTCGTATGGTGAAAAACTGTGACCGAGGTTTTGAAAATGCTGCCCGAGGCCGCAGTCCGAGGGCAGCATTTTCAAGCCCGAGGTCACAGTTTTTCACCATACGGACCGACCCTAAGCCGGCAAATAACATGTTTATTTTTTTTTTCCTGCGGTAAATTGGTTTAACAGATTACAAATGGGTTTGTTTACGCAACTCTTGTCATTGAATCGGCTTGCGCGCTGTCTACTAACGATGTGTAAAAAATCTCGGCAACGAGCGAGTAACTCCGATAGTAGACAAAGAATTAAAGATGTATTAAAAAACTGATTTTTTTCGAACTACTTTGTGTTAGTTGCATTTATTTCACCAGTTAAGTTTCCCAAAATTGTTTTTGTGGTGTGAAATTTCGTGCGAAGTTTGAAGTTTTACTACAAAAACAATTTCTGTCAGTCGTTGCTTTTAAAATCACTTCGTCACTTTTCTACCGCTAATTGAATAGCAGAAAGCGAGGAAACTCGTTAAGTGTATTCCACGCAAATTCTTCTAAATACAGCAACGATCAGAGAGGTAAACTCGACCCCCTGACTGAAATTGACCCAAATTTTATGGCGAGAGAAATACAGGATTACGCGCCATTACAGCGCCAAGCTACAAACAACCAAGCAAACTCTCACAACTTCAAAACAGTCAATTGAATTTACTTACAGTGACTTTCCTTGCCATTTTAAAGTGAACAGAGATAAACATGCGTTGACTAATCGTCGATGGACGTGTAAAAAAGGCAAAAGATTGACGATTACCGCCAACTTTTAGGAGCGAAATTTAGGCTGCTGCGAAGAAAAAATCCGGCCCGTGAGGCCGTATCGTAAAAAGCTGGACCGGTTACGTGCGTATGATTAGCCAATCAAATTCGAGGATTTAGGAATCCGGCTCGCTCAGATGCTTGAGAAAAAAATAATTACTGTTATCTGGTGTGCATCCCCGAACCTTTTCAGTAATACTTTCAAATTAACAAATAAAGAAGCCTCGACTGTGCTCTGTTCTGCTGTAAAGCACGCAGGAAACGGTAGAGCACGAAAGAAGTGTAGGGGAAAACACGAGACGTAGTCGAGTGTTTTTCCCTACTTCTTGAGTGTTCTACTGATTCCTAAGTGCTTTACAACAGAACAGAACACAGTCGAGACTTCTTTATTTGTGTTATGATAAAGAATCCGATAATTTCCCCACGCATTTGGCTGAATTTTCAAACCAAACTTTATTTTCCAAACGAGCAAAAGTGGCGTCAGCCGTGCACTGTTCTCTGATAAAGCACGCTAAAATAAGCCAATCACAATCCTTGTTAGAATTGTTCAAATAATTTGATTGGCTAACGAGGCGACAGCTGTCAATCACAAACTGGACTTCAGCTAAGCTTTCATTTTCGAGTAGTTTGAGCGGCTTTCGAGAAAAGAACGATGCCTTCAAAGTTCGCTCTTAAGTTAATTTTTAAATACGGATCTAAAGACAGGTGAAGGTTTATAGTCCAGAGGAATCCGGCCGTATTGTGGCCCATGAAAACGTGTACCTTTCGACTGGAAATTACGAAACGCTGAGCTCAAAGCTTGCGGATGAATACGCGAAATGCCAAGTTGAATTTGAAAGGGGCTACAGTTATTTACGGCTTGTAGCCGCATGCAGCAAGATTACCCGAACTAGCGTAAAAGTTAGAAAGACTAAACGGCTCCCACTGGTTCTACTCGGAGCACAGAAGAGAATATCAGAGCAAGCTTTGCACTGACCACTCGTCGGTTCACTTCGCTGAGATGACCGGAGAACGAGCGTTACTACACTGCATGTAAGTGTTGTTTGAGCAATTGAGCGTTAATACAAAAATAAAGTTTCTCTTCATAATCAGAGACAGTTCAGTTGTTGTTTTCTGTCGTTGTTTTACTTCTTAAGTATAATTTCTACCTTCGTAACAAATATAATGTCTTTTATCGAAGCACTGTTTAGGTTAAGAATTTGTTTATTTCGCTAAGTGTTTTGTCGGCGGGAATCTAACAAAACTTGTTATTTTAGCACAGTTTTAACACTACTGTTGCTAACAATGGTCTCTGTGAGCCATATTTACTACAGACAAATAGCTCGTTTCCATTGCGTTTGTCTGAATCACAGGGGATGTTTAATTTGGGGCAAATTTGTCAAAATTCCGAAGCAAAAATTTGAAAGCCAACTTACCGTCATCAACCGGTGCTCTGTTCTCTTATAAAGCACGCTCTTTCAGCCAACCAGAGCGCGCGTTATATGGAAACTTTATTATAAATCTGCATATATTACAAAAGGCAAAGCTTTTTGTTTATGAAAATTTAATTTTTTATTTCTTTATCAAGTATCTTGACAGCTTGTTCATCGTTTAATGTTATACAGTTATTTTTGTGATTATTCAACACATCTTCAGAACTGAGACACTGTAAACAATACATACAAAAATGCTTCCTATGTTGATACTTTGTCTGATTAAACTTGAATTTGTTGAAGTTCTTAATTAGAACATAATGCTTATTTCACCTTCAGTTATCAGTAATAAGTTCACACAGTCTTCAAATTTTTCTTTACCGACATAAAAGGGGAAAGGCTGTTTTTTTTTTGTTGTTGTTGTTTTTTCATATCCAAATACATTTATTTTGATAATACCGTCGTTTTCATCTAAGCGTGGACACGTGCACGTAAAAACATGTCCTAATTTGGTGCAAAAGGTTGAACGGTTCATACGATACCTTTCACATATTTCACTTATTGGTCGCGTAGCCGACATCTGAATCACCTTATTTCTGAAATCCTTGGACAGAGGAATACCTGGTTTGAAGTTTCGGCCGTATTTGTTCATGGAAGACACATCCACAAATTCGAAAACTTTCCAGTTTGCCTAACGGCTGTAGAACTTCAAATGTTTGGTTACCAAACATGTCATGTTTGCGCCCAATTAGACCATGTTTTTTTGTCACGTTTCTACGCTCAGATGAAAACGACGGTATTTTGCTTCTCAATTTTGTTATAATGTTTAACAGCAACTTGAAATCCAATACCAGAGTAATTTAGCTGTATAACATATTGCTTATCAGCCATCTTAATTCTTTGGGGATATTTGTCTTGAGTATTTAAATGCATAATATGACACCACATGAAACATTTATGATCCATGTTTTGTAAATTTATCAATCCTTTAGAAAAATTTTGCTCAGCTTAACCCCCATAGTTTTATGCAAGACGCGTCTGCTAATTCCTGATTTGAAAACTCATTTCCTCGGGAAAGTCCCTAAGAGATGAGATCATCACCCTTCCGTTTTTCATGTCACGCAGCCATTTGAAAAGAATATAATTTAATTCAGAATATATTCAACCGCCCTTTCATTATAATAAACATATCGTTTCCATAAAGTATAAAATCACATGGTTTTCCATAAAATATTACCATAATATTTACCATCGAGTGGAAAGTAGTATAGTAGTTCGCTCAAAGGAATACTCTTCCGCAGAAAAATGATTCCGTTGCTCCAACTACTATACTACTTTGGTAACGCTAAACAAATACTGGCAGAGGAAGGGAGCTTTTTTAAGAATACATATAAATAGAAAAATATCTCACTTGAAACAAATAACTCCAAACGCTTCTTTGACTCACCAGACCTTAAAACCTTGAACAATGAAGAAGCAGAGCGCTGCGAAGGCTTGTTAACAATACAGGAACGCGCAAATTCGCTTAACAAGTTCCAAAACAACAAAGCACCTGGTTCTGACGGGTTCACAATAGAATTTTATAGATTCTTCAGGGAGGTGATTGGACATTATGATAGTTTTAATTACGCACATGAGCGCGGACATTTATCCATCTCCCAACGGCTCGGAGTTAATTCCTTGATTCCCCCCCCCCCCCCAAAAAAAAAAGAATATTTAAAAAATTGGAGACCGACTTCCCTTTTAAATAATAATTACAAAATCGACACAAAAGCCATCGCAGTCAAAATGGAAAGGGTCTTACCTACAATTTTTCATTCAAGCCAAACAAGCTACGTCAAACGAAGATATATCAGCGAAGGCATCAGAACTATTAAAGAAATCAAGACACAAAACATTCGTTTGAGCCAGGGAATTTGAATTGCGAAAGCCCAAGAATTTTGTGTTTGTTTTAGAACACTGATAACGACAGAATTCTTTAGATCGCTGAAAATGACGTAAAAATAGACGTTCTAGGCCTTATGAATAATGATCTTACTGATGAGTAAAAGAAACCAACAGTGTCAAAAAAGTGTCAGTCGTGTTTTAAATTGCCCTTATCATTTCCAACCAGCCGTGAAGTGTGGTTAGAGAATGGAAATTTATACAGAATACAACTAGACGCGTTCTAAAACAGCTATTTCCCACAAGCTCATCGCCCTAGTTGCGAACATCCCTTATTAAGAATATTGTATCACGTGTAGAGAGGCAATCGAGATAAAGTATGTGACAACTGACAAATTTTTCGGAAGTGGCCTGGCAATGCGAATGCGTGGGTGGCCAAAGTGACACAAGGACATAGGTTTGCATGTATATACATAAATAGTCAGATTTGACAACCCTTCGGCCTACCTAGTAAAGAATTTAACGTGGTGGGTTTTTTTGCCAGCCCAGGTAGAGTGCTGTTGAAAACGTGGAGGGCAGACAGGCTTCACCAGGTCTACAACAGAAGGATGTATGTGAAAAAAAGTATATTCGTTCATTTAAGAAGAAGTCATCAAAGCAAAGATTTTCATGATACTGTTACTAATTTTTGACTAAGTTGAAAATACTTGCAATTCAGGAGTTACTACATTTTGCGTCATTACATTTTGCGTTAAAAAGTTATTACATTTTGCGTTGGAAAGTTATTACATTTCGCGTTGATAACTTTATTACATTTTGCGTTGATGTTATTACATTTTGCGTTAGTATTACATTTTGCGGCGATTGTTATTACATTTTGCGTTAGTATTACATTTTGCGGCGATTATTACATTTTGCGGCGTAACAAGGTACAACTTTTATCTATTTCAAGTTTTGATTCCATTTGTTTACATATCTCGTTTCTAGAACAAAAATAAGATTATACATACATCACCAGCCACTATGCCTGTTTGGCATGGCTTGTGTTTGACATGATTGGACGGTAAATCTCCCTCGCAAAAAGTAGATCTACACAGTCTCTTGGATGCTAATTTGTCTATCCATCACTCAAATTTTAGGGCATATTTACTCGATCGTGGATGCTGACTTGTATACAATTCACGAAGAAATGCTCACTCTGGTCGAACAGCACATAATACGGAAGAAATGTAGTTTGAAGAGCAACAAAATTAAACGATTAAGCAATTTGAATTTTTTGGCTTGAAGTAAGCGTATTTGAAAATACAAAATAATTAAATCACGGGTTACGAATTTAAGATATGAACACCGCCAGAATTTCAATGTGTACATAAAAATTGCAATGCAAAAACAGGCTACATTAGGCTTACCTTGGATTCTAGAAGGGGAGAAAGCGAGTGAAAAACCATCAAATTCTCTAGCCATGCAAGAAAAAAGCTATGAGCCACGTCTAGTAAACACGGTCTCACTTTTTGACTTTCACTTAAAAATAACAATTCTTTGACCTCGCCGGCCGCGCCGTTGTGACCGATACAAGACCACAGTCATAAATACCTCTCTCAGCTTTCATATACGCGTGAGCAAAAGCCCCCAGGCAAAACACTACATATTTACAAAGGCGAAACACAAGAACCAAAATGGCCGCTCTAACGAGGTTGCTTTGAAGGTCTTCGAGAAAACTCGTATCCAGGCTCTCCATGTTATCGAACAAAACTTTACATCGAGTGAGTGACACATTTGCATATTTTGCCCCATAGCAATAGTCGTTTCTACGCTTCGCGTATCCGAGACTAAAAACTGGTTATCATGACCCATCAAAATCTAACTGGTGAAAACTGTTTTGAGCAACCTTAAGTCCTTGTAACATTAGTTTTTTTTTTGCACTAATAAGCAACTTGTATGCTTGCACCTGTAATATAAGGGTAAAACAGCTCTATCTCAATGCCAAAGTAACTTTATTTAATCCGAGTAAGTTTTATCGCTTCGAGTGCCAGACATTTGAGACGAGATGTCGATTTCACACCAAGAAGAAACAGGAAATCAAAAACGTTCCTTCCAACTTGTCGCTAAAGGAGATATTTACTGAATTAAAGCTTAAAACAGTTGCGTTTTCTGTAATCTATCAGGCACTAGTGAGGAAATCCGAACTGTTCGAAGTATCAACAGGGAATTGTATTATTTTATATTTGCTAACAAAACTCAGTAAATTCCACTGAAATGAGTCTCGTTTGATTAAGTCACGGTATTTTTTCTTAAACAGGGAAAAACCAACCATTTAAAATTTAGCTTCGGTTGCAAAAAATTATTTCAGGACCGGCAATTCCGGGTAAATTTGGTAAAGAAATCTTAAGTTTTATTGTTTATTTTGTTTGCCGGTACGGTTTCATTCTTTACTATGTCCCACAGAGCGGGTTCTTTTACAAAAGGGTGGCCGTCCATTTCCGAAGTAGTCCATTTCCAAAGTAGTCTTTTGTACTTATGTCAATATATAGTTTGGTTAAAATTGGTATCTTCAAACAAATCGGAGTACAATAGGTTTCGCGAATTTTAATCAAAAAATATTTCCCGCCAAAGCCTTTTTTTTTTTTACTAATGTTTTCACTTTGTTTCGATTTTCCGCGATTGGCAATCCAGGACTCACTAAAAGACACGCTTACAATAGCTAGCTGGACCGTCTGCAGGATAGAAAAATTAATAAGCTTAAATCCATTTTAGCTTATTAATTTTACCCAGTAAGTAGGTTGAATTTTTCCAAGAGAATTCTACTTTAGACGTCACGCTGCATGTAAAAACGAAATGTATCCTCCGTTTAAAAATGGAAATGTATCCTCCGTTCTCTTGTTCTTTTTTGTTTTGTATTTTGTTTTTGCCGTCGTGTAAAATATACTGCAACCATATAATGATCGAAGCTCTACCCTAAATTAATTTTGAGACTTCTGCTAACACGTCGCTTGCTTTCAGAAGGCATGACGCGTCATATATGCGGCAGATTGAAAGGTCAGACGACAAAAGTTCGCAAATGCGGATCTTTTTTAAAGGTTTCTGGCGTTTCTCCTTGGTTTGTTTTAAAAATATGAACTGTTGTGTTTTGGATCAGAAGAATCGCTAAGCAATGCGGGTGGACTCTGGTCGGCGCTTAAACTTATGAACGAGATTGTCGAGGAAAGTCAGATGTAAGCGAATCCTATTTGGCAATGATACGGAAGGGCAGGTTGGGTAACACCAACCGCATTGGGTTTGTCTTTATCCCCCGAAGAAAAACAAGATCAGCGTGGTCCTGGTTTTTGGAAATTCACTAATTCACTGTTAACTGACAAATGTAATACAGAACTGATTTCTAAAAAAATACCTGAGTTTGCATCAAAATATCATGAGGTAACAGATTAAGGGCTTCCCTGGGAAATGATCAAAATGGAAATGAGAGCGGCCACCATTCTTTTCTCTAAAATAAAAGCGACGAGGAGAGAAAGTAATGAGAAAAATTCAATCGCCTGGAAGAGCAAATCCGTTCAACATTTAACGAAGCGACAAAAGGTGAAATAGACCGCGTGAAAAGGAAACTTGCGAAAGTAGCTGCCAAAAAAACCCAAGGAACAATAGTCCGAAGCAGAGCGCGATGGTGTGAATTTGGTGAGAAGAATAATAAGTACTTTCTCAATTTGGAGAAAAGAAACCACAGGCAGAAACAAAACTTCATTAAAAAACCAAGACGGCTCTGTTCTTCTTAAGTAGTATAATAGTTGGCGCAACGGAATCATTTTTCTTCGAAAAATTACTTCTTTGAGCCAACTACTATACAAATTTCCATTCGATGGTAAATATTATGGTAATATTTTATAGTAATATTTTATGGCAATATTTTACGGAAAACTATATGTTTTTATACCTTATGGAAAACTATATGTTTTTATGCTTTTTTTACGGGGGTCATTCTACAAATATAAGCTAGTCTCATCAGATAGCTTCATATGGGCGTGAAGTGACAGTGCTTTTCATGCCCAATCTCTCGCTTAATCTGATGATCTCATCAAATTTAGTTTTGTAATATATATATAATGCCCATAAGCATAGCCTGATGTACTATCTTTATGAATGTAACGCTTATCATACAGTAAGATAATGACACTTTATTTAGCTGATAGCTCCCAGGTTGATGATTAATACTTCTGATGGTCTTCATTGTATGATACATTTGCTCATTATGAAACAATGTCTTTTTATAGTCTTCATGTTGGATATCTTTTTTAATTACAGTTTTTTTTTTATTTCTTTGGCTGTTTTATTATTTTGATTATTATCTTTAATATAAGAATACATTTTACTTCTCAATCCTACAAATTCTTTGATTGGAGTTCCGCAAGCTCCATCTTTAAATTTACTTATTAATTCTGTATTTGTTTTAACATAAAACGAGCTTTCATCTGGATGATCACTGTTGTCAAAGTTATCTTTATCATTCCAAAAATTTTTGTAGACATCTTCAGTTTCAGTGTTATAAATCAAACTGTTAGTATCAATACGTAGTAGTTTAGCTTTATTATCATACTTTTGTTTGATGTAATTATAATGAAAATCATACATAAATGTTTTAGAAAGATCAAGAATACACATACCTATATATGCCGGCCTGTTAAGAGTAAGTTTTCTTTGATCTTATGCACAGCTACTAAATTTTCATTGAATATTTTACATGAAACGTAAGTCGGTTTTGAAGCTGATTTTGATAATTTTTGTGCATTTAGTAACAAGTCTAACGTCAACGTGTTTTCTCAAGTTATCCATAGCTTTACCAAAAACGCTATTATTCCTAAGTTTGAAGAAGTCTTTCTCAAATTGATTGTTAGCATTTGTTCTTTTTTCTGTGTTTAAATCTAGATACTGTTTTAACCAATTGAGGTGACTGATTAAACTCAAGCACTCTATAAACTTTAGTGACTTTCAAACCAAGATCAGCATATAATTGCAGATTTTTCTAATGTAGAACATATATTTTTTTATTGCTTAATGTTGGTATTAACTTTTCGACTTTTCCGATTGTTATATTGTATTTTTATCTTACAGTTTCGCAATAATTTTATAACATACTTTTTTTAATTTTTTAGTTTTTCTGGAGCAAGGGGGTAGTCATTATGAAGATTATGTAATTCTTTAGAATACTCAAGATCTACTTCAAGTATTAATCCTTTCATACTGTCTTCTTTATATTTCGCTAAATTAATCTTTTCGATTTCTTTTTCTGTTATCCATCTGAAATTACCTTTTGGTAGATATTGACTCATAGCCCAGCCATATAAATTGTTTGCATCTAAATACATGATATACTTTGAGGGCACCTTCTCATCATAATTGTTCATGTATTTATCATTTGCTTTACTATGTCTATGAGCAATGTAACTTATACCTCCCCTTAAACCAGATTCAATGAATTGAAACATATCAGTATATGTTATAAGCTCTAATTGAATATCTGTCATCTTCAGCATAGCATTCCAACTCAAACTAGGTGAAGTAAAGTAATGACACGGATCTAATTTGTAATACTGCAGACAGGTCTTTCTGAAATTTTCAAAGACGTCGGTAAATAGAAAAACATCAGATCCTAAATATAGATCATGATACTCTCTCATATTCTTAACCTTAAAACTATGCCAGACTTTTTATGCATGTTGATATTGTTTATCTGTCACATGCTCATCATTAAGAACGCTGTAGAAGTCTTCTTTGAAAGGTAATTGAGTTTCATCAAATTTCTCAAAGCTTGACATATAGACATAAGGATAGATACCCTTCTGTTTCATCAGATTCAACTTTTCAGGCCTTTTGAAGACTTCTGATGTATATTTAAATGCTTCATCATGAAGATTGCTTACCAGTTTATCAAGACTTGAGCTTATGAATTGGAAACTACCAAGAAACACTAGATGCTACCCCAACATAAAAGCCATATATTTTTCCATATTGGTTGGTATACAATTGATTTTCATTTGCTTTTGTTCTCCTTTTTTATTTGTGAATGTGTGTATTTTGGTTATTTCACCAATCTGTTACATAATAAAATGACAATCATACCCTCTTAAATTATGAAATATTACTGATATCTTAAGATTTCCTAGTTTGATTTGTAAGTTAAGATTATAATCTTAGTGAGCACTCCCTCTAAACTTTCCAGGTCTATGACAATGATCTCTGACTCTGATATCTTTTCCAGTATGTTGTTTGTGGCAAATATGACATTTATCAGCTTGCTCAGAGTTTTCCATATCTTCGTCAGTCGTTTTTAATGGTTTCTTGAATTCTACTTTCATCACTTTTTAAACTCCCATTCACCTCTTCTAACATTTTCTTCATAAATTTATACACAGCATTTCCACCTCTATATACAGTTAATCGCTTACTATATTTGTTATCATAAGAGCAAACAACCTAATAACCATAACTACAATCAGTATGTTTTTGATATGCTTCAGTATAAGATTTATTATTATCTGGTGTGCATCCCTGAACCTCTTCAGTAATACTTTCAAAATCTGCATATATTACAAAAGGCAAAGCTTCTTGTTTATGAAAATTATTGAAATTTAATTTGTTATTTCTTTATCAGGCATCTTGACAGCTTGTCCACCATTTAATGTTATATAGTTGTTTTTGTGATTATTCAACACATCTTCAGAACTGAGACACTGTAAACATTACGTACAAAAATGCTTCCTATGTTGATACTTTGTCTGATTAAACATGAATTTGTTGAAGTTCTTAATTAGAACATAATGCTTATTTCACCTTCAGTTATCAGTAATAAGTTCACACAGTCTTCAAATTTTTCTTTACTGACATAAATGGGAAAAGGCTGGGTTTTTTTTTGTTTTGTTTTTTTTTTTCATATCCAAATACATTTATTTTGATAATACCGTCGTTTTCATCTAAGCGTGGACACGTAACAGAAAAACATGTTCTAATTTGGTGCAAACAGTTGAACGGTTCATACGATACCTTTCACATGAAAGTGAAGAATGATCATCGCAGTAAATTTCATCGCAGTAAATTTCTTCACTTTCATCTACCACCGCAGTTCAAATATGAATTATTTCATATATACTTCACATCATACCTTTCACATATTTCCCGTATTGGTCGCGTAGCCGCCATCTGAATCACCTTATTTCTGAAATCCTTGGACAGAGGAATACCTGGTTTGAAGTTTCGGCCGTATTTGTTTATGGAAGACATATCCACAAATTCGAAAACTTTCAAGTTTGCTTAACGGCTGTAAAACTTCAAATGTTTGGTTACCAAGCATGTCACGTTTGCGCCCAATTAGACCATGTTTTTCAGTCAGGTGTCTACGCTTAGATGAAAACGACGGTATTTTGCTTCTCAATTTTGTTATAATGTTTAACAGTAACTTGAAATTCAATACTAGAGTAATTTAGCTGTTTAACATATTGCTTATCAGTCATCTTAATTCTTTGGGGATATTTGTCTTGAGGATTTAAATGCATAATATGACACCACATGAAACATTTATGATCCATGTTTTGTAAATTTATCAATCCTTTAGAAAAATTTTGCTCAGCTTAACCCCCATAATTTTTATGCAAGACGTGTCTGCTAATTGCTGATTTGAAAACTCATTTCCTCGGGAAAGTTCCTACGAGATGAGATCATCAATCTTCTGTTTTTCATGTCACGCAGCCATTTGAAAAGAATATAATTTAATTCAGAATATATTCAAACGCACTTTCATTATAATAAACATATCGTTTTCCATAAAGTATAAAATCATATGGTTTTCCATAAAATATTACCATAATATTTACCATCGAATGGAAAGTAGTATAGTAGTTCGCTCAAAGGAATACTTTTTCGCAGAAAAATGATTCCGTTGCGCCAACTACTATTATACTTTCGTAACGCTAAACAAATACTGGCGGAGGAAGAGAGCTTTTTTAAGAATATATATAAATCGAAAAATATCTCACTTGAAACAAATAACTCCAAACGCTTCTTTGACTCACCAGACCTTAAAACCTTGAACAATGAAGAAGCAGAGCGCTGCGAAGTCTTGTTAACAATACAGGAACGCGCAAATGCGCTTAACAAGTTCCAAAACAACAAAACACCTGGTTCTGACGGGTTCACAATAGAATTTTATAGATTCTTCAGGGAGGTGATTGGACATTATGATAGTTTTAATCACGCATATGAGCGCGGACATTTATCCATCTCCCAACGGCTCGGAATTAATTCCTTGATCCCCCTCCCCCCCCCCCCCCAAAAAAAAATAAAGATTTAGAATATTTAAAAACTTGTAGACCGATTTCCCTTTTAAATAATGATTATAAAATAGCCACAAAAGCCATTGCCGTTTTTCTCGATTTCGAAAAAGCGTTTGATTTCATTGAATGGAATTATCTTCAGACTTTAAACTTTGGCCTCATCTGCGGCAGTGGATTAGCTTAATATATAGTGACATTTTCAAGTTGCATTCTAAATAATGACTTTGCCACTAAGCAGTTTAATTTGGGAAGGGGAATCAGGCAAGGCTGTCCTCTGTCTGGTATCCTGTTTACTATTTGGAAAGAAATCCTGGCTAATGCCATTAGAAGCACAAATGATATAAAAGGCATCGAAATAGATGACACAAGCACAATATAACTTACGCAGTACGCTGATGATACCACTGTTTTTCTTAGAGACGTTCAGTCACTAAATAACCTTTTTATTTACTTGCTCAGTTCGAAAATTGTTCTGGATTACGAATAAATCAATCAAAATTAGAGTTGTTGTGGTTAGGAGCATTACGATATCGAAAGATACTCTTTTAAATCTAAGATTAAGTGAAGAACCCATCTATGCCCTGGGAGTTCATTTTTCGTATGACGAACAACTCGCAGCCAAAAAGAACGTTTTTGATCGACCAGACCCCTAAGAAGAATACTAAACATTTGGTCGTCAAGAGGATATATCCATATACAGAAGAATCAATGTAGTAAAGACAATTGCAATTTCAAAACTAACCTTCGAGTGTTAAACGCACCAGACACGTTCGCTAATGAAGTTAATAAACTGATCTTTGATTATATATGGAAGCACAAAAATCCAAAGTCACAAAATCTACCCTAATTAAAAGTAAAGAAAAAGGAGGGCTAAACATGATTGATTTTACATTGTTTGATAAAGCATTAAAAATATGTTGGGTGAAGCGTCTTTGCTCTGAAGGCGATCAAGCACAGAAATTAATACCATGCGCGCGCTTGCTATCTGGTGTCGGCGGAACACTTCTTTTTCAATGTAATTATGACATAAAATACTTGAACTTAAGTGCAAAGCTACCCATTTTCTACAAAGACGTGATTTCGCATTGGCAAGAATTAAATAATGTCGTCCCTACAACAAAGAAAGACGTACTCGACCAAATCGTTTGGAATAATCGATTCATAAAAATTAACAAAGCCTCCGCGTATTTTCGAAGCTGGCATCAGTCGGTATCTATAAACTATATCTGGTCTTCGAATTCTCGACCAAAGTAACACTAAATTTCTGTCATTCAACGGGTTCTTACGAAAATACAATGTAAAATGCAATTTTTTACAGTATCAAGGCCTTCTTTCAGCAACATCGAGTGTCTGGAAAAAATATCTAAAACAGGAAGAACAAGCCGCCACAGCTAATTTACTTGCCGTTGATAAACTTACGTCCAAACAATTTACAGATCTTTAATGATCGTCAGAATTTTTCTCCTCCAACGTCTGAGAAAAGACTTATAGAATGTGGATTTGATATCCACGAAGGTCAGAAAATATATTCTTTACCCTTTCTCGTGACCAAAGAAATCAAACTTTCAAAGTTCCAGTACAAGATTATTCACAATTTTCTTTACACCAATTGCATTTTGTACAAAATGAAAAAGGTTGAAAACTCTCATTGACCCTTCTGTACAAACGTCGACCAAACAGTCAGTCATTTATTCGTATTGTGTCCCAATGCTAGTTCTTTCTGGTCGGAGTTTATTGAATGGTATCAGTCTATTTCTAAAAAGACCTTTTAAGGTCTTTTAAATCGTTTACGGCGTACTTAATAATTGGTCTTCTTTTTCAACCCTTAAACCACCTTATTCTCATCGGTAAGTACTTTCTTTATTGCAAAGCATTAAATAGCGTTAAATTTCAGTTCGCGGATAAATCTGGTAAATGACAAAATAGAAGTTGAACATTATATAGCTCTTGCGTCAAACAACAAAGCTTTTTAAAGAAGTGGTTTGGTTTCTTAAAGTAATGAATGCAGTACCTAATGCCATTTAATTTGCCACGTTTAAATTAGTTATTACAGTTTTTTCCCAATTTTGTGCGTCGTTCTGTAACCTGTTGCAAGTGATTCGTGTAAGTAAGAAATATAACGTATTATAAGTAAGTAATGTAACATAATGTATTGTAAGTGAGATAATGTAATGTATGGTAAGTGATGAACGTACGTAATATAGCATATTGTAAGCAACTCAGTAATTTTATGCAACGTTTTGCAAGTAGAAATAATGAAATAATAAAATACTATAAAAAAGGCAGTCGTCTCAACTGCCTATCTACGAAATGCTCTTTATAAAGGAGCTTAAACCAACTTTGCACAGTCAGTTTTATTATTTTAACACTAACATTTTAGCGCTTGTATTTACATATTTTATCGTTTGACATTCTCACGTCCTAATATGTACTTATATATGTATATTTCATTCGCTTTTTCTACAACTTGAAAATGATCTCAGGGAGATCGAAACGTCGTTTTTTATCGCTAGTTTTTATTCTGAAATGCGTTAAAAACTACTCGTAGAATAACCTAACCTGATTTTGATACATATTTTACAACAACATTAAAGTGTTAAGTACAAGGAACTAATAATACAAGGACTTTAAACGCCTGTTCTCGCTTGCCCTCAGAACAACACGCAGAAGTCGGTTGTTTGCTTTTCGTGATGTTTTGGGTAAAATCGAGGTTTTTCAGCCGAGCCTCAAAAACCACTCGAGGAATAACCCAACCTGATTTTAATACTTGTTTTACAACAGCATGAAAGTGTTCCAAAGGCGACGTTTCAAGGAATTTGGAGTTATGGCACATGTCGAAAAAGATCTCTGAATTTTATTCGTAAATTAGGAATTCGACCTAGTAACTGAAAGGTTTTTTTTAAAAATATTATGTGTTTATTCTTAAATGACGCTCAAGTCAAGATCTAACCCGTTTTGGATCGTCTTTCAAGAAAAAATGTCGATAAGTTTTTAACACAAATTAAGTTTAGATTACTAATGCGATTGCCCATTTTGGCTACCGTCGAGGCGAAAATCGGTGTCCTCGATTTTCTCGAATTTAAAGCGCTTTGAGCTCAAAAAAACTATATCACGTTTCACATCTACCTAAAGACTATTTGTGCACGAAAAGAGAGAAAAATCGATTTTTTTTTTTTTTTTTACTCCAGCCGCCAAATTTAAATTTTGCTTGTTTTTTTGTGACATTTGCTCTTAAATTGTGCCGAGTGTCTCTGATCAGCAAATAAATTGATTTCGAACTTACTTTGGCTTACAAGAAAAAGCATCGATAAGATTTGGTTCTCCTTAACACGCGAACGCAAATTAAGTTTAGATTACTAATTTTAAGCATTTGCGATCGGCCATTTTGGCGACCGACGAGGCGAAAATCATTTTCCTCGATTTTCTCGAATTTAAAGCGCTTCGAGCTAAAAAAAAAAAAAAACTACGTCACGTTTCATATCTACCTAAGGGCTACTTGTGGACGAAAAGAGAGAAAAATCGATTTGCGACTTCTGTCGTCCTATGTTTGCTAATCGAGAAAAATTCACCCTTAATTATTTTTTAAACGAGAAGAAAAAGTTGAAAAGATGGGGTTGTCAACATTTGGAAATTTGTAAAAATTGAGTTAAAAACCAAGACGTGTTCCTTACGTCCCACTAGGAATTATTTTAAGGTCGGGATCTTTTCGGGTCCACTTTGGAGACTTTTTCGGCGCCGGGATCACGCCGGCCAACGGAATGATCATTTCATTTCCACAGCCGGCCAACTATCGATTTGTACTTTAGGAGAACGAAGGAATCATATAATTTTACCCAACTAGTACTTGATCCCCGTGGAGAAACAACTTCGCGCACGGATTAGGGTTAGTTTACCCTGGGTGGGGGCCTCTTTGTTTAGTTCTTACCCAGCACGGCTTAGGCTGCATGCGGTTCAGATATGAAACCGATTCGGTTGCAACACCCTTTAGTTTAACATACCAAGAAATCAGGCGCCTTGACCTAACTTGATATTTAAGGCCAATTCTCTTCATTGAGGCTTAAATTAAGAGTTGAATTATGTTCTACTACTATTCTTCTTCCAATATCGTAACTCTCCATTAGGCCATTATATTAACATACCCACGATCCTCCACTTTTTTCTGACCAATGGCTCACGCTTGAAACATAAGCTTTGCAAACTGGCTATCACGGTTAACATATCTTCATCCAGTTCAAATGATAAATACTTAAGTGTTTTAATTGGCCGTCAACGCAAAGCAACCGTTTCTTTGCAATATTAATGCTCATTTATTGAAAACAAAAACCTATCTCCCCTCCTCCCGTTTCTGGAGGTTTAAGCCACCTGGTCGACGGAAAATTGATTGCTTTTCTCTATACTTCAAATTCAACTATGAAGATAAGATAAGTCTTCTGGCTGTGAAACACCTTGGTTGTGACCAAGGAAATACCCTGAGGTTTCCGGCCATGAAATTGAGATTTGTGAGTCAAAAGAAGATGTCATATCAGTATAGTCCAGAAATTTATTTACTGCTTGTCATTTTTAATTATTAGACACATTTGAGCATAAAAGACATCACAAGCTTCGCCTATGATTGGGTGTGGATAGTATAGTTTTAGTTAACGTTCGCTGGATAAATTTAATTACCTTTTTTATGTCTACTGGACCTCGTTATCGGTTAGGTCTGTTTGCCTAATTCATAGCTTCTGCAGCTGCGCGCTTAGGATATTGTTCATGCTTGTGCGTTAATTAGAAACGTGTTTTTTTTTTTAATATTTTTGGGCACCGATTTTTGGTCAGTATTTTCAAAACAACTGTTATTTTTTCAGCTTTGGTCAATAGCTGCAGGCTGTAAGAAGTTTTATATACGACAGCCGAGGGAGGCAGCGAGCCCTTTAAACTTAAACCTGACGGTCAAGAGCAGGAAACAAAAATGCATCAGCGCTCGGCGTATTACCAGTTTACATTACAGAAAAATAACCACTTTGCACCAGCCAATATCGTTTAAAATAAGATAAACTGAATAATTCTGTGTTATGCACTAACTTCTACGAAATTGCAGTTGACAATAGAACGAAATGTTACACTGAAACACGATCCTTCTCTTACAAATAAACCTATCCGAACTCAGCCTTCTCAGAATACTTCTCAGAATACTCATGCATAGAGCGAGATTCATTTCTTAGACTGTAAACAACAAATGATTACGAACAACCCTATTGAACCAAGCGGAATACGTTATAGACAGCAAACAGTTTTTCATGAAAATCCTAAAATGACATGAAAGCTTTTCTTTTCACATTACTAAACTGCTTTAAAACAAACTAAACTGGATCTGAATAGCGCGTTTTTGTTTATAACTAAATTTTTAGCCAAAATAAAAACAAGAGAGAAAATGACACCTTAAGTCATCCTTTGTGTATGATTTGTTTAAAAAAGCGCTGACTTTAATGTCTTTAATGCTGTTCAGATCGATTTAGGACAGTTACAATAATTCTGAAAGATTCTTACCCGCTCCTTTTCCTCATCCATAATAGGACAATCTGTAATATAAATATCGAGACAACAAACGTCGTCTCCTATTCCTGAAATTCGTTTCAACTATGGAGGCTAACTCCGTGGGAAATCGCTTGTTTGTGTTTGCGACATAGTGATAAGATACATCCTGATCACGGCTCGAGATTGACCGTATAATATTGAAAAAGAAGTCTTTTTCGCTATATCGACAAAGAAGGTGCCGGATTTCATTCCCGTTCCGTCGATTACAGAAGTGCGATATGAAAGAGTTGTTCACTGCTCCATCGGCAGATAATCGGCAGATAACACCTTTATAACTAAACAATGAAATTTCTTACTTATCCTCTAATCGGTATTTCCAGCTTGACAAAATCAACTCTTTGCCTTTCCTGGAAGATTGCTTCTAGATATTGCAGGTTTAATTGTAGTTTGCTGAATACAAGGCCATGTTTAACTGACGGTTACTCCTGTTACACTGTATGATTACCCGTGTTGCCGGATTATCGTCTCCGAGTGTGACACGCTACGTTAAGAGTACTCATTAACAGAGGCAGTGGTAAGGACGCCTATTAGCGCTGCAAAATGCAGCTGCCGCCAAGAAAATCTCAAAGATTCCTTCAAATTTTCATCACGTATTAAAAAAGGCATTATTTTCAATTTTATTACTATTCGTTGTCTCAGTTGCTCAATCCGAATCGGAAAGGTATAGTACAAAAAAAAAAAATTGTGATAGGAACGACTATCATTTATCCAACTTTCGTAGCCTGCGGCGATTGCAATATTGCTAGTTTACATTACAGAAAATAACCACTTTGCACCAACCAATAGAAATTACAGTTTGTTAATGGGATAAAAAGGTTCCGGAGAGGAGGAAAGACGGAACGGAACAAAACATCCTCCTCCTTTTTAACTAGGTATATTCAAAACGCAATCTTCTCTGAATAGTTCGACTGATACACTGTAAGCAATCTCATGTAAAGGGCCAGATTCGTGTTGATGGAAATATACACAACCAATAATTAAGTGGACACAGTGTTTTGATCTGTGAATATTCTATCAGTGACGTAAATAATTAAAAGCAACAGAAGTTCCATAAATAAAGCAAGGTAAAAACAGTGGTGGAAGACATGTCTTAACGACAGGTCAGGTACTTTCTTAGCAACTACTAATCAGCAGAAACAAATAATCCTTCAAAACTTAAAATAGTGAAAAATCCGAACTACCTGGAGGCTAACAGCTGGTTACTGGAACAGCTTGAGGTTTTTATATAGGCCTACATATAAATCGGCCGTAAAAACAAAACGAAATTTATGCTATGTCGCACCCGCAATTCTCGCGTCTCAGTTGTGTCGTTGAGCCCACGACTTTTCAGTAAATGAGTGATTGTCCAGATTAAAATAACAGTAAACAACACGAAAGGAGGATACAATAAAATGAATTTAAAGAAAATCTAAATAAAATATTTACAATATGATATTATTCATATATTCACTTGCATGAAACGACTCTTGTTTAACTACGTACATACACTCATTTCAGTCGTTTCCCTCTCTTCTCGCGACAGAGAAAACATTCGAAAAAGAAAGAATCCTGAGTAGTAGAGAACAGGCAGTTTTAGGCCAGCGTATATATGCAAGGGCGTAAGCAGCGCACATGTAGTCACAATCTCCCAGGGAGTGATGCATTTTCCTTTCCGGAAAATAAAGTCATCGGGTGGAAAACCATATGCACCGTAACCGTGTACGAGCGTCGATTCAGGAGACAATGATACAGATCACCGTCTCTTGGTCGATTATATTATTTTTTACCAAGGGGTAACGTAACTCCCCTTTTAACAAGATGGCATCCTTGGGTGAGAGGAGCTAAGGAAATATAACACGATGCAAAAGTATATTCTTAAACGACGACCTCACGCAACGGGATTCCTACTTAAGTAGAAGAGATGGAAAGGAGAGATAGACTAGAAGAGATAAAAACAATCAGTTAAGTTATACTTTGGTTGTTGTCATCGGTAGACATTGATTATTTGACTTAAACATATCCGATCTGTTATATTTTGAGTTAAGTTATATTAGCAGGGTAATTTTATATTCGAAACCGCTCTGTTTCAAGCAATCGGAGCCATGAAATCGATATCGAAATTTTATATCAGATCATGATCAGTCATAAGCCTTCGAGTAAAGGCGCGCGTTTTTAACTCTCCATAGTCTGTAGCATGCGAAACCGCGTTTTTAAAGCCATTCGGACCCACGAAATCAATATCGACATTTCATGTCGAATCTTGCTTAGTCATAAGTTCGCCCTGTGTATCTGAAACTGCGTTTTAGAACCAATTCAGAGCCATGAAGTTGATATCGGACATTTCATGTCGGATCTTCCTCCGTCATAAACGTTTGAGAAAGATTTCAAGTTTTCACCTCTACACAGCCTGAAGTATAAAAAAAATTTTAAAGCAATTGGGAGCCATTACTGCGCTTTTCAATAACCTGCGGACTCTAAAATTCAAAGCTCAACCGACAAATGCGTTTTCCGCTACCGTCAATCAAATGTTCGGCGGCTCCTCCCAGCTTCCGACTACTGCCGAACACTGTTTCGTTGTCTGAACTGTGCTCAACTATTTGATTACCTCGCGCTCGGCAGTAGTCGGAAGCTGGAAGGAGCCGCCGAACATTTGATTGACGGTAGCGAAAAATGCGTTTGTCGGTTGAGCTTTGAATTTTAGAGTCCGCATGTTACTGAAAGGCGCAGTAAGTCGATATCGACATTTCATGTCGGATCTTCTTTAGTCATAAAGTTTCCCGCCAAATATTGGGTCTTCAATTCTCCACAACCTGTAGTATCGGAAACTTCCTTTCTGAAGCATTTGGGAGCCATAAAAACGATATCGACATTCCATGTCGGATCTCGCTTAATCAAAAGCTTTCCAGCCAAACCGTGTGTTTTCAGCCCTCCACAGCCTGAAGTATCCGACACCTCGTTTTAGAAGCAATTCGTACACGTGTGTTTTCCTTCCCCCAAAACAGAACATTTCTGGCGACGAGGATGCTAGACATGGCCAGCTTAGGGAATATTGAAGAGTTTAACCCTAAGAATACGAACATGGAACGCCTAGAGCAGTGAGCAGTATTTCGTGGCAAATGAAGTCGAAGCCGATTCTTCTACGTCGCATCGATGTCGATCTATCTTGATTTCAGTCATTGGCCGGAAAACGTACGACTCTCTGGCTGATCTGTGCTCGCCAGCATCCTCTTTTTCGAAAACTTACGCTGAGTTGACAGCCATTTTAAAGAAGCAGCTCGCCCCGAAGAGATTAGTTATCTCTTAACGAAACCGTTGTCACACCTTCGTACAAGCGGAAAACGCCAGTGTTTCCGACTTTTCCGCTCAACTTCAGCGCCTCGCTTCCACTTGCAACTTCGGCACCCGTTTGAACGAGGCCTTACGAGATCGCTTTGTGTTTGTTTTCGAAGCAGAGCCACTCAGAAAAGCTGCTTACCGAAGATGTAATTTTGAGAAAGCACTCCAGATTGTTCAAGGTCAAGAAACTGCAGAGACTAATGTTGCTCAGCTTAACCGCCTAACGATGTGCTCAAGGTGCACATCACACCAGGAGGTCGTCAAAAGCCTCCTCACAAAGGGAAGAATAAGCACCCACCTAAAATACCGCCTTTTTCAGGCAATCAATGGAAATCCACCTGTTTAAGTTGTGGTAAGCAGGGACACCCACGTTCCCACTGTAAGTACAGAAATAATGTTTGTACGTATTGATCTATAAGTTTTTGTACCTTACCTGTAAAAGAAAAAAAAAAACAATATAAAATACAAAACAAAGTAACGAAATTTTACTTGTCATACATGTGAAGGAGTGAGCCACATTGCTGAGGCCTGTATGAGTAAGTCCAGCAGAGTGTACGAGTGAACGAGATGGTGTTATTTGAAAAGTTGAATTCATCGAGTGGGCTACGCAAGAGGTAAGAGGTGGACAGAAATACACACAGCTGGACCTCAAGAACGCATGTCAACAGCTTAACCTTGATGAGGAGAGTCAGAAGTTTGTCACCATAAACCCACACCGTGCATGGCCTCCATCTTTGAGAGAGGCGCAGCATTGTGTATTATCACTATTTGATGACTAATTATCACTTGTGATATATCATGAAAAATCTGCTTTGTTTCTTGTAAGCGATGTTGATAATATCATGATGTATCACTGGTTTTATAAGGGAATGATTTTTTTTGATATTTTGCATTAGGTTATCATATAAGCATATGTTATCATGATATTATCAGAATTTTAATTAGTCAGAATGTCTTCTTCTCCTTGTAATATAGTGATAAATCATGATATTATCAGAATATACATTGTATAAATAGGTAGGAATGTTTTCGTCCCCCTTTGATAGAGTGATAAATCATGATATTATCAGAATATCTAATCAAATACGAATGTCTCCTTTTCCCTGCGATAAAGTGATATATCATGATACAATACAATGCTGTCCCTTGAAAACGAATAAAAGCTAACCGCAAGCAAACAGCAGTGAAACTAACCGATTTTGATATTACCATAATACATCAAACAATTACTGTCAGTGTTCTTCTTTGTTACGTGATATAATGACTTGACTAAGATTTGAGAACAAGAGTGATACATGATATGATTGCTTGCTATTCTGAAGTGTACTTTTCCGTGCTATTCTCATGATGATTTTTCAGCAATTATCATGATAATCTCCGATGATAATGATATTTTGATATTTGATATGCACAATGTGATAAAAATGATTTCTCAATATTATCATTCTATTATCACCAAATATCAATAAAGTATCGAAATATCAATAACCAAACTAATGATGTTTTATCAATATATTTTGATAAACCGCAATCCTGCACCTTAGTGCTACCTTGATACACTGTTGTAAGGTAGATAGTTATAAGGAAGAATGTTGACTGTCATTGGTATGCTCATACCGACCGCGCGGTTCCCGGGCCCGAATGACGTCACAAGCTCAATGTTGCATAAATGGCTGATTATTTTGTTGTGGTTGATTTTTAAATTAGTTTTAAATTAGTTTTTGTGATAAAAATGTAACGCTATAAGCGAACGAAATAGTCCGTGCGCAAAAGAACTTTCCCACTTCAGCCTGTCTGTTGCGAGGGAGAGGCCCATGGGAGAGGTCAGGAAAATGGCCAGAAATCCTCACCCGTAGAGGTGCTTGAAAAACACAGGGCTAGGGTTAGACTGTTAATTAGGGTAAGGACTTGTGTGGTGTGGGTAACTCGCCACAGAAAGGCTGCAGGGGAAAATTTTTTTGCGCACGGACTATTCCCATGGGAAAGGTCAGAAAAATGGTCCAAAATCCTCATCCGCAGAGGTGCTCGTGAAACTCAGGGTTAAGCTGTTGGTTAGGGTAATCACTCGCAAGGGGGGTGGGTGGGTAACTCGCCACAGACATGATGGAGGGAAAAATTCTTTTCTGCACGGACTATTTGCATAGAAAATGTCAAGAACATGGCGAGAAATCCTGACCCGCAGAGGATACTTGAGAAACCCAGGGTTAGGACGGGGTGTGGGAAACCCGCCACAGACAGGCGCCGGAGGAAAATTCTACCCGCATGGACTATTGCAAAGGTAAAGGTCAGGAAGATGGCCAGAAATCCTCTCCCGCACAGGTGCTTGAGAAACGCAGGGTTAGGGTTAGGCTATTGTTTAGGGTTAGGACTTAGGGGTGGGTAACTGACTACAGTCAGGTTAGATTGGAAGAACTTTTTGCATACGGACTATTCCCATGGGAAAGGTCAGGGAAACGGCCAGAAATCCTTAACCGCAGAGATGCTTGAGAAACGCAGGGTTAGGGTTAGGACAGTTTTTTCGGGGGAGTGGGGGGGGATTGAACGCAGTTACAAATTTTACAAATTTTACCGGACTTCTCGTTGCAGTTTCAAATTTAACAAATTTTGCGATTTTTCGTTAAACTCTACAAGATTTACAAAAATTCGCTGTTTCAACGATTTTTCGGCACATTGTTGCGAAATTTACAACTTTATGCTAATCCATCAGCAAGCACCGGCTTGTGGATTTTACAAACTTTACAAAATTTGCGATTTTTCGCTAACTTCACGATTTTTTGTCAACTCATTGCGAAATTTGCGATTTTTTACACTGCTTTGTAATGCTTATTCCACTTACTAGTGCCAGCAACCAGATTATAACTTTTGCGATTTTTCGTTAACTTTTACAAGATTTACAAAAATTCGTTGCCTCAACGATTTTTCGGCACATTGTTGTAAAATTTACAACTTGATGCTAATACATCAGCAAGCACCGGCTTGCGGATTTTACAAAATTTATACAATTTGCGATTTACTAGTAGCGGCGCTCAGATTTTACAAGTTAGCGATTTCTCGCAATTAACATAACACAAACAAACCGCCAAAGATGACAAGCATGTTTCTATTCTCTCTGGGACGATAAGAAGATAAGCCATGACCGCATCCATGTAACACAAAAAAGATAACAAACAGTACCGCATCCATGTAACACAAAAAAAGATAACAAACTGTTTTTCCCGCTTTTTTCACCGAGAATCGTAAAACGGGTCATGAGAAACTTAACGCAATCATATGAATTAACATAACACCAGCAAAACATAACATGACATAAGCGTTTCTAGTTCACTGAAAATCTATTCTACGTTCTAAAAGCGTGTTCGTATCACAAAACGATCTAAAACGCACACAGCGATGTTTAAGGGGTGTCTGGAAAACCCGAATAGCGAATAGCGAATAGTTGCGAATAGCGAACAGCAAATAGTCCCGAATAGCGAATAGCGAATAGTACGAATGGTGCGAATAGTGGCGAACAGTCTCGAATAGTGGCAAATAGTGGCAAACAGTAACAAATAGGATACCCAGAAGCACCTCAGGATGGGATTTTTCCGCTAGAAGGCACAGACGCTTATTAGGACAAAATGTGTTTCTAAACGTAATTTCTTCTGTTTTAACCGCTGCAAAAGCGTAAATACGTCTTTATTAGGTTATCCTTGTGTTTTCTGTTTTCTTAATGTCGGCGATGGACAGCCTCCTAGCCTGAGTCCGGAGAAAAAAAGGTAATAAATTCGCTGAAATTCTGTTGCTTATTTGGATAATTAATTAACGCTGGATATTAGATCTAAAGCGGTGACTATTGACGACTATTCGTCACTATTCGCCACTTTTCTCGACTGTTCGCCACTATTCGCACTATTCGAGACTATCTGCACTATTCGGGACTATTCGCTATTCGCTATTTGCTATTTGAGGGCAACATGGGAGAGGGGGGGAGGTTCTAAACACCGCAACACCGCAAAAAAAAATTAACGAACACCGCATCATTGCAAGAAAAGTCAACGAAACATCGTCACCGCAACACGTATTTTTAGCGCCATGATTCGTTCATCTACACTTAAAATAATACTTTTATACCTCAACAATTTTCCACAAAATAAACACATCACTACGCTTTTCATTGCGCATATGTCGATACTGCTAATGCCTGAAGCCCTATTTTGACTGAAAGTATTGCTTTCCGGAACTAGCTGCGTTTGCGTTCGATATCGATATTCGTTTGAAAAAATAGAAGGTCAAGAAAGTCGCAGGACCTTGGAGCGGGTATAGACCGGTATCAGAATGACCTATGGACGAAGCCGAAGAGAAAAAGGAAAAAATAGCAAACGTGTGTAATTTACAAAGTTTTCTTAGCTTAGAAAGCCTTGTTTCTTCCCTGCCGACTCGACATCTGAAAATATTTTGTGGCCGGTGGTTTTCGCCACCTTTTCCTTTTTTCATAGAAAAAAGCTGCGCAGTCAATAATACATTATATTCGGCCTTGGTGTTTCCAGAATTTCCAGGATTGTTTGTGTCCTCGCTCCTCCACGTGTCTGCTGAGCACTGAGCTCCGGGTGGCAGAGGTAGAGTTACTTGTCAGCCGAAGCATATTGAAGATTGACTAGAAAGTGATGGTCTGTAGTTTGTTACAAATTATTAACCTCAATGGTACGTGTTTGCCATAAATTAGCATGGATTAACGAAGTTTACATGCTAAATTTAGGTCAAATTTAGGTTTGAGAAAGGTAAATCAGAAACCCCCAGCACCGCAAACAATTTCATTTCACCGAACACCGCAGCGTAAAAAAACACAAACATCGCACACCGTAGGGTTTGAGATCACCGCAACACCGCAAGTTGAGATTTTATTCACCGCATCAAAAAAACATCAACACCGCAACACCGCAAATCCCCATGTCCCTCTCCTATTCGGGTTTTCCAGACACCCATCAGGTTTCGTGCTCCCTCTGTCGATAACACGAACGATGTTTTGAAACGGTTTTACTCACATAACGAGAAATGCTAAACGTACGCTAACATAAGAGGCGTAACATTCACGGCTATCTTGAAAACAATTTGGGCCATCGCCTTAGCCCCAAAAAACTCTGTAGAAACTCTACTATCTTATGTACAATGAGAAGCCTTTTCAAGCGGTTTGAAACCGCCGTAAATCGGACCGAGAAACATTTCGATATTTCACGCAGCACTAAAACCCCCAGATCATTCTTTTTTCAGGCTCTAACTCTTACCCCTCAAAAAATAGCTTAGAAGAGCCCTGAAGGACAGCTGTACTGAGGAATATTCAAAATGGCAGACAAATTTAGTCATAAACAGTAAACGTGGGGTGAAAGAAACAGTCCGCGTACGGTGATTGTTTGATGCGAGCTATTATAAACGTGATATAATTTGCTGGAAATTCAAGTGTTTCTAAAGGCAAATAACACAAGATGTTTAACTCGAAAGGAGCCAAAGGTTATGTACACTGACAACATCAAATGTGTTCTCTAAGCTCCACATCCGTATGGATGATTTAGACCATTTAGAATTTTCACTTTTAACTACCTCCATGGATATCTTGTAGAAAATCCCATATAATCCCTTATAATTCGATTCCATATTGTGTTGCTTCTGTGGTTCGAAGAGAGAGCTTGGGCTCCCTGTGGACAGAACTGTTATTTGCTGCGGTTCGAAGAATAACGGAAAATCGTTGTTTTCACGGTTCGCAGGTTTTTTGACAGTTTCCATGGCGACGCAAGTACTATAAGGGCGGGATTCTACTGATTTGAGCCATTTTATGCTGACGTCGCTGCCAACTTGCTTTCGTTTCGAGATTTTCACAGATCAAGTTTTTTCGTTGGCCAAGCACACTCAAGTTTCAAGGTCCAATTAGTCTTTGGATTCTGTATCAGGACGCAACGTTTTCCATTTCTAATTCTATTTCAAAAGCTGTATTTCCTTTCTAATTATTCCATTCTACAGATATTTGGAACGAAATCTTTTATAATTAAACACTAACAAAACCAGGTAGCAATGCCTGAAAATGTCTACAATAATAGTATAGTAAACAAATCTTAAATCAAGTACAATCGGTAAAATAACCACACCAGGAGCAAACAACACACGTCTGGAATAAGGTAAGCCATTTTTATTGAGAATTTTCACTTTTAACTACCTCCATGGATATCTTGTAGAAAATCCCATATAATCCCTTATAATTCGATTCCATATTGTGTTGCTTGTGTGGTTCATAGAGAGAGCTTGGGGAGCCTGTGTTCTGTCACGAAGAGCGAGCAATGTCACGTTTCTCGTTCCCAGTTTCCACTGTCTACGCATGGAACGCCAGGGACCATGACCCCCCTTTTGGCGACCAAAACGCTTGCATTTTAAGACTCGGGCTTTCCTACGGAAGCCCGAGCAATAATGTGAAATACTCATTAAATTATTTTTCAACTAGTATCGCATCTGAGTGGGTCTGTAAATCCTGCTACAAAACTCTATATTTTGTCCTAAATCCACCAATCTCCTATATTTTTTCCTTCTGAGCTCCTATATTCCCTACACATTTTTTTGGAAAATGGCTGGGATGTTTGGCGTCCTTGTAAGTGGGATAAATCCCTAGAAGGAATCCTCAGGGGCTGGTGCTATTGTAAGTTATGCGAGAGCCCCTCAAAGGCATCATTGGAAATGTCGCGTACTGGAGGAGCTAGCGTTCCTGATCCTTCTCAGAATCTTACAAAGGAGTTTCTGTTTATGTAACTACTTCACGAACTAGTACGGGTACGGCGTTATCTAACACTGGGACTCTGGATTGAGTCTCATCTTTTGAACGCTAAGTTTAATCAGAAGTTCGGTGTGTACAAATGCGAATTCGCTGGGAGTTCGAAAGAGGGAGTGCCTCTCAGTCGCAGTTAAACAGTTGAGAATGGAATCCAAGGCTTCAATTCATTAAACTTTAAAGTCCAAAAGGAGTTTAAAAACTATCTGTAATATGGGGTGGATGGAGTGGACAGTACCCCCAAAAGCAGTGGAGAATTCAGCGCTGGAAAGAGTGAAAACTCTTTTAATGATCACTCCGCATTATAAGAATATTTCAAGGGCCCTAACCCTTGCACACAATCGTGCCAAACTCATGGAGAAAGCTGCTGAAAAAAGTTGTCTTTATTATTTGGAAGTGAACTAAGTACAGCGAATTGACTATGATGACAACTTTTCTGGCTCTTAGTCTCAATGCAAAGATTTGTACAACTACGTGAGAGTTCAGAGTAGAGAATTTCCATTTCTGACAATTTATCTTTGATATATCTGTAATAGCTATGTCATTACAGCAATAAAATCACGGAATGATGCTTCCCTAATCTACTAAAATAATACACGATCAGCCTACTTACAGGTTAAAAACTCACGAAAATTGCATATTTCCCTGAGCCGAACGAGGAATCACTAAATGGCAAAGAAATGGAAGGAAGGAGAAAGGGCATCAAATGCACCTGGTTCGAGAAAGGTTGTCCTACAGAAGCCAAAAGGAGCACGCGAAGATCCCGAAAGGTGTTAGGTGTTGTGGTAGTTGATTGATTGAAATTCATGGTGTTTCAACGTGAAGAAAACATCATGAAGTTCAGCGGTAAGAACCTTTCGTAATTGTCGCGTACGCTATTACGCCTTTGCTGGACAACCTACGAAGCAGCTGTATATGCCCACCATTCCCAATTGTCTTGTCCAGACCACATGTAGTTCGCTTACGCGTTCTGTGCATTATTGTTTTTCTTATGATACAATTCTGCCTCCAGCACTGCTCTTTCTAATTCCTTCTTCTTTTCATCAAATGGATGACCATTGCCACCCATCACAATGATGGGCTGAGTGCGATACGGTTGAATCTTCTCCACATTAAGCAAATGAAAAATGATACGGTCAACTTCTTTGGGCAGTCTATGACTCCACCGGGAGGACAGGAATTCTGGAATGTTTTTCTTGTTGCCACTGCATGTAAAGAAGGCAGGGATGAATCTGTGTACATCAGGATTCTGAGCGATCTGTCCTCGTACAAGATTCAACTGGCATTTGATATTCAAGGCTAGAATGTAACGATATCAAAAACAATCATTTAAGGTAGCTGGTGACAATTTTCAGCGCTTTACAGCAGATACTTTGACAGGTCAATACTACCACACTCTATCAAGTAATATTCCACCACTGGTATCACATAAATGCCCAATCATTGGTGAACAAGTTGTGATCATCTTAGTGGCATAATAGTTTACCATAGCAATGGTACAGCCTGTTAAAAGCACCCTTAGTTCTAGCTTCCAGCTCAGTCAAACCCATATTTTATTATCGAATTGTGATAAGCATGTCAAGATGTAACTTTTTTGAAAAGTTTTAAAAAATTATGTAGGTAGGCTTCAGAGCCGCATTAAATTTTTGAAAGTTTAAAATGATCCTGAATCTTACTGTTATTATTCGATTGTACCATGGAATCGCTAGTTTCCAAACCAAAGAATATAACTTTGCATCGCTTTTTGTTGCTGGAAGGATTTACCCTTACCCTACTGTTGTGTCATTCGTTTCTCTGTTAAGCTACCTATCGAAATGAATTTGGAAATACTTACGATCATCTCCTTCTTCCACCGCGTTCTGACATCTAAGAGACATTTTGTTTGAAGCAAGAACTATAACACAGTGTGAATGCTTCACTTGGTCCTCATACCAACGGGGTACATTGGGTGCAATATCAAGGGTACTCCACATGTCTATGCTAGCCTCGATCAATTCCGTCGAATTAAGGACTTCACCGAAACAATGCACCACGAAGCTACACTTGTCGCAACATCTGGTATGCATGATAAAAACCCGCGTCTTGTCTGAAAAATAACAGAAACAGATTGTAAATTAATCTGCTGATTGATTGACTAAGAGACTGAATGACTGTTTGAGCGATAAATTGTGTTATTTATTTATTTTATCCCCATTGGACTTAGATCCAGGTTCCGCTGGTAACTCCTCGAACTTCATTATGTTACATATCTAAAATTATAGTAACAGCTTTTGTATATGAAGCTGCTAATGTAACTCTACACTCTTATACCTGCCATACAGAGTAGATATATACTCTCGAAATATATAACTTGTAAGTTAATACCAGATAAAAAAGTACTGTATCAACATGCAACTTACCAGACGCAAGTAAAGGATGATCGGAAGGAGGCCTTGGTGAAGGAGGATCAGGAAGATCAATAACCACTACAAAAGAGTAAAATAAGAAAGGCCCAACATTTTCAGCACGTTCAGTTCAACAGTGGTAAACCATATTCGTATTCTTGGTATTGGACTGAAACTAGCCTGTGTTTGAGGCTAATGCATGCGGGGAATGTCATTAAAACGAGATTTGATAAGACTCGCCACATTAGCCTCAGTTGCATGCTAGTTCCAGTCCAATACCGAGAATACGAATACGGCTTATTGAGCCTGTGTGTTTTTCTTTTGTGTTTTTTTTTTTCTTTGTTTTGTTTTGTTCTTTTTTGGGTTGAAGATTTTCTTTAGTACCGCGAACAAACCTACTTGCCTACTATTGTTAACAATAGAACACCGTGGACTTAGTAAACTGTTTGTAAATACTATAAACTAAGAACATTACCTTGCCGGAAGAAAATCCTGTACATCACAAGAAGGCCAAAAATGAGAAATCCAAGAACAGCACCAAAAGCAGCCATCATAATTTTCTTAGAATTATCTGAAGAAGGAAGTGAGTCGGCAGCATTCAAACAACACAGCCGTGTGTTTTGTCTGGTATTTTTGCTTACAATACTGCACATGGGTTCTACCAAATATTGTTGCTGATTACAGAACAATGAACTACACGTGTAAGTGAATTAAAGATCAATAGATCTTTTTCGCTTGGGCAGTTTGGTTTCCCATTACAGACCACGCGATATTCTCTAGAGAATTGTTCTTTTATCCAGCTAAAAATTATTTATTATTATGCACACGGCTATTTGAAAATTTGACAGCAAGAATTCTCAAGAGTATCATCACATGGTATGAAATGGGGCAACAAACCGCCCAGTCGAAAAAGGTCTATTAGGATCTACAAAAGAAAACCTTTTCCTGTAGTTAATTCCATTTCATATCACAGGCCCTCTTAATAGCCAACAAGCATTGTTTTTTAAGAACAAAGGTCATGTAAACAGAGAATGTCCCCCGTCTATATGCCATACAAGTCATGCGTATTTATGTGAAATAAGTGTGCAACAGTTAACGCTGCCACTGGATAATTATCCAATGCACTGGATAGCGATTTATCTAGTAGATATCGTTGCCCATTTCGTCAACTCGCTTCCACAGGATAATGATTTATCCCGTGGACAGCGCTATTAAGCCTTTTACTATCGCCGTTCAGGTTTAAGTCCCCAGGACTCACATTCAGTGTAGACAACTCAAGGAAACTTGAAGGCAACTTCATTTGATATTGACCTTAGCGCAGTGCCCATAAATGACTAGCAGGTGCCCGTAAATTCCAAAGCTATCATGTACATATGCACTTTTATCTAGAAATGTGGTTAGCCTCAACTCAATAGTGTTCCCGCACTGGTGTTCCCCCAGGCCTGTTTGCGATAACCTATTATTAGTGGTAATGATGACACCATGTAATTTAAGAATTGTATTTTTTCCCTCTTTTTACGCACTTTTTACAGAACTTTTGTCTGAGTGCCACTGATTTAATCTATTTAGTCTGATTCTTTCACAAACTCCATCCCAGTTTGGAGCAATGATATAGACTACCATACGATTTTGTTTCAGAAATCCTCATCAGGTCTGTTATTGGTATTTGATGTCTTCGCATTTCGATTGGTGACGCCACTTATCTAAATTGACGGCTGATCTTAATTGAGAGCTTCGAAAACATGGATAAGTTTATTTATTTCTAAGCCTAATCAAGGCTGCCTCGAAATTTGAAGGAAACCAAACACTTATTCATCACTTTTACAATCTCCTGGTTATTCCTTTCCATTTTCCTTTTTTTTTCCGAATCCAACATAGCAACGCGCGGTGAACTGTAGTTTGTGTGCATACACTGTATCTGTAAAAATACACTTTGCCGTGCTAGCCACCTGCATCTTTAGGTTGCGTTCGAGCATAGCTTGATTATAACTACCTCGTAAATATTTGAATTCAACGATTTATTGTGTCATGTGACTGGACGGAATTTTTACTTTCAGAATTTAGACTAACACCTGGGGTTTGGGTCGAGAGACAAGGGGACTGTGTACTAACTCTTCAGGGTAAAACTATATGAACACTTAAAACATTAAAATTAACTATCGTTTTGCATTGATATACACGTATTACAAGCACAAGAGAGCCACTTAGGCCCCACAGACAACAGTTTCATTGGGGCTAGATAAAGAATGTCTAACAGATGGAGATAAAAGTGAGGACTAAAACAAACCTGGAGGCTTTGGAGTCGGCAATATCGGTGGTGGAATTAACACTGTCACCCTAAACGTTTTGGTCTCCGTTTTGTTAGTTTTTCCCCTGAGCTGAAAAAAAGTGGTGCGATTAGGATTCTGACTTTTTACAACTGTGTTAAATTTACCCTTGCAAATATTAAATATAAAACTCTAGCAAATCGAGAGTTAAACACGAAAAAAACTCATTTCATACCTCTAAGTAGCCGAGGTTAATTGGTAATATTTTTGTGTAGCTCACTACGAATGTATTGCATTGTTATTATTACTATTATTATTATTATTATTATTATTATTATTATTATTATATATCATATTTAACAATTAGATTTTGAGCTCGAGAAAGAAATAGAAATAGAAATCGAAAGCGAATAATCTAATCATTTTAGTATAAATATACTAGTCCTTCAAAACTTTATCTAAATCCTCTTCACAGATACTTCGAGAACGCAAAGAAGCCGCCGTCATTTTGTTAACAACTTCACGCTACTAGGCTACTATCTTCAACAGAATAGGTAGGTGGCATTGGTGATAGAACGCTAGTAGATTTATACTCATAATGAATATGTAATATGTCCTAATAAAAATGAGCGATTTGATTTTTATAAAAAGCACAACAGTTTCTCGCGTCTTTCATTATACAAGATGACTTCAGTATATATGCTGTGTACACTTAGGTCACTTAGAAGTGAAGGTACCATCACCCCCTAAAGTTAAGCTTGCTTGATACTTACCTTTATAGAGTAGTTAAATTTGGTGCATTCGTCCTTCTCTAAAGGAATTAAGTATTCATATTTATCCTGCAATTGTAATTCATCAACACGCACAAAATTACTAACATACAAGGTGCAAGGCGTCTGAGCTGGCGCTTGACTGCAGCTGTTTTAATGACCTTTAAAGGCCAGTAAGACATTGCAATGAGGTGTTTTACCTCCTAAAATGAATTGCATCACTTGCATGTGGACAAAGATGCTTCAAGG